>NC_090444.1:1807847496-1808158017 GCF_031143425.1 Pleurodeles waltl | reverse complement strand
TTGAGAGGGGTTTCTACGCGACCGCATACCAGCGGCTCGTGTAGATTACCCCTGGCCAAATAAACCCATTGGTAGCAACATAACATTCCTCCTCAACTTAAAATAAAAATAACAAATTGACAAAAAGCACAACACAGCATCACGCCAACAACATGACTCATGGCAAAGTCCATAAAAACACTGCATGCATGTCAAAACTTGTAAATACTCTAATGGCACACATAACACCCATCAGTACACCTCCAAGGGGACGCGCCATCACGAAGAAGCAGCAAAACCGGCTTCGGGAATTCTCAAAGGAAGCGCTTTTCACTAGCTTCAGATGATGCATGGATGCAGCAGCCAGGGAAGGATAAATTCCCCACGGGCATAAGCCTTGCCCCTTCTCGTCTGCTAAACATTGGCGCAGGTGCTTCTTTTTCTCATGCTTGTCCGTGTTCAACAGGACATTGTACAGCAATGTCCTCCGAAGATGCTGTCCTGGGCTGAGAATGCTAAATGTGTCTACAGGAGAAGGCACTTTGAGCAGATTAGAAAAAGTAAGCAGGCTGAGCTGCGGTTTATAAGTTGCAAAGCACACATCATTTTTACTGCTTGAATATTGCAATGCTTGTTGACTGACAGAACAATCTACTGCCCTATCCAATCTCATCTTGAAGTTCTCTGGTCCTTCTCTCGCAAGCAGTGAAATGACCGCAATTTCTTAATTATTTATGTGAACATCATCACATAAGAGAGAGGTGTAGACAACCGTCTGGAGCCACGATTTCTGGCAGCAATACAGCGCATGACATTTAAGGCACATTTTCTGTGCTTTTCAGAATCTAACATCTGTTCTGCTGGAAGGGATAATTGTCTGCCTCTAGGCCTTATTGTAACTAGCTATTGTCCATTATGTGAAAATTCCAGCTTGCCCGGGTTGGCATAGACAAAAAAACTTAGAAAAGTTTGGGTCCACTGAGGTTGCAATTTATGTGTCTTTTTATTCAGTGAATGGAAATGGCTGTTTTAATAATTAAAACAGATTGGAGTATTTAACAACAGCACAATTACATGGGTATTATGTAGACACCTGAAGGGTGGCAAGTTCATAGCATTTTTGAAATGCTATATATGCAGGCATATTTCGGTTGAATCCTGGCATCTTTATCCAAATACAGACTTATTTGAGCAATAGATTGGCATAACTTAGTAGGACCCTGGCATAGTTAGCAGTAATAATTGAACAAGATGAAGGCACATTCAGCACAGTACCCAGGCATATTTGATCACTGTTCCTCTGATATCCAACAATGCTCCTAGCACACATAAGCATAATGATGATTTTAAGTTTAACCCAACACTAAATAAAACAAGGCATATTTAAGAAGAGTTGTGTCGTGCTTGGCATTCTATTTAATTAGCATGGCAAATTTAAATTAGGATGCTAAATGGCAACATTTTCATTTTTGCTGCATCTAGAGGAAGAAGGTAAATGGAAGTGCTTTAGTTATATGCAGGGTCACTGGAATTATATGGTAACAAAAGACGAAATTATGAGACAGGGTTGACCAGTTTATGTGGCAAGAAGTGTCCAGTTATGAATTTACAATTCCAATTGCTCTAACTCAAGCAAATGCGAGACTTATTGCATTGCAAATGCTTGTTTTTAGTGGCAGTGATGCTTTTTCTTTGGTGAATGTTTTAATCTCATCCTTGTTATTTGAAATTCTAATACATTTCAGATACGCAGCCTTAATCAGGGCCACCAAAGTTATGCAGGAAAGTTAGACAAATTATGTTGCATGGTTGGGCCACATTATGCAGCAGGGAAAGAAATGTATGTGGTGTAATGCAGCATATGTTGTGATGGTAATACTGCACTTTTTGTCATTTTAATGTTAACACTCTCCGGGCAAAGATTTCGGAATAGTGCTAGTTCAACACCCAAATACAGCAATTTGCAACTGAGAGGTGACCAGTCCGCCTTTCCAAAGGGCCTTCCATCGCATGACTACATATTTTGACTGCATTTTTAGTAACTTTCGATCTGCTTGAACTAGAAACAGATTTGTTTGTGAAAATCTGCCGATTGTGCAGCAGGTGATAGATTATGCGGCAAATTCGGCAAATCTAAATTTATGTGAAAAATGCTGTGGCCGCTGAATCTCAAAATTCCATTCAATATTTGCTGTACATTAATGGAGATGTTATGATTTTTCATTAAGCTTGTATTATTCATTTAAAGTAAAACATTATGTTCATGGGAAATGCTTGTGGGTGACTTGCACAGTTTTACATGAACACAAAGGGTTTCTAAAGTGTGCCATCTACTTGGTGTTTTTTGCCTAATGGCGACAGGAAGCCTACAAATAAGAGTTCTACCAGCTGTACATTTGTCTATTTAACCCAAGCCAATTTATGTGTTCAACTCCCCATTAAAAGCTGCATGCGAAGAATTGCTTCTTTCTTCTAGAAAGGGCTATTCAATATTTCTCTGATTTGCTAATCTGAAGTTTAATGAGTGACAGAAAAAAACACTGATTGATACCTGAAAACAAACACAATGAAAACAGGAAAAAGTGAAGTCAGCAATTCACAAATGAAGTGTCAGTGTGGGAAAATGAGTGAGAAAATGGATGCCAAACACGGGCATTCCACAGACATGACAAGCAGCTCGAGCCTGGAGCTGCCACCATATGAGACTGCATTGCACTCAGAGCTCTTACAGATGATCCTAACACACACCACCGTCGAAAAATGAGAAAAGCAACTTTCAGACGTTTCCTTTGCAGGTGCTTATTCACTGCTTTCTCTATGAAAGGAGCTGCATTCAACCAGTGCTGCATGGCATTTTTAGTAAAGCTTCAAGGTGCTGCATTGAACCACTTCTCACTTTCAATAAAGTTTCTCGGAGCTGCATTTAACCAGTGCTTTCTTTCCGTAAAGTTTTAAGTCATTGCATTCTACCCGTGCTGCTCGGCAGTGGTGCTGGAACAATTTTCAGAGTGTGGTGTTCTCAGTGGTGTATGCGCAAAGTATTGAGTTGTAAATATCGAGAGACAGAAATTTTGAAAATAAAATATTGTGATACGTAAATATTTTGATGCAAGAATATCATTGGCAAGAAGCAGCACAGCTCAGTGAGCTGAATTTATGCTAGTGAGGGAAGACGCAGCACATGGGAGAGACAGCAAGAAACACTTGCACTTCCATGGAGTGCCAAAAGAAAAAAGTAGTTCCCAGAACGTGAGTGGTGGAAGAACGCAAGACATCCAATCAAAAAGGATGGTAAAGCGGTCAATCGTCAGAGAAGGGGCAAACGCAAGAAGAGGAAGGGAGGCTACCAAATAAGAAGCAAGCATATGAGAGTGACAATAAAGCCAACCCAGGGTAAGCTATAAGCGGGCTCTAATTCCACTGTAAATTTTAGGTAGAGTCCACAACAGGCTTTTGTTTCCCAGACACCTAACAGCTGCCTGTTAGGAGAGACCTAAAAAGGTTTAATGGCTGATCAACGTCTCTTTTAAGGTGAAAGGCTAGTCTGGTTTGCTAAAAACATCTTGGGGGCATTCAGAAAGCTTTCTTGGGAATGCATTCCACCTGTTGCTTGCCATTAGCTTTGTGATTTGTTAACTCACATTTTCTTGCTTTCTGTTTGCTAGCTTTATTTGTTTTAGGCTGTCCAGCTTTAATTCATCCCTTCCCTTGCCCAAACCTTATTTACAGTATTCTTCTGAGTGCTCCCTTTCTGTAAACAGGCCTTTAAATCTTGTCACATCTGCTGTGCATTGAAAGACAGAGGTCAAATGTCAGATTGTCTTTCGGGGGAGCTTGGTGTTTACTTTTCTTTCTCTGACTTCTAAGTGAGAGGCTTTATGTGACAATCAAGCTGGCTAGTGGGGGTAATTCTAAAGTGTGATGGAAACAAACATTTTATTACCATCAAAACAAATCAATACATTGAGTGATGACATTTCCACACTTTATAGTTTGTGTGCTGAATACTTACATTAGTAGAACTCTATGACTGTGCACATGTCATTTCAGTTGAAGATGGGTTGTCTGTAGTGGCAGCGCACTATCACACCATGCATATTCCACTTTACCTCACTCCACTCTACTCTGCTCCACTCCATTGTGCTGCACTCTACTCCGCACCACTCCATACTACTCCACTACACACTTCGTCACTGCACACTACTCTGCACCATTCTATTGTACACCACTTCACTGTACTCTGCTTTACTCTACTCTCCATCAGTCTATGCCAATGCACTCTACCCTACTCTACTCTACTATGCACCACTGCACTCTTCGCAAATCCACTCTACACCACTCCACTTTGCAACCCTGCACTCAATGTCACTACACTCTATGTCAATGTACTCTACTCTGTACCACTCTACTCTGCACCATTGCACTCTATGCCATCCACTCTATGCTATCCTAATCTACTATGCACCACTGCATTCTATGTCAATGCCCTCTACCCTGCACCACTCCACTCTACCAGGCACCGTTCCACTCCATGCCACTTCACTCTACTCTGAATCAATCTACTGTGTGCCACTCTACTCAACTCTGCCACTGTAATCTGTGCTGCACCACTCCGCTCTGAACCACTCTACTCTACTCTGTACCACTTTGTTCTACGCCACTGCACTGTACTCTAACCACTACACTCTATGCCAATGCACTCTACACCACCTTACTAAAAAACAATACACCCTTCATCAATCTACTCTGCACCACTGCACTGTATGCCACTATACACTGCAAACTTCTACTCCACTGCACTCTACACCATTGCACTCTGTGTCACTGTACTCTATGCCACTCTGGTTTACTGTGCACCACTGTATTCTAGGCCACTGCTCTCTCTGCCATTGTTCTCTGCACCACTGCACTCGGCACCAGTGAACTCTACACTACTCTTCTATACACCACTCCACTCTACGATAGTCTACTCTGTACAACTGCATTCTGCCACCCTACTTTATGCCTCAGCATGCTACACTACTGCAATCTACTCTGCAGCACTGTGCTCTACACCACTGTATGCCAACGCACTCTATGCCATTACTCTCTCTGCCACTCTACTATGCATCACTCCATTCTCCGCCACTGTATTCTGCCCTGCCCCACTCCACTCTTTGCCACTGCATTTTACGCCAATCCACTCTGAGCCACACTAATCTACTCTCCACCACTGCACTCTACGACACTGCACTCTACTGTAAGCCACTGCACTCTATGCCACTGTAGTCCACTCTCCGCTATTCCACTCTATGCCACTGCACTCTACACCAGTGCACACTACACCACTTTACTCAAAAGAATACACTCTGCACCACTGCACTGAATGCCACCATACACTATTCTGCAACACTCTACTCTGTGCCACTGCATTCTACACCACTGCACTCTATGCCACTGTACTCTATGCCTCTGCACTCTACACCACTCTACTTTGCACCACTGTACTTTATGCCACTTTGCTCTGCACCACTGTTCTGCACCGCTGTCCTCTACACCAATGCACTCTACATCACTCAACTCTACAACACTCTACTCTGCAACACTGCACTCTCCTCCACTGAATTCTGTGCCACTCTACTCAATGCCACTGCAGTCTATTCCATTGCATGGTGAGCAAAGGAACAATGGATTAAACCCAGATCTGTGACTGGGGGTGAGTGCTTGAAAAGTTTCAGCACTCCATCTATCATTTTGTTGTGTTGCTATGTGCGACCTAAGTGGCCAAGGTATGCCCAGACATGGGTCCCTTGCTCGCTGTGCTACTGAATTCAAGCTAGCCTGGCTGATGAAGGGTGAAACCCTGAAACCGGTCCCAGGATGCTTGTTTCCAGTCCGGGGAGGATCTGGCCTGGCAATTCAGGCGGGACTGTTCCCATGGGGAGCAGGGTCATGTCTGATTTGTATATGGCTGGGTCCAAACTGGGATGGCATGGTGAGCAAGAGAATGATGGATCAAACACAGATCTGTAACTGGGGGTGGGTGTTTGAAACGTTTCAGTACTCTGTCCAATATCTAGTTGTGATGCTAAGTTCAGCCTAGGTGGTCAGGGTATGCCCAGATGTGGGTCCCTTCCTTGCTGTGCCACTGGATTCAAGATTGCCTGGCCATCCATAGGTGATACCCCAAAATCAGTCCACTTGTTTCCAGTCCAGGGATGACCTAGCCTGGCAGTTTGGTCTAGAATGCTCCCATGTGGACCAGGGTCAAGACTGATTTGTATTTGGCTGGGTCCAAACTGGGGTGGCATGGTGAGCAGAATATCGATGGATTAAACCGAGATCTGTGACTGAGAGTGAGTTTTTGAAAAATGTCAGCACTTTGGCGATTATATTGTTGTGTTGCTGTGTTTCACTTTAGTGACCAGGGTATGCCCAGACGTGTGTCTCTTGCTCATTGTGCCACTGGATTCAAGCTAGCCTGGCTGATGAGGGGTGATACCACAAAAAAGGTTCCAGAATGCTTGTTTCCAGTCCAAGGAGGACCTGGCGTGGCAGTTCGGGCTGGACTGTTCCCATGGGAGCAGGGCCAAGACTGACCTGTATATGGCTGGGTGACAACTGGGGGTCATGGTGAGCAGAAGATTGATGGATTAAACCCAGATCTGTGACTATGGCTGAGTTTTTGAAAGGTTTCAGCACTCCGTCCATCATCTTGTTGTGTTGCCACTCTACACCACTTTACCTAATGTAATCTACACCACTTCACTCAAAGCCAATGCACTCAATCACACTGCACTCTACACCAATCTACACCATAGTGCTCAACCTCACTGTATGGCCACTGCTCTCTACAGCACTCTACTCCGCAACACTCTACTCTATGCCAGTGCACTCTATGTCAAGGCAATCTCCGCCACTCTACTCTAAGACACTCTACGCTATAAGACTGCACTTTCCGCCACTGGACTCTACGCTACTCTGCACCACTGCACTCTGTGCCACTGCACTTTCTGCCACTGCACTACTGATCTCTACGCCTTTTCACAAAATGCCACTGCTCTCTATGCCACTCTAATCTTCACCTTTGCACTCTCCACATTACCCTGCACCACTTCACTCTACTCTACACCACTGCACTTTACACCACTGCACTCTATGCCATTCTACTCCACCCTGCGCACTCTACATAATTGCACTGTACCCCATGGTAATCTATGCTGCGCCACACCACTCTACTCTATGCTGCACCACTCTACTCTACGCCACTCTACTCTACGTAGCTGCACGCCATGCCAAAGCACTTTTCACCACTTTACTCAAAACGTCACTTCTCGCTAGGCCACTATATTCCACTCTACAACTCTCCACTGTATGACGATCTACTGAATTAAACTCTACTCCACTCTATGATACTCTGCTCCACTCTATGCCACTCTATGACACTGCTCCACTCTACACAACTCCCCCATGCCACTCCACACCCCAAGCCACTTTGCCTCACTCTAGCCTATGACACACTACTCCACTCTGCAGCACTCTGTACTCAAGTATGTGCTTATCCACTCCATGCCACTCAATGCAACTCCACTCTGACACTATGTCACTCCACTTCACAACACTCTAGTCCACTCTATGCCATTCCACTGTACTACACTACTGCATTCTATGCCACTCTGCGACAATCTACTCCACTGTACTCTACAACACTGTACTCCACTTTATGCAACACCCTCTAGTCCACTCCACTCAGCTTTACACCACTCCTCAACACTGTATGCCACTCCGCTCTACGACCCTCCACTGCACTCTGACACTTTAATCCATTCTACACCACTCAACTCTACAACACTCTACTTCACTCTATGCCCTTCCATTGTAAAACCCTCTACTCCCACCACAACACCCCACAACACTCTATGCCACTCTACGCCACTCCATGACACTCCAGTTCACTCCATGCTACTCAACTCTGCTCTTTACACCACTCCATGCCAGTCACAACTCTTTATGCCTCTCCATAACACCCCACTCTACTCGACGTCACTCTACTTTACGCCACTCCACGAACTTTAAGCCATGCTGAAAAGATGCCAAATTGGTGTACAACATGACTAAACCATATTGCCAATGCTTGTGTTAACAAGTTGAGTCTCCTGGGTAGGTAAAGACAGACACCAGAACAACATAAGGCACTTAATGTGGGCATGACGATAAAGGATGACACTCATAAATGCCAAAAGTTCACCCAGCGACTTTGTAAACCCCTGATTCTGAGCCTGAAGGGGGGTGGGGAAAAATAAGTCAATGGAACGTTGCTGGTACTGCTCTCCCCATAAATCCACATACCCATTTCAGTTGTGGACTATCCAGCAAGTGTTTATTTAGGGAACAAACAGCACCGACTCATTCTCAGTTCTTACTGCTGCTTTATTAGGTGTTGCAGTCCCCAGGCCTGTTCATCTTGCTAGTGGCCAGCCTGTTTAGAACCACAATCTCTAGACGTCCTCCCAGGAATGCCTGAATTTGCAGGTGACACAGGGCGCAGTCATGGCAGTCTGCAATCTCAGATGAAACAGACACTGATTGTGCACCCGGCGAGGTAGCACATCAAAGCACAAAGGGGCACATGGAAGCCATACCCCACTTCTAGGAGCAGACAAACAATATATCCAAGGCCATCCAGCACAAAAGGAGCACACTCTCACCGCCAACTGCTCACAACATAGCACCGGTCAGACAGAGGTTTTATCTGTGTTTGTTTCTGACAAGTGTGTACCATGCTATACAAAACAGAATTACTGTGCTAGCTAAAAGCATAAACATTGTCCTTCACATATGTAATGGATTAAACAAAAATTGTGACTTTGTTTCCTTCCATAAACACTGTATGTGAAAGTATATGGACATCAACAGGATTTAAAATTGCCCAGCAGCCTGCCCCCTTGGGGAAGATCTGCCTCGGTAAGCAGACCCCTGTGAGTAGCTGAAAGTAGCACTACTAGACTGTTACTTGAGAGCTCTAGACGTTTACACTGTGTATCTGTTGTATTATTTATTTTCAGATGTGGTGCCTCTGGGGAAATAGCTTTGTGAGCCAAGTCAGGGAGGGCCAGTGAAGAACAATTTACATACATACTGTAAAGCTTTTCTTGTGGAGACTCCATCTAACCATAGATTCCTCACCTTAGAATATTCGTCAGACTGGATCCAGAAAATCTTGACCAGTACCTCTGTGCAACAGAATGTGGCATCAATTGGCACTGCATCAGCACTGTCATCCACATTGGAAGTGACTTGCACGGTGTCTATTTGGGCACAACCCCGGCGCAGTGACGTCAGTTTTTTTCATGACTATTTCTACATCAGAAATGCAGAGCCATGACTGAAGATGTATAACCAGTGTGCAGAAACTAACAGTAACTTCAGGGTGTCGTGCCCATGGTTGAGTTCATGAGGTATCTGCAGTTTGATAGAATTTCTACCAGAGAAAGTGTTTCCAAAGGTAAATAACCGGTTCTTCTGATAGAGATTTCTAACCACAGATTACTCACCTTAGAATAGATACCCAAGCAATACCTCCCTGGAGGTGGGTCTGCAAACTGGCTCAAACCAGGAAATTAATTCTGGAGGACCCAACTATCCAAGCAGTAGTACTTTTTGAAATGTGGAGGTGTGCCCATGTAGCATCTTTGCAGATGTCCAGGACAGAAATTCCATGCTCTAGCACAGTAATAGTGACCTTGGCACTGGTGGCATAGGCCCACAAGCCCCTGAGAGACTCCTTCTTTGCTAATGCATAACATATCTTAATGCAAATTACAACCCATCGAGAGATTGTTCTCTCTGCACAGCCTTGACTTTTTGTGCTCATGTGAAACCGATAAAGAGCTAATTCTTTACCCTGTGGTCATTGGTATGATCAATGCAAAAAGACAAAGCTACGCATCCTCAAAATAATCTTCAGATGAATTCCCAAAAGCATCAGATGTACCAATACTCAAGTGTTAATCACCAGCAGACTAGACTATGGCAACCCACTCTATCCCGGAATCCCCAAACACCTCCTCCACTGTCTCCAGGCTATCGAGAACACCTCTGCCAGACACGTCCTGAACCTCCCTTGATGCACCCATCAGACCTCACCTCAGAGATCTCCACTGGCTGGCTATACTCAAATGCTGCCAATTCAAATTCCTCTCACACACATGCAAGGCACTGCACAACATTGGACCAACATATTTCAACTGTCCCCACCGCTCCCATAAGCACACGAGACATCGTCACTCAGCCTCTCTCTCTCTCTCATACACAGATTACACATCCGTAAAAGCAGAACAGGAGGCCTAGCTTTCTCATACGAAGCACCCGAAATGTGAAACAACCTCATTCTACACTTAAGAGCCTCATCCTCAGTTCTGGAATTCTGCAAGAAGCTGAAAACCTGGCTCTTCAACTAAGACCCTGCAGATGACCTTCACACCAGCTACAGTGCCTGGATACCCCTTGGATGATAAGTTGTGCTTTAAAAATCCAAATAACATAACACAACACAACCAACACAAACAATAACTCCTCCAACAAGGAGGCAGAAAGTAGGTCAACATGACAGGAGGAACACCAAGCCACAAATTTGCCCCAACAACAGAGATACACAGTTGCCTGTTGAGGGTTGGCTGGCTTTCCAAGATGATATAACAAATCTCGGGAAGAAGGTCAAAGGTATTCAACTGTCACTGCTCAATCTCCGTGCATGAAAGTTGAGTTCAGCATACCAAACTCTCCTTGCCCAGTCCAGAGCCACGATGATGTTTTGGGCACAGTCGGTCCTGATCTTCTTGAGAACTCGGGCAGGAGTGGTGTTGGCAGAAAGCCATATAGGAGTCCCGGGATCTATTCTAAATGGATTGCGTCCTCAAGGGAGAGTTGCTTTGGAAACTCCAATGTGCAGACGTGCTGACATTGTGTGCTCTCACTGGTGGAGATTAGATGGAGCCAAGGTTCCCCCCATTTTTGGAACAGACCTTGGCCCAATCCCAGGCACCACAGGCAATCCAATCTGATGTGGAGCCAATCTATGCCATCTACTAACATGCAAAAGTTCCTGAAGCAGTCTTACACCTGCTAATATTCTAAGGTGAAGAATCCACAGTTAGAAGTCTTTATCAGAAATGAACATATTAACGGACTGCTGCGCTAGCCTTACAGTGTGTTCCTTAGTGAACAACACAAATACATTTGTTTGCATTATGTAGTTTGTAGGAGTGCCTTATACAATGGAGGACATAACCTTCTGTGCTTGAATCGGTCTACTCAACTTGTTTCTCGAAAGATTTGTTGTGTGCTGCCAGGTGCATATAATATGAAATTTTTATTCTTTAGAAGTTGAATTAATTCAGCCTATTGAACAAGTAGTGATTTATCTCACAGAGAACAACTTTCAGGCACTGTAAAACTAAAGAAAGGAATAAGTAGGAATAACCTTTCGATATAGCCCTTCCCGCTGCACTCCTGCCTTTCTCAGCACTGTAAATAACAGTTGCTAATATTATACTATTTGGCAACCTCAGAAGAATGATAGGCCAAAATGGGATGGCCAGACTTCTATGACGTGACCTGCAGTCTAACACATGCTTCAGCAGGGAGCCTTTAACTAACTGAGCCATACTATTATTGGAAACACTAGGGCGGAATTATTTGGCTTCAATTTCCTTGGGTGGACCGCCCACCCCCTCCCCACAACCATCAGCCTCTTTAAGCATTTTTGCATTATTTTCTTGTTGTCGCTCAAGAAATGCCAGGAAAATGTGCACCGTTTTGGCAAAAATCTTTCAAAAATTTGCAGCAAAATGCACCATTTTGACACCGTATGAAAACATTTTTTAGGGAGTTTCATTATATTCTAATAATTATAGAGGCATTTGAAGGGGATTTGGGGGGTATTTTTCCCTGGCTTTTTCCTGGTTGCATCCTTGAGTTCACCTGTACTTACCGACGGACGTTCCCACTGCACCCCCTTCACCTCGGGGGATTCCGGACCCAGTTTATCATAGCCAATGGAAGCGGCAATGGCGGGGAAGTGGGGGTCCTCGAAGAGGGCGCCGCTGTCCAGGCACTGCTGCTTCAGGCTCTCGTAGTCTTGGTTCAGGTACTTGAGGGGTTTGCTGTGCTCGCCGACCCCGACCCCCTTCAGATGATCGCGCTTCACCTTAGCGGCGATCCCTGCAAATGCCATCATTTTGTCACCGCTCTGGAGAGAGAGAGCGAGACAGAGAGAGAGAGAGATAGAGACAGGAAAAAGTAGCGTGAGCACTTAACTCTGGTGAAATGGAAGTGAAAGGCTCTAGAAACGTGGTACATATAAGAGGAGAAAAGACGCAAAGCAGATAGATGCAAGTTGACATATGATAATCAGTGCTGGGTGGGGGGGGCAAACAAAGACTGCAACAAAGCACAGTAAACAAACAACGCCAGGTGTGCTCCACCTGGTTGTGCAGTGAACCATGCGCACAACTCGTGGTCCTCTGTAGACAGAAACACAAGCAACCGAGACCAATTGGAGTCAAGCTATACCCAGCTGACGAGTCCCCATCAGGGTGAAACCAGTGTTAGGTCAGTGGTAGCTCAAGTAATTGCCAGTGGTGAGACTTATTACAAGCATTCCTCCCATCACCTTTTATGTGTTCAAATCCAACCTGTATTTCTCCCAGTTTCAGCTGAACCACAGTCCACCTCCGGTACTTACCCCTGTGTCAGCACAACTGCAGACCACCCACTGTGCTCCCCAGCTCCCGTACAATTACAGACTGACATGGGATCTGCAAACTAGATGGGGTCTGCACATAGTTAGCATTACTGCTCAGCATCATGCAGGTTCCCATTCTTACCCTATACTCGCTCAGCCAATCAAAGCCATCTACTGGGGCCTAAACAAGCTACCTTAAAAGGGCCACCAATTGTGCACTTCATTTTGTGTGTGTGTGATTACCACTAGCTGCCTGATTGATACCTGTTTACTGTGAAGTAGGCATCTAACATACGTATCCTGTTTTCTCTGTGAGATTTCCATTTTAGTCCTATATTTACTGTGGCTTCCAAAATAAAATTCTACTTCTATGTCCGTGACATGTCCTGATTTCGGGGTTTTGATATCTAAACTAAACATACAGCCAGAGTCCACCTGTGCTATATAACATTGGGAACGTGCTCACTTGATGCTGTGAGAAATGCAACAAATGCTGTCGCCTTATCCGATCTACCTTTCTACAAGTCTACGAAGATTGCACAGAATTAAAACACAGGTCAGCATACACTAAAGCTTGTATCACAAAAAGTAACACCTTTTCCCCAAGAAATGCGTGATCCTGGTTCTTGGATATACAAAGGGTGCGACAGTTTTTAGCTCACGAAAAGAAACTACCTTTATCAATTGAAGCATTTTACAGGGGATAGCAGAGAGGCAAAGGGGGGTAGCACACAGTCCTCAGGGATGTTTTGTGTTCTTTGTAGCCATTATTATCAATACAATAAGGTGGATGGGGCAGCAGCCTCAGAATTTTTAAAGCAAATCGTCCACTGTTCTCCAGAAAAGTCTGTACTGAAAGGATCATCTCGGATGAAGGGCTGCATTCTCTAAAGTGTCCACTGGTGGCAGTGCATTTCAACGCTCACAACTGTGTAGGGAAGGCACAAATTATTTCAGCATTTGCTATTGTTCACATAAACAATATGGGGCATATTTATACTCCGTTTGCGCCGAATTTGCGTCGTTTTTTTCGACGCAAATTCGACGCAAAACTAACTCCATATTTATACTTTGGCGTTAGACGCGTCTAGCGCCAAAGTTCCTGGAATTAGCGTCATTTTTTTGCGTGAACACCTTCCTTGCGTTAATGATATGCAAGGTAGGCGTTCCCGTCTTAAAAAATGACTCCGATGCTATTGCGTCGGATTTATACTCCCGGTCAAAAATGACGCCCGGGAGTGGGCGGGTCTAAAAAACCTGCATTTGCGCCGGATTTTAGCGCCTGGGTCAGGGCAGGCGTTAAGGGACCTGTGGGCTCAGAATGAGCCCAGAGGTGCCCTCCCCTGCCCCCAGGGACACCCCCTGCCACCCTTGCCCACCCCAGGAGGACACCCAAGGATGGAGGGACCCACCCCAGGGACATTAAGGTAAGTCCAGGTAAGTATTTTTTTTAATTTTTTTTTTGTGGCATAGGGGGGCCTGATTTGTGCCCCCCTACATGCCACTATGCCCAATGACCATGCCCAGGGGACAGAAGTCCCCTGGGCATGGCCATTGGGCAAGGGGGCATGACTCCTGTCTTTGCTAAGACAGGAGTCATTTCAATGGGGGATGGGCGTCGTAAAAAAATGGCGCAAATCGGGTTAAGACGTTTTTTTTGCCTCAGCCTGACTTGCCCCATTTTTAGACGCCCAAACGCCATTTTTCCCTACGCCGGCGCTGCCTGGTGTATGTGGGTTTTTTTCACGCACACCAGGCAGCGCCGGTCGGCTAAGGCCGGCTAACGCCATTCAATAAATACGGCGCACGCATGGTGCTTCAGAATGGCGTTAGCCGGCGCTAATTTTTTTGGCGCAAAACTGCGTTAGCGCAGTTTTGCGTCAAAAAGTATAAATATGGGCCTATGTTTTTATGGTTTTATTTCACATTCCAGCCAAAGACACATTTTTAACCATTGAATTGGTGGCTGTAAAGTCACCTAATAATGTGATGGTCCTGTTTCAGCAATATATAAAGGAAAACATTTAGTAAATGTGATTTTTGTATGTTTTCATGACACATCACAATGGTCCATTTGGCGCAAACATTCTTTTCATTAAGCATTACCTTGCTGACAGACAGCCACCTAGTGTACATTTCCACCTAGTTATGAAGTAACTCTTACTGTGATGGTGCGTTCCATTGTGCATTCCTGGTGAGTATGTGCTGCTTTAACCATTACATTGCTGGATCATTGGCAGCTGTAATGCAAGAGTTTTAAGTGGTAGTGGATACATAATGAACTTTAGTTAAGAGAAATCATTAGTTGAAGTATGCTAATGATGTAATTAGCAATGAATATTACTTTATCAAATCGTAAAATACACAGACTATTTTAATATGTGACATTAGCAACAGTTACAATTACACTATGATAGAATTTATGCGACAGACCTTTTAAACACACTTTTGTGATGGGCAATTATGGATGTTAAATGGCTGTAACACATATCTGGCAGTGTAGGAGGCTGGCCCTCTACATAGTGTGCAAAACTGTGCAAACTGTGCAGGGGATCCAGGAAATCACACATTGGTTTCCAGAGGTAAAAACTAGATCACCTAATGCTCTAGTTTTTTATGGTAGCTTTTTCGAGCAGTTAGGCTAATCTTGGAGAAGTGCAAAGCCTTTGTTGTACTCACAGTATCAATCATGCAACTCACACATTCAAAGGAATAGCTTGAAATACATTTATAAAAATACTTCAGATTTTTATACAAATTTTAAGACCAAGATTATCAAAATTGGTTAAGTACTTTTAAAGATATGGATTTTTGAAGTTTTAATAGAGGCAGTCCTTCTGTGCATAATTATGCACCATAGGAATCACACAGTTGCTTTACCAAGTTTTGCTTTTGCAGGTTGGTTGAGGTCGTTGGTGGGCAAGCTGTGCCAGCAGGAGAAGTTCGAGGAACTCCTCGTTTCAGCAGGAGCAGCGGTGGAAAGTCTCTTGGATCTGGTGCAGAGCCACTGAGGGGGACCACTTGGAAAGGGTCTGACCTTGCAAGTTTAAAGGTGGTGCCATGGGGTCCCCTTGAGAGGCCGAGGTCGCAAGGGGTGCAGGACCGTTCGGGCACAACTGCTTCTTCATTGCAGGGCGCAGAACAGCCTTCTGCAAAGAGAATCTGTGAACCAGAGACTGTGCGCAAAGGGGCCCTTTGGATCTGGAGGTAGGTCTCTTTGAAGGTTGCTTACCGGACGACAGGGGCACTCTGGCAAGAGGTCTGGGGTGTTTTTGAAGTCCCTTGACTAGGGCTTCCCCTGGTCTTTTTTCAGCTCTGGGCAAGCTAGTTTTCCTGGTGTCAACGTCAGCTGACCAGTACCCACGGTATTGGTATGGTTCAGTCACTGGAAAGTGCAGTGTCACCAAACTTGGCACACTTGCAGGGTTTGTCCCCATGGACCTTGTTGTGTTGTCTGGCTGCAACTTCTGGTTCGGGAGTTAGCAGCCAGTCAGTGAAATGACCCTCACTGGCTTGCTGGTTCTTTGGTTTTTGCAGGCTAGTACCTCAACTCTGGAGGGAGTTCTTGGGTGATTGGCAAATCTTGGAGGTCCTCTTGGTTTCTTGAGGTCAGTCCAGTGCCCAGCTTCTCTGCAGTGATGATTGTCGGATCCTGGGTGCAGCAGTCAGGGTTTGGCACCTTTTCTTGGTGCAGCAGGTCCACAGTTCTCGTGCCTTGGTTCTACTTTGTGCTGGTCTTCTTTGTGTCCTTTGAATCTATCTTCTTGGTCTAGGGATGCCCACTAAATACTGAATTTTGTGGGCATTTTAGGGGATACCTAGAAGTGTCCAATAGGTGGCTACACCCACTGTGGTGACCATTTCCCTAAACCTGATTGGCTATTTTCTAAGATGGAGGAAAATGAAATGGAGTGTCCACCTTGCAGGCAACACCTTAGGGGTGGTGCATGCCAGGTGGGGCCACTCCCCCTAACCTTTGTGTGGTTTCCTGCCTTTGCTCCTACCAAAAGTGGGGGTTAGCAAAGGGGGAGGCCACCTGCTGCTAGCAGCAGGCCTGGGGGTCGAGTTTCAAGGGCGGTAAGCCCTTTGAAGCTCACCACCAGGGCAGTACACATTCCTGAGGGTGGGGGTGTTAGCTCCTTCACCCAGGAAGGGCATTGTTTTACAAACCAGAGAGACAGGGCTCTCCCCTAAGGTTTGTATATTGGCTGTCTGGAGGTGGTAGGCTAGATAGAACCAGTCAGGAACCATGCCAGGGTAGTAAGTGTTTGCAGTGGGCACCTCTAAGGTTACCCCTCGGTAGATTTAAGGATAAATGTACTGGTACCAGTTTGGAATTATCATTCTGAGTTGTTTGATATGAAACAACCCAGGGCTCAGAGTGGCCAACATGTAGTTGGGAAACGTATTGACCAGTATCCAGCACATGTATTAAAATGGCTGCTCTTTTCACTCACTATGTCCCAGGTTTGGCAAGGACACTGTGGGGGCATATTGCTCATGCAGCTATGCCCTCACATATAATTATTGCGTACCCTTCCTTAGGGTGGTAAGGCCTTCCGGAGGGTGATGTCTTACCCATAATAATGCAGTGTATGGTGGACAGGGCACACAGGCAGTCTGCCATGTCGAGTTTATGTTTTCAGTTTGCATCAGGACACTCTGCCTCCAGTGGCAGTGCTGGGTGCATCTGGATGCATGGTCCTAGAGGGTGGCACAATCAGTGCTGCAGCCCCAGGGCATACCCATAGTACCCGATGCCCTGGGTACCTAGGTACCCATTTACTAGGGACTTATAGTGGTAGTTAAGGGTATATCCAATTGTGTCAACGCATTACGACCGTTTTAAGGAAAGAGCTCTGGCACAGGGAACCTGGTTAGCAGGGGCCCTGGGCACTACAACTTCTAGGCTACATCAAACATCAGGCAAAAAGTGGCGGTTGACCATGTCAAAAAGAGGCCTTTTCTCAAAGTAGGTCATATGTTTCTTTTAGGAAAATGGCCATAGATATTTCCTTTGTGGGTAATTAGGTGTGCTCAATGACTATCATAGACCTGGCACTGAATAGAATGTTTCTGTAGGGCACATGGGCTATTTATAACATAGGGATGCTATGAATTTTTAACATGGGGATGCTATGAATTTCAATGTTCGTTCAATGATTATGACCTAATTTACCAGTTTCTATTGCAAAAATATGCACAACCATTTTCTATATGAGGAATGATGGTTGCCGAATTGATGTTGCAGGGCATGAAATTCCGCAGTTACTTAAAAACTCAGCGAGATTCAGCGGAGTTCTGCGAGCCGGTGGAAATCGGTACGTCATGCTGATTTTTAGCACCTGGAGTTTGTTCTGCACTGACGAATCAGCGTGGACGGCACCATGCAGTGTGCCAGATGGTGCTGCTGCTTGAGTTGGTTTTGCTGGTGTAGATTTTGTACTTGAGTGGCAGCAGTCCCATTGTGAACTGTCACAATTTCTTGCAACAGCCTGCAGTGGGTAAATCTCACCAGGTGCCCTATAAGCGCTCGAAAATCACGCTAGGGGATGACAATTCTCACTTGCACTCACCAACTTAGTGTTGGCGAGCCTCCTGCAAGAAAAAACTCATCAATTCGGAATGATTCCTGTTGGAAATGGTAACACCTATTCTGCAAATTTGGAATTTTGGGTGTAAAGGGGCTAATGAATACTTTTGCTACTGCATCATAATAGCTCTTGTTAGGAATAACTCATTTTTACATGGGGATGAGGGGTGCTAAATGGCTAGTACATATACTTGCTTGATGCTGTATTTCATGATTCCTGTGAGGATATGGTAATTAGATATTTTACACATAGGGGATAACGAGCTTCAAAAAATGTTGAATGCACTTTCCCTATGTTCTATGCTTCCTATTGGGAAAAAGGGAAGATCTATTTTTTACAAGGGAGATTATGGGTGTAAATGACTGTTACACATCCAGGAGACTGTTTTATTTACGTGTCTTGGAGTAAAAGGCCTCACGTCATTCTACATGGGGGATGATTGGTAGTAAATAGCTGTTACATGTACCTGCCACTATCATTTTCATGATTCTTGTATGGTATAAGTGCTGACTTTCTGCATGGGGAATGATGGGTGTTAAATGGCTCTGTATTTTCATGTTTACTGTATTGATTCTGTAATTAGCTATTTTATGCATGGTGTTTATGGGCTTTAAATGGCTGTTATAGTGGCACCTGTTAGGAAAATGAGACTAGCTAATTTACATGGGGGTTGTGGATGGTAAATAGGTGTTAAATATCTGGGCAAAGTTTTCTACTTATCCATCTTGGGATAATGGGTGTAGCACTTTTTTTACGTGGAGAATGATGGGTGTAAAATGCACTTTTAGCCTATTTGGTGCTATGTTTTACTTATTTCTTCTAGAGAAATGACCAAAGCTACTAACTGTGTCATATGGGTGTTAAATGGCCAACAAACAATGTATTATAATAATGTATTACTGTATTGTGTTTTATTGCATCTGTATAGAGCTTCCTTACACCCTACAAGGCTCAACGTTCATTCTGAATTGTCACGAAAGTGCCGACTACATACATATCATATATGGAACTCTACATAACACTGACAATGTCATAGACTGCTACAAACTTGCATGAAGTTCGGGAACATACTTTGAGTCTAATGAAAGAGAATTGGTTGTAGGATGGCTCCAATTTGATATGGATCTCAGATATTTTAAAATAAAATAATATGCATTAAATTATTTATATTTAATTATTAAACATTAAATATATATTTATATATCAATTTACTTTTTAAAATTATATATATATATATATATATATATATATATATATATATATATATATATATAAATAAATAAATCCACTTTAGTCGCTGAGTTCCAGCCACTTTGTTGAGGCGAATCCGCGGTAGGGTAACGAGCCCTCAAATATCCAGCATAATGCATTGGCCGAATGAACAGACAATCCAAATGCCACTAAGGCAGTGGTTCCCAAAGTTTTTTGACCCGCGGCTCCCCTGACCTATTGGCCACTGGCCATGGCTCCCCATTATGTTACTTTTTTTTGGTGGGTGGGGGGATGTAAGCCCGGCCTCTGGAGTAGTTCCTTTTTTCACTCTAAAACTTAATTGGGATGGAGCCGATGAAGGTACCATATTCATACATATAACAAAATTAAAATGTAACAATTGTTTAATTAAAAAAAAAAAACTTTAATTTGTAAAGTCAGAAACAATACTCTTCAACACTTGGGTGTACATTTGGATTTTTTTAAAACAATAGACCCAAACTGGGCTAACATCACAGAGGAATTTTCTCAGTTGAGAAACGCGGATTGTTACCCATGCGCAGGAATGTGTTTGCTCAATAAAAAACAAAATATATGTAAGCAGTTTCCCCCTCAACAGGCAGGTTGCCCACATGCTGAGCATTGGAATAACCAAGTTCATTAGGTAATAAATAACCATGCTATGTGTATCATACAGAAATAAATGAAGTAGTTTAACATGAAATATTCAATCCCTCTCCAGTAGGTGGCGTCTGAGCCTGTGAAATGCTGTCTATGGAACTAGCATAGTCCTCGATGAAAATGCCAAATTAGGGCGTTGGTATCTGTTTGTATATTTGAATTATGTGACTTTTGTGAAATTTAACGAACTCCAGTAACAAAGGAATGAACAAAAAAACGATTCTTATATAAATTTACAGTTTTAAAATTTGATTTCCTATTAGGTCATAAGATTAATTGGCACCATCAGCACATAATTGTATCATAAAGTGCATCTTTTCACGGCGCCCCTGGCTGGCTTTAATGGCGCACCTGGAAGCCGCGGCGCACAGTTTGGGAACCTCTGCACTAAGGCAAGGTACCGTGGCTCATTGTCAGACAGCGTATTTATTTTCAAATGTGACAGCAAATTTTACCCAACGCATTTCGGAACTTCCGTTCCTTGCTCACAGGTTCGAATACAAAATAATATGTAAAAATTATTAATATTTATTTGTTAAACATTAAATATATATTTATGTATCAATTTACTTTTTAAGTCCACCAAACCAGGCTGGTGCTGACCAAACGGTTGTGGCTCCCGTTTATTATACAAAATAAGTCTTTCAGCTCTTTTTTAAGCTGTAAGAAAGAGTCACACCCAACGTGTCTGCATCTCCATATTAATTCTTTATTCAGCTACGTGTTTCAACCCCAAAGAGTCTTCGTCATGGCCAGATAGAAAATATTTGCTCAATCTCCCATCAACATAAATACACCAGTTTTATAAACATAGAAAAAATACTCAAAAGAAAATAAATATATATACATTACCTCCAAATCTCCTAACTCATCAAATAAACCTCAGTGGACTTAGAACTGAATAGACTAAAAATCACTCCGTTTAGACCACAATCTATTTTTAATCCATCCACTTCCCATGACTCTAAAGATACTTTTCATGAGGTCATTATTCGTGATCTTATTGAGATTTGGAGTAAGGCGAAAAGAAGTGCTCACACGTCCAATCTTAATAAAGAACAGAAAAATGCTTTAAAAACCCTCACAGGTGACCATAACATTGTCATGAAACCTTCTGATAAAGGTGGAAATGTTGTTTTATGGGATATCAAGAAATATTCAGGGGAGGAGGAGTGGAGTGAGTGCACCTAAATGTGCATGTCAGTTTGGCCAGCCGTCTTAGGCCATCCAGACTGACATGCTCACTTAGGTTTCTGCACCCTGGCTGTGTTGCACAGCTGGGTTGGAGAAACAGCACAGACTCCAGTGCACTGTCTGAGCAGCAGACCAAGCCGCTCAGACCAATCATGATGTTGCTCTCATGCTAGGTATAGCGTGAGAGTAGTGCCAGGATTGCATGGGGAGCCTGGGCTGGTGTTCCAGGGACTGTTGGGACACCAACATTATCGGGAGATGAGCAAGGCAGCCCTCAGCGGCAGACTGGTATGTTTTTTAACATTTTATTTATTTTATTGATCCCCCCATTCTCCCCGTGAAATTTGTGGTGCCCATCACTGCCAGAATGGAGAAGCAAAGGAGCTATGAAATCTATCCAGAGGGCTTCTTAGAAGCTTATTGTGAACATGACTTGAAAGACACTAATAATTGATAATGGCAAATTTGTGATAATGTAACACCTTTCTGGAGAAATACAAGTTCAGTATTAGAATAATAGTGGAAATGCTTTGTTGTAAACAATCACAATCACTATAGGTTTTTTCGTGTCAAATTATGAAGGTCTCTTGCTGAATTTGCCCACTTGGGCTTCGTAAGAGTTTATTGTGCGCATTACTTGAAAGACACTGAATAGGTGACTACGTAACACCTTTCTGGGGAAATACATGTGCAAAATTAGAATAATGGAGGAAAATGCAAGAGTTTATTGTAATCAATCACAGTCACGTTTTTTTTTGTGTCAAATTACAAAGGTTTCTTGCTGTATTTATCTGTATATTTTATATAATGTGTTGAATTATGAAAGCTTCGCTCCTCCAGGCATGTGATATTACTCTGCCAAGTTTGGATAAGTAATGATGGAAAAAGTTTTTTTACACTCTTACTGTTGTGCACTATTAGAGGGTGTGTTGCCACATGATGGGTTTCAATTCAATGGCAAAATGGTACTTTGCAGATTGAGGAAAGGCACCAGTTGACGAAATGCGCTCTGTTCTTGTGAAGGCACTTTAAAAACTGTTTCACACACACAGAGTGCCTGTCTTTGCTTAATGCGAGGAGGGACTGTGATTATATATATATATATATATATATATATATATATATATATATATATATATATATAAAATTCTAAAAAGTAACTTAATTTATTTTAACTTTATTCACTTTGGGGTGATAATTCCTTGCCTCCATCATTGTTTATTTCAGGGTGTTGAAGCACCAGTGGTTGATCATGTTTGGTGCTGGACTTACTCCTTGTCTGAGCTGGAGTACGTCTTACACTATGTTTGGTCCATTGTGGTCGTAGCAACTACAGAAGTGCAGTTTATGAATTGCAATGGCCTTACTCTTTTGTGAGTAGGTACCTATCCATCCCTAAACCCCTCCTTATCTCACCCTAAATCCGTCCTGACTCCTCCCTCAATCCCTCCCATTTTATAGTAAGTATACTGCAGTTTCCAACCACTCCCCATTCCTCTTACATTTACTACTAAAATGCAGGCATACATGTGCAGATATCTTTGCATTCGGGTGGTGATGTTCACAGACAAACAATAGGTGAAGTGAAAGCAGAGACATCCGCATGCAGGGAAGTGAATAGCATCTTTAGTACACGAGTAGGACTATTGTAGTACTACTAAATGTCTTTCAAAATGAAATTTGTGATTAGACCCCACCGAATGTAGGAATAGTGGTTATTTGCACAACTCTGAATTTAGAGTTACCCATACTATTATGTGATTCAGTGTGGATTTCTCAATAGATGTTCTACTATTGAGTGTTTCCAAAATCCTGCTGATAAAAATAGTCCCCCACTTTTGTGGCTGAGCCTATGGCTCACAACATGAAAGGCCCCAAAATGCAATGTAAAGACATCAGTATTTCACCTTCAAAATTGGCCTCTTCTAGCCATTAGGATAGCTGTGGCACTTAAGCCTGGGCTTTGCTGGCACAAAGAGAAAACTACCCAGATTCACAGTGTAATCCAACCCACCTCATTTATATTCATGCTGCAGGCCACAATTGAGAATCAGTCCATATGGAGGCGTCACATGGATGGTGGCCTGCAGGGGTCAGTAGACTGCCATCTGTAACTGCTTTTCAGTAAGACAAAACTTTTTTTTAAAGTTACAAAAATACAGTCTTTCTTCCTCTAAGGAAATGGGGCTGTGTTTAATATAAGTATATGACTTTGTTTTTGTTTGCGTGCATGCTGGCGGTGGTTCTTCTAGGAGGCCCACTCTATGTAGTGTGCAAAACCAGGTACACTTTGGTTTACAGAGGTAAAAACTAGACCACCTAATGCTCTAATTTGTATGGTAGTTTGGTTGGGCAGTTAGGCCAATCTTGGAGAAGTGCAAAGCATTTGTTGTACTCACAGTATCATTAAATGAAGGCACACACTCAAAGGAATAACTTGAGACTAATTTATTAAAATACTTCCAATTAATGTAACCTTTTTAAGACCAAGATCATCAAAATCGGGTAAGTGCTTTTTAAGTTATGATTTCTCAAAGTCTAGAAAATGTATTGTTCTTGTGCGTAATTAAGCACCACAGGAATCAATGGGAGAACATTTTAAAAATACATATAAAATCAGGCAATGCATTTACCAATGTCTCCTTTTGCTTTTAGGTCAAAGTCATCAAGAAGTCCAGTGGGCCAGCTGGAGGAGTTTGGGTGGTTTGCGGTTTTGGCGGTAAGAGCTGCTGAACAGACCTTGGAGCTGGTGCAGGACCATTGCGGGGGGCCACTTGGAAAGGCAATGCACAGGTGGACTTATAAGGTGAGTCCGGTGGGTTCCCCTGGAGTGTAGAGGTCGCTAGGGCTGGGGGATCCTTAGAGCACAGCTGGTTCTCCGGTGCAGGGCCCAGGGAGGCTGGGTGTAGAGCAGATAGGTGAGCCAAGAGCTGTGCGCAAAAATTACCTTGGAAGTAGGAGGCAGCTCACTTTGAGGGTGGATTGCAGGTCATCAGGGCCATTATGGAGGGTGGTTCTTGCCTGTCTTGAAGTCCCTTGAGTGAGGCTTGCTTCTGGTCATTTTGGAGTCTGAAGTGGACTTTTCTTCTTGGTGTCCGATTTTGAGTGACCAGTAGTCCAGGCTATTGAACGTGTCAGTCACTGGTGGTTGCAGTGCCACCAAACTTGGCACACTTGCTGGATTTGTCCTCCGGGTCCATCGGATGGAACTTGGTCTGGCTGCAGCATCCGGTTCCTTGGTCAGCAGCCGGTTGGTGAACTGGACTTTACTGGTCTTTGGGGCTTTTGTTGCAAAGAGTGATGCCTTCACTTTGGACGGAGATCTTCGGCAATTTTTAGAATAGTGGAGGTGCTCTGGGGGTTTGTAGAGTCCCTTCGATGTCAGAGCAACCCTCAGCTGTGTTTGTCAAGTCCTGGGTGCAGCAGGCATGGTTTGGCTCTTTTTTCTTTGTGCAGCAGGAATGCAGCTCTCAAGCCTTTGGTCTTCTTTGTTGCTGGTCCTCTTGTGTCCCTGGAATCTCATCTGTGGGTCTAGGGGTGCCCACTAAATATTGCACTTAGTGAGTGTTTAGGGAAGTACCTAGCAGTGTCCAATGGATCATCTACCTTAGGGTGGCTACACCCACTATATGACCACTTCCTGTGGGCAGAGGTCACTTCCCTATCCCTGATAGGCTATTAACCTACCATGCAAGATGGTGGAAAATGAAATGGAGGGGTCACCTGGCATGCAACACCTTAGGGGTGGTGCAAGCTGGGGGTGGCCACTCCTCCTGTCCTTTGTGCATTTTCCTGCAGTTGCTCCTCTCAAAAAAGGGGGTTTGCTATGGGAGCAGCCATCTGCTGCTGTCATAGTTTGGACTCTTGCTCTAGGCAAGACTGCTGGTTTAAGGATGACAGTACTTATGTTTGTAGGCGACTATGCCTATCCTACAACAAGTCGCAGCTGTCATCCCAACCCTTCCGGCTCACTAGCAGCACCTCACCAAAAACCCAAGTAGTAAAAGGTGATTTGTGGCAGCCTTTACCCATAGACTCGAGAGTATGACATCTCAGGGAGTGTCGTGGTTAAACGGAGATTACCCCTTTCTCACAGATACATCATGTCTCATCCAAACAAAGGCAATACCGAAGATGCACTAAAGTTTCAATGGTTTATATTTAACACAACTGCTAGCTGCAATAAGTTGCATGGGCTGCAATGATAAGGATAATGAACAGTGCAAGAAACAGAATTGTAAAGGCAAGAGTCATTATTACAAAGACCCCCACCATCTTGCAATAACACGAAAAGACATAAAGGCCCTCATTCTGACCTTGGCGGGCGGCGGAGGCCGCCCGCCAAAGTCCCGCCGTCAGGTTACCGTTCCGCGGTCGAAAGACCGCGGCGGTAATTCTGACTTTCCCGCTGGGCTGGCGGGCGGTCGCCTTCAGACCGCCAGCCAGCCCAGCGGGAAAGAGGCTTCCACGAGGAAGCCGGCTCGGAATCGAGCCGGCGGAGTGGAAGCTGTGCGACGGGTGCAGTTGCACCCGTCGCGTATTTCACTGTCTGCTCAGCAGACAGTGAAATACTTGTAGGGGCCCTCTTACGGGGGCCCCTGCAATGCCCATGCCAGTGGCATGGGCACTGCAGGGGCCCCCAGGGGCCCCGCGACCCCCCCTACCGCCATCCGGATCTCGGCGGTCCGACCGCCGGGATCTGGATGGCGGTAGGGGGGGTCGGAATCCCCGCGGCGGTGCAGCAAGCTGCGCCGCCGCGGAGGATTCAATGGGGCCGCGGTACACTGGCGGGACCCCGCCAGTGGTGCCGGTCCGACCGCGGCTTTACCGCCGCGGTCGGAATCCCCATTGGAGCACCGCCGGCCTGTCGGCGGTGCTCCCGCGGTCCTCCGCCCTGGCGGTCAAAGACCGCCAGGGTCAGAATGACCACCAAAGTGTATAATATGTCCTAATATCCTATCATGATAGGCCTAACCTCCTACCTAAAGGAGAGCTGGGTGTGTTAAACCTAATCTGCCAATGCTATGTCCATGAGAGGAGCCCCCAAACCTTGTTACCTTGGAATGAGGTCTCTATCTCAGACTTCGCAGGGACACGAAGACTGAGTCAGCGTCAAGACAACGTGCAGCATCGATATCAGCGATGGTGGCGATGTCCTCTGGTCAGAATCGCTCACATTATCTTTCTAAAGTGTGATGTATTTATACAGATCTACTCGGACCCCCGACGTAGGTGTGTTCTCAAACAATAGATAACAGGCATGCTTGGGGCGGCAATTAATATAAACAATTCCCTCGAAAGCATGGAGAGGGAAAGTCCCTAAGTGTGAACACCTACTGTTTGTTTGTCTTTGTCACTTGATCTTGACGCCTTAACGCGGTGGCACTGACAATGCAAAGCATAACAAGTGGCTTAATTATAAACAAGGCAGCCATCTTAGAAGAATCAAATAATTAAATGGGCTAAGACAGAGCAAGCTAAGTAGGTTAAAATTCACTAGGTGACGGGGGCACGAGTCTGCAAGCCAAAGGCTAAGCTAACTCCTGTTAACCCATTAAAACAAACTAGGAGTCACTGCACTGCTAGCAGCAGAGCTAGGGGTCGAGTTTCAAGGGCGGTAAGCCCTTTGAAGGTCATAGGTGGGGCTGTGCATATTCCTGGGGGGGGGGGGTGTAACATCTCCACCCAGGAAGGACTTTGTTCTCTGGACCCACATAGCACAGGCTTTCATCCCAGGGTTCCAGAATCCTGTCTGGTGGTGGCAGGCTGATCGTGACCGGCCAGCAACCATGTCAGGGTAGTTAGCTTTTGCAGGGGGCACCTCTAAGGTGGCCCCTGGGTACATTCTGCAATAAATCCAATACTGGTACCAGTTTGGATTTATCATTCTGAGTTGTTTGATACCAAACAACCAAGGGTGCAGAGTGGCCATCATTTAGCTGTGAAACTTGTACTGACCAGTGTCCAGCGCATGCATGTAAAATGGCTGCTTTGTTCACTCACTATGTCCCAGGGTTGGCACTATGCTCAAACACACAGTTTAGTGCACCCTATTTTAGGACTGGAAGGCCTGCCAGAGAGGTGACTTACCTATATTGCATGGAGTGTGTAGTGGAGAGGGCACACAGGCTGTGTGCCATGTCAGTTTTGCATTTCAGGATTGTACCAGGACACTCAACCTGCGATGGTAGTGCTGGGTGCACTTGGATTCATGGTCCATGAGTATGGCACAATCTGTGCTGATGCCCTCAGGGGCCTACCCTTAGTAACTCATGCCCTGAGTACCTTAGTACCATTTACTAGGGACTTATAGGGGCACCTAAAAGTCTTTCTAATTGTGCCAGTGAATCACAACAGTTTTGGAAAAGAGATCTGGCCCAGGGAACCTGGTTAGCAGGGGCCCTGGGCTCTAACAACTTTGAAACCATATCAAATACCAGGCTCAAAGTGTGGGCTAACCATGTCAAAAGAGGCCCTTTCTCACACTAACCCCTCCTCAAATGAAGGAGGATGAGACTACCCTTCCCCTAGTGAGTCTTCATCATCTAAGAGGAAGAAGCTAGAAAGGCCATCTGCATTGGCCTGGGCAGCCCCAGGTCTGTGTTCCACTTGAAAGTCCATTCCATGTAGGGATATAGACCACATAAGCAGCTTGGGGTTTTCACCTTTCATTTGTTGTAACCATCTGAGATGCCTGTGGTCTGTTTAAACAATTGAGAGCCAAACAGGTATGGCCTCAGCTTCTTCAAGGCCAAACCACAGCAAAGGCTTACCACTCTACGACACTCCATTTTTGTTCTCCAGGGAGTAGTCTTATGCTTATGCAAGCAACAGGATGATCATGTCCCTCATCATTTTCTGGCCTATGACCACTCCTAACAGCGGTTCTGAGGCCTCTGTTTGGACAATAAAATGCCTGGAGCTGCCTGGAGCTTGTAAGACTAGAGCAGAGCACATAGCATTCTTCAGAGTGTCAAAAGTCCTTTGACAGCTCTCTGTCCAGTTAACCTTTTTGGACATTTTCTTGGAGGACAGTTTTGTGAGGGGACCGCTATGGTGCCATAATGCTTCACAAATCTGCTATAATACCCAATCAGGCCAAGGAATGCCCTGACCTGTGGCTGGGTTGTGGGGGCTTCCCAAGCCAGAATGGTCTGGATCTTCCATTGGGGTGGTTGGGGTTGGACTTGGCTTCCACCTACCAGGTGGCCAAGTAAATAACTTTACCATGCCCTATCTGGCTGGATAGTGGATACCTTTTGCAGGGCCTCAAGGACCTTTCCTAGGTAGATCAGGTGATCCTGCCAGGTGGAGCTATAGACAGCTATATCATCCAAATAAGCTGCACTAAAGGATACCAGCCCGGCAAGGACATGGCTCACCAACCTTTGGAAGGTGGTAGGGGCATTCTGCAATCCAAAAGGCATAACAGTGAACTGATAATGCCCACTTGGAGTGGAAAATGCAGATCTCTCTTTTGGTCTTGGTGTCTGGCCAATCTGCCAGTATCCAGACGTCAAATCAAAGTACTCAGATATCTGGCTGCCCTAATCTATCTTTGAGCTCATCAGCTCTTGGAATTTGGTGTGCATCTGTATTGGTTACTGAGTTGAGGCCCCTGTAATCCACACAAAGCCTCATTTCCTTTTTCTCTCCTTTGGAATGAGGTTTGGGGGCTAAAACTACTGGGCTATCCCATGGGGCTCTCTGAGGGTTCAATGACACCTAAATCTAACATTTTCTTGACTTCTGTTTGGAAGCTCTTCCTCACATGGTCTTACTGTCTGTAAATTTTGTTTTGGACAGGCAAGTGTCTACGTCATTGGTACATCAATCAGTCTTCCCAGGGGCCAGGGAGAATAACTCAGCAAACTGGTTGAGAACTTGCCTGGAATCAGCCTGTTGTTGTTCTGTGAGGGTACCTGCCAAGACCACCCCATCCACAGAACCACCTTGTGGGATGCTGGAGAAGAGATCAGGGAGAGGGTTACTCTCTTCTTCCTGTCACTCATCCGTAACCCTGAGCATGGTCACATCAGCTCTGTCATAATAGGGTTTTAGGCGGTTGACATGGATAATTCTCTTGTGGTGTTTGCAACTGCCTAAGTCAACCAAGTAGGTGACTTCCCCTTTCCTTTCAAGAATGGGATAGGGCCCAGACCACTTGTCTTGAATAACCCTAGGAGCCACAGGCTCCAACACCCAAACGTTCTGCCCTGGTTTGAACAAAAATAGCAGCTTTTTGGTTATACCAGTGCTTTTGCAGCTCCTGACTGGACTTAAGGTTTTGGCTCGCTTTCTCCATGTACTCTGCCATTCTTGAACATAGGCCAAGTACATCGTCCACTATATCCTGCTTTGGTTCTTTGAGAGGCCTCTCCCAGCCTTCCCTTACAAGACTCAGTGGTCCCTAACAGGGTGCCCAAACAGAAGCTCAAATAGAGAGAATCCTACTCCCTTATGTGGCACTTCCCTGTAGGCAAAACGCAGACATGGAAGTAAGACATCCCATCTCCTGAGTTTTCAGGGAGTCCTCCAATCATGCTTTTTAGAGTCTGGTTAAATCTTTCAACCAACCCATTTATTTGTGGATGGTGTGGGGTAGAGAACTTTTAAGTCACTCCACACTCCTGCCTCATGCGTTTTAAGTATGCAGACATGAAGTTTGATCCTCTGTCTGATACTGACGAAACAACCCAGGCTGAGAATGAGTAAGAAATTCTCCAACTATGGCATGAATTAGAGAGGGTGGTGCTAGAGACAGGGAAGGAGAATGTAAAGGAAAGGATGAGAGAGAGGGCAGTTGAACTTGGTCAGTTTCAGGAACAGGCAGGGCAGAGAGCAATACAAACAGTCTGGTGAGGGACACGTCAGGGGCAAACATAGGGTACTATGGCCCTCATTACAACCCTGGTGGTCGATGAAAAAGCGGCTGTAATACCGCCAACAGGCCAGCGGTAACAAAAATGGAATTATGACCAGGGCCAACACATACAGCCACTTTAACAGTCTGACCGCCACGGCGGTAGCAACAAACACCGCGGCGGTAACCGCCAACAGCCAGGTGGAAGACAATGTACCGCCCACTGTATTATGACACACCAATATGCCACCTTTTCCGGGGCGGTACCAACGCCATCAAAAGCACGGCGGAAACAGTACACAGAAGGGAAACGACTCACCTCTTGACACTCAAGGAAGAACCACGACGCGATGAAGCCCGAACTGCACATATTTCCAATGATGGTCTACTTTCTCCTACACCAGGAACACGAACGGCGGCGAAGACGACCACGGTGAGTACCGCACCTAGCACACAAGGGAGGGGGGGGAGGAAAAAGAGAGTGACTCACACACGCAACACGCAACATGCCTGCCCCCAACACCATACACACAAACAGATGCGACAACATTACATATCCACCCCGTAACCCTCAGGAATAATGCAAGGACAAAAGGAATTGATTAAAGTGAGTGTAATATTAAAAATTTAGATAAATACGTACTTAAAGCACAAAGCAGTATGTACAATATATACAAATGGAGGGACAATGCCCACTCCAAAATGTCCGTGGTCCACAGCGCCATAACACATAGGCCAAGGCCACACTTGACTCCTGTCTCAATACGGATAGAACCCTGCAGGGACATCAGGTTGAAAACACACAGACACCTCAGGGGGACGGGGAATGGGGGGCACCTCAGCTGGAAGATGGTATAACACCACTGCTCCTGGAGGGGGCTACATGCCCTCTGCGATGTCCTGGGGAGTGCAAAGCCACAGTCTCTCAAGTGGGTGATTTGCCCACTGCTTGGTCCTGGGGAGTGTAAAACCACAGTCTCTCAAGTGGGTGGTTTGCCCACTGCTTGGTCCTGGGGAGTGCAAAGCCACAGTCTCTCAAGTGGGTGGTTTGCCCACTGCTTGGTTCTGGGCAGTGCAAAACCACAGACATTCTAGTGGGTGGTTTGCCCACTGCTTGGTCCTGGGGAGTGCAAAGGCACAGTCTCCCAAGTGGATGCCTTCTTCCACTGGTTCTGTAGGGGGCCTTTTGCTAGTGTGCTTCATCCTGGCAAGGAAGGGGTGAGTGGATGCCTTCTTCCACTGGTTCTGGAGGGGGCCTTGTGCCCTGTGATGCTGATCCTGGACAGTGCAAGGTCACAGTCTCTCACCCGGGTGTCACACCTACAGGTGTTGCAGTGGCCAGGACGCACTACAGCCCATGTAGTCACGACTACACACTGCTCGCCGGGGGTGACGGCTGATCAGTGGATGGCAGTTGCGGGGCTGGCGGCAGTGTTGTCAGTGGTGGGTGGAGGTTCCAGCCCTTCACAAGCAGCCTCGGACGGCTGCCCACTGCGGCTGCTGCTGCTGGCAGTGGTGCTGTTGGTGGTGCAGGTGACGGTGCTGGCGGCGGTGCAGGTGGCGGTGATGTCAGTGGTGGGGGGAGGCTCCAGCCATTCCCCAGCAGCCACAGACGGCTGTCCACTGGGGCTGCTGCTGCTGGCAGTGATGCTGCTGGCGGTGCAGGTGGTGATGCAGGTGGCGGTGCTGGCGGCAGTGCAGGTGGCGGTGCTGTCAGTGGTGGGGGGAGGCTCCAGCCCTTCCCCTGCAGCCTCGGACAGCTGAAATGCCATGGCTGGTGTTTGCCCAGATGCTGCTGCACCCCAGGCACCAGATCCATCCTGCCTGAGGCATCAGTTCCTTTTACATTGACCTTCGCAGCTGTTGTCCCCTTCCTGCACTTGGCAGACGGTGGTGCCTACCTACTTCTGCCAGCTGGTGTTTCCTTCCTGCTCTTGCTGGCTGGTGTTCCCTCCTTCCCCTTGCTGGCTAGTGGTGCCTCCTTGCCCTTGCTGGCTGGTGGTGCCTCCTTCCTCTTGCTGGCTAGTGGTGTCTCCTTCCCCTTGCTGGCTGGTGTCCCCTTCCTGCCCTTGCTAGCTGGCGGACCCTTCTTGCCCTTGGCAGGTGGTGCAGGCACACTGGCTGTGCTGATGGGTGCCTCCTTGGAGCCTCTTACACCTGCTGTAGCTGCAGAAACTGCAGTGGCCATGGACTGGGTAACTGAGATGCTGGGCTGGGTTCTGCCCACCCTGGCCCAAAGTGAAGGACGGGGGGAGGGGCAGGGAATAGGTCAAGGGTGGAGAGGAAAAGCCTTTTAGGGATACTGGGGCTGGAAGAGGGTGAAGGTTTGGGAGTGGAGGAAGAGGGAGTGGTTGTAGGAGGTGTCTGTCTGCTGTGTTTGGGTGCAGGTGCATGGGCTGGTTGCTGTTGTGAGGTGGATTGCTGTTGGGTGTCTGAGTACTTGTGTTTGTGTACTTTGGGAGGAGCGGGCACAGACACAGTGGGAGAGGACACAGGGGACATGTGCATGGATGTGGGGGTGGTGACTGCCAGTGAGGGGTGTCTTGTGATAGGTGTGCTGGTGATGGAGGTAGTGGATGAGGATGTAGTGCATGCAGGTTTGAGTTGAGATGCAACTGGGAGGGAGGTGGGCGATGAGGAGGAGGGGGACACAGTGGAGGCAGTGGATGTTGGTGTGTCTGCATCTGGATGGTGCTTCTGTGAGTGCCTGTTGGATGAAGTGTGGTGCTTGTGTTTGCGTGAGCCACTTCTGTGTGTTGATTTGGGTGCGTGCAGGTCTGAAGGTGTGCTTGGGATAGGCTGGGGTTGAGGGGAATGGGACTGGGAAGAGGAAGTTGGAAGGGGGAGGCTAGAGGCTGCCTCGTGGAGAGTCTGTTCCCTTGGCTTGTCCTCCCCCTGTTGCATAGCAGTCCTCCCACCTTCCCTGTTGTCCTGTGCCTCTGTCCCCTGAACCGTGTGCCCACTGCCACTGACCCAAGGTCCCTGATCGTTCTGTGTTTGTAGGGTTGCCTGGGGTCCCTGTAGTGGTAGACACACTGCTGATCCGACGTGTCCTGGGGACAGAGGTATTGGCCTGCTGGGTGGGTGCTGTGGTGCTGTTTCCTGAGGGGGGAGGCTCTGTGGTGGTTTGAGACTGTGGCTGGGTCACCGACTGGCCAGAGGTCCCTGATGGGCCAAGTTGGTCATCCTGATCCAGGCGTGCAGAGCTGCTGTCATCACTGTGGGCCTTTTCTGGGGGGGACTGGATGTTGCTGGTACCTCCTCTCCGGTGACATTGTGTGGGGGTCCTGTGGGGATGTAAATTCAGTGTTATTGTTTATGCGTGTGACATATTGTGCATGGGTATGCTTCCCTCTATGGTTGTTATTACCAAGGCAGCTTTGGCTTGTGTGAGTTGTGACTTGGTTGGCTAAGTGATTGTCAATAGTGTGCATGCTGTGGTGATGGGTCCATGCAGGTCTGCGGTGGGGGTCCATGCATTGGTGTTGCATGCAGGGATTGGTATTGGGATGGGTGGGTTGTGATGGTGGGGTATATGTGAGGTGGTGGAGTGATGGGGGTGAGGTTAGGGGTAGGAGTATGTGATGGCATGCAGGTGGGGGGGTGTTAGTAATAAAGATTTGACTGAGTCCAGTCCTCTTGCTACTCCTGCCAGGCCCTCGGGATCCATGATCACCAAGACTTGCTCCTCCCATGTTGTTAGTTGTGGGGGAGAAGGTGGGGGTCCACCGCCAGTCCTCTGTACAGCAACTGTTGCCTTGCATTGCACCTTACCCCGTAGTTCGTTCCACCTCTTCCTGATGTCATCCCTTGTTCTGGGGTGCTGTCCCACGGCGTTGACCCTGTCCACGATTGTCCGCCATAGCTCCATCTTCCTAGCAATGGACGTCTGCTGCACCTGTGATCCGAATAGCTGTGGCTCTACCCGGATGATTTCCTCCACCATGACCCTTAGCTCCTCCCCTGGGAACCTGGGGTGTCTTTGTGGTGCCATGAGTGTAGTGTGTGTGTTGTGTGTGAGGGTGTGTGGGGTGATGTGTTGGGGTGTGTGCTGTGAGGTGCGTGGATGGTGTATTGGTGATGGTGTTCTGTGGTTCTGATTCAGTGGGTGTTCCTTGTGTGTCTCTCTCTCAGTTGTCAACTTCTTTTTGTCGTAAAGGGTTGTGGGTAGTGTGGGTGTGTGTTTTATAGTGTTGTGGGTGTGTGGGTGTGGTGTGTGTATGTGTGTCAGGTGTGTGTAGTTTGAATTGTCCAATGTGGTGTTGTTTTGTTTGAGTATGTGTATTTGAGCACAGCGGTATGTATCGCCAATGGTTTACCACGGTTGAATGTCCGCCGCTGTGATTTGTGGGTCATAATGCTGTGGGCGTATTTCTGTTGGCGTAACGGTGTGGGTTTTGCTACCACCATTTTATCACTGACCTTTGGGCTGGCGGACTTGTGTGTGTGTCTGTATAGTGGTGGATTTCTATGTGTGGGTCATAATACGCGTAGCGGTATACCACCGCAGTCACGATATGTTGGCGGCAGTCAGCATGGCTTTAAACGGCACTTACCGCCAATGTCATAATGAGGGCCTAAATTTGTCATTGGGAGAAATGGAAAAGGATGGAAGGAGCAAGGATAGGAAAGATATGTTATGAAACAGGCGTGATAATTGTGCCGGCTGGTATGAAAACATGCAGTGGCGATGCAGTCAGTAGTGTGTCATGTGACTGAATAGGACTGCCTGCACTAATGACCTTTTAGGAGCACCAACCTGGCAAAGTATGCCAATATCCACCAATTAGTCAGTTGGCCTCGCCACCCCTACACCCATCCTCTCTCCATCCAGGCATGTCACATGTTGACAATGTTTTTGCTGGCTCGGCTTGTGCTTTGGTCTCTTAAAGCCAAGCTGGACCCTTGGCTCTCCTCTGGCTATTCTCTTCCCATACAATCTGTGGCTTGTCCACCTCTACCATTCAGAGTCTTAAAAATTAACAATCAGTTCAATAATTCTGAACCACAATTTTAATTATTAATTTATATTTAAAAATATGTATAATTATTAATTCAACATTATAATATTTCATTATAAAAACAAAAAATATGTTAGCTTTTACATAAAAATAATTAATTAATCTATGCCATGGAAAAACTAACTGCTAGCATCCGAGACCGGGTGGCCAAATTTGATGATCTAAGGCACCCTTCAACTACTCACATTAAGCCCCTGCAACGGGAGGGAGGGCTCCATATGACAATGTCTAAAAAACTACGCACATCTAAAATCCACATTATGCCCTCTTTCGATCCTGAGAAAGCATCTGTTGAAATGTAATTTTCATGTGAGTGACCGGGGTGGGGTTGTATTTTTCAATGATTTCCTCATTACAGTTGTGTGTAAGTGATCAGCTTTTCCTGTCATTTTCAAGCAAGAATTATTATTACTAGCAGCATTGTATGATGTATCATGTTCACTTAGTTCCTCTTGAAAATGCAAAATAAAATCCCCCAAAAAATAAACAATTCAAAATAGATGTCTAATTATCTATTCATTTAGTAACCCTAAAAACTACTAATCCAACAGCACAGTTCCTAAAAACAAATAAGCAAGACATTTCTATATATAAATAATGATAAAAGAATTCAAAACACAATATGTATTTAACAATATCAATCAATAAATAAACTAAAATTAAAAACATAAATATTTAACATTAGTTAACATACTTTTTCATAACACACTACGTGCCCAATTCACAAAGGTAATTTTAGACTTTAGTCAAAGTTTACTACTTTTGGATATTCACAAAGATAAGTTGATGAGTAGTAACTTTACAGGGGCCGAGTCTCCGTACTCTGGGCAGAGTCTCCACAATAAAGTCTCTAAATTTACCTTTGTGGATTTATGTATCTAAAAGACACAAAAATTTAACAACTAATACAAAAAGTGTGTGTATAGATATATACATATACATATAGAGAGATATATATAATATATATATATATATATATAGAGAGAGAGAGAGAGAGAGATAGATAGATAGATAGATAGATAGATAGATAGATAGATAGATAGATAGATAGATAGACAGACTGATATAAAGGTAACACATTTACATCTGAAAATAATCAAGGAAACCATTTAAAACATTACATAATGTCATTAACTATATTTACATGAAATATAACCCACCCAATTCCTCAAACAGAAAACTTATATAAAAGATCAGTCATATAATTAACAATTAAAAAATAAACATGTAATTAACATTAAAAAAAATGTAACAAATAAAACATAAAAACATTTAACAATTAAAAATAAACATATACTTAACATTTAATAAATAAACATGCATTATCATATAATAAATATTTTAAATACATCAATATGAACTCAATGTATAAATAAACCTTACAATCCAAAAAAGTATACAAAATCATAATACTGTAAAAACATGAACTAAATTTAGTTTGTCATCCTAGCTGTCGGTATGAATTAACAAGCATGCTACTCTCAGAGGTAACATAATCCCATCTCTTAAATATATTAAGGATCTTTGTAAAGCCATCAGTAGATCTGATTTGTTTGTTTCGTCTTGGTCAATAGTGAAGGACAGTTTGAGAGCTGTGAACATTTTAGGCCTGCCTTTTTTAAAGGGCCAGAGAGGGGAAGGCTATGAAGAAGTTTGTACTGTGGGATTAGGCCATGATTCGAACTATCGCTGGTGTTGCTTCATACTTGTATTTGGTAAAGAACCCATGGGAAAGGATGCTCTTGACCAAATATTGGCTCGGGACAATTAGAAGTAATTTCTGTCTTCTGCTTGGTCAATATAATATTACTTTCACAATGCCTTGCCCCTGTGATGAAGTTTGTGTTCAAACCTTTACACACTTTAGCCCTTATTGCTGGTTTTGCGGTCAGACCGCCATAGTGGCAGCTGCCATAATCAAAAATAGGTATACAAAAGGTTAGAAAACAGTGCAAATAGCAATAACCAATAGTGACCTTAGAGTGAGCACTAACTATATGTATACAAAAAAATTGAATCCGAACAAGGTACCCCCACCTAGGTAAATAAAATGTGTAGGGGGGAGCTGGGAGTACTAGAAAACCACAGAGGTAAGTAACACAGTTCCCCCCAGCGACCAGGAATGGAGGAGTAAAACATGGGATTTTCCCCAAACCACCCAAACGGAGGAAAAGAAGAAAAAGAAGACACCCAGAGAAGACTGCAAGAAAACCAGCAGTAGATCCCTGAAGAAAGAAGACCTGTGGAGAGAGGGGACCAAGTCCAAGAGTCCCAGTGGAGTCCTGTAGGAGTAGGAGGTACTACCCACCCAGCTGTGGATGCAGGAGTTAGTCGACAGTGATGAAGAAAAGGTCAGCAGTGCAGCCCTGGAGCCAGAGAAGAGTTCCTGATGGATGCAGATGAAGCTCTACCTGGAAGGAAGATTGCAGATGGGTGCTGGTGCAAGAATTCCACTAACAAGCCTTGGCAAAGGCAAACACGCGGTTAGTGGAAAAGAGGTGCTGCTCGTGACCAGCAAGGTCCAGGAGGACTCAACCCAGAAGGGGGAGTCACAGCGGACCCTCAGCGTCACAGAGAGTCCACAGGAGCAGAGGCAGCACCCACAGAAGTCCCATGCAGGAGCCCATGCACCACTACAAAAGAGGATCCCATGCTGCAGGAGAACCACGCACAAGGCTGTGCTTTGCAGAAAGGAGTGCTGGAGCTACATGTTGCCTGAAGATCCCTTGGAGGAGATGCAAACAAGCCTTGGCAGCTGTAAGAGATGCGCTGAATGTGGAACTGTCCTGCGTAGGAAGGCAAGGGCTTACCTCCACCAAAGTTGGACAAGTGGCAGAGGGGACCAAGAGGACTACTCCGGACTACCACCCGTGATGCAGGATCAATGCAGCTCAGCAGGAGAGAGGATCAACGCAGCCAGTAGTCACTTGTTATATGTGCCTGCCGTTGCAGGGAGTGTCTCCTTCACTCCAAGTGAGATTCCTTCCTCTTCTTGTGCAGGCTGAAGAGTTGTAGTCGTCTGAGGATGCACGGCAAGCAAAATGATGGAAAGCTGGCAGGAGCCCTGGAAACAAGGTTACTGAAGAGTCCTTTCTTCTTGGAAGCAGCTTGTTGGGTCCTGGAGGTTCCAGTCGCAGTTCTAGAGGCCAGAAGTCAAAGCAGAGGTTGCAGACGAGTCCTGCTGAAATCTTGCATGCCGAATCTGGGGACCCACCCAAGAGAGAAACCATAAATAACCCTGAAAGGGGGATTGGTCACCTAACCAGGTAAGTACCTATCAGGAGGGGGGTCTGACGTCACCTACCTGGTTTGGACACTCAGATGCTCCCAGAGTACCCTGCCAACCTTGGAAACAAAATGGCAGAACCCAGCAACCCTCTGGAGGAGCTCTGGGCACCACCTCTAGGGTGGTGATGGACATGGGAGTGGTCACTCCCCTTTCCATTGTCCATTTTCATACCAGAGCAGGGACAGGGACTGGTGTGGACTGGTTTATGCATGGAGTGGCTTGGGGAGGCTACCCCTCCCAAGTCAGTCATACCTATTTCCAAAGGGAGAGGGTGTTACCTCCCTTTCCCAAAGGAAATCCTTTGTTCTTCCTTGATCAGATCAAGCAGCAGGAGGGCAGAAACCTATCTGAGGGGTGGCAGCAGCTGGGCTGCCCGGAAAACCCTGTAATTCTGGTGGCAGCAACGCTGGGTTCTCATAAGGAGCCCCCAGAGTGCATGGAATCATACTCCCAATATATGCAACAGTATTGGGGTATGATTCTAACATGTTTGATACCAAACTTGCCCAGGTTCGGAGTTACCATTATGTAGCTGAACATAGGTAGTGACCTATGTCCAGTACACGCATAAAATGGTGTCCCCGCACTCACAAAGTCCAGGAAAATGGATCTGGAGTTTGTGGGGGCACTTCTGCTAGTACAGGGGTGCCCTAACACACAGGTACCTGAACCCTGCCCTCTGGGCTGAGAGGGCCTACCATGGGGGTGAGTTATGTAGTGACCTGGTGTAGTGACCTGTAGTGAAAACGGGTGCATGCACCTGTTTTATGCAGGCTGCAATGGCAGGTCTCCAGAAGCCTTTGCCTGGGCTCCCTATGGGTGGCAGAATAACTACTGCAGCGCATAGGAATCTCCTGAAAACCCATTGCCCTGGGTACTTAGGTACCATATACTAGTGAGTTACATGGGGGGACCAGTATGCGAATTGTGGGAATAAAAAGGAACAGTTTAGAAGAGAGAGCAAAACTACTGGGGTCCTGGTTAGCAGGAACCTAATAGACACAGTCAAACGTACTGAAAACAGGCAGAAAATGGGGGTAACCATGCCAGGAAAGACTGTACTTTCCTACACTACCCAGCCACTGTTTTGCCTGCACTGCTGACAAGATGTAAGTCTTTGACCATCTGTCCAAGTGCTAATGAACTTATTCATTCTGCATCTGGTTGACTGAAATGAAATTGCCAAATGTCTGAAATGTCAGATCTATACAATGGATAGCATGTCTACCAATCACATAAGAAAGATTTGCTATTCCAACATGTACATGGCCTTGGCTAAATGTCACTGTCAACTAATGGAGTCAGATGTCACAACATAACCTGTAATATTGTATCTCTCACATCAACAGGTCGAGCTGCCAGTGGGAACACTGAGACCACTGAAGAGACTGCCACTACTCCATGGATGAAGCCCTCAATGACGACAACACTCCTGGATGTGTGGACATTGAGGACGGTTCTGTCCTATCAGGGAAACCTGGTCAGACAACACCAGTGAGCCTCACCATGACCACATCGACTCCTCACAGCCCAATTGCGTCTACATCTCAGGCAGCCATTCACCCCCCAGACTGTGTCCCGAGGACAGTGACTACCATCTTGTGCCCCCCAGTCCAGGATCCTGAGTCACAACAACACACCTCTGACAGTAATGGTCCTGAAACCAGTGGTAGGGGGCAAACTGTGCCAAGGGTGCAGACATGTGGGGGTAGAGTGCCTCGGAGGGATGTTGTAGGCCAGCAGCATGAGGCCACTGGGTAGAGTCCTGGCCAGGACACCATCAGCCATGTCTTGAGAGCCTATCAACAATCCCATGACATGATAGGCCAGGTACTTACCGAACACAGGAAAATCAAGCAGCTGCGGTGTGACTTCCATTGACAGTCATTGGAAAAGTGGGAGTCCACAAAGACATCCTGGCCTCCCTATCAGGGGTGTTTAGGGAGATTAGCAGTACCCTGTTCAGAGCAACACCTCACCCTGTCCTTAAGCCCTGCAACACCAGGCCTTTCTACATCGGTGGCGGCCATTGGAAAGGAGGATCTGTCAGGGGGAGGACCCACCTCAGACACAACTGGCTCTGTAGCTGCAGAACCCCCTGCAAGCAGGGACATCCACCCAAGACTCCAGGAGGTGCAGATAGCAAGACACCAACCACTGCCAGCAAGTGATCTCTTCCTGATTTCACTCCTTTTAGGTGCCAATCAATCACTCTGTTGACTGCTCTCCAGTCACTTTCCATCTTCCATGGTAGAAGGACACTTGACTTTGGACTCCAAATGTTGTGGCATCTAATATGATTATATCCACTATGAATGACTGATCCCCTCACTTTCATATTCTGTAGCATCAGTATTTTATGTCCTGCCCTATGTAAATAAACTAACCACACAGAAAAACACTGGCTGCTTGTTTCTGTTCCACATGTTGAAATGTTGAGATGTAAGCCCTTGTGATGCAAGATGAAAACACACGATGGTAATGGAAGGAAGGATATGTCCAGGTAGGGTCATGTTGAAGATTAATGCCAACACAAAGATACAAGTGTCTGGTCACACTAAACATTTTATTGCACTGTACAGCACACAGGCTGTCACAGTCAAGAATGTCTGACCCATATTGAATCAGGCTAGGTATGCCAAAGTACTGTCCCCCAGACCACAGAAGAAAGGGCTTTCTCAGACCTTGACCCGTATAATAGCCTCAAAGATTAGTGGATGTTGTCACCAGCTTGAGCCTTATCTCATACCAAAACCAGGTCTACCATCATTACATAAGCCATGGCACAGACAGAGGGCAGTACAACAGTCCCTGATCATGGGTCTATCCCATGACAATGACAAAGCATCTGTGGATATGATACAACCTATGTCAGTGTTGTGGCACAGGCACTCTGGCCTGCAATGAGGAAACATATCTACAGATACAAGCAGGTTATACAGGATCATTGTCAACACAATTTGAAGAGAGAATGCCTGGATTGCTCTTGATGAGAACATATCTCAAGGCCATATGATTGCACACATATGACAACTGGACCAACACATTATATCAAACCAGTGTATCCTGCACTTCAGATTTCCATCTACACACTGTCCAAGCTGCCTTGGGACAGGACTCATACACACTATATCTGGGACCAGCATTACCTTGATCAATCCATGTGTTCTTCCTATGTCAGAACAGCATCAGATTCCAGCTAATGTCACGACTCTGAAATGATGAAGGTGTTGCATATGCTCTCATTATCCTAATGAGGCCTCTGCAGCAGAATCACCTGAATTGTAGGGAACTGAGTCCAGTCCCACACCATATGACAACTGTTGGCATTATCCGGGTTTTCAGGTAACTAGCAGCGCCTCACATCTGCCCACAAGCACGGGTGAATGTGGCAACCAGGCACAGAAATGACTTCTCAGGGAAATCGTCGTGCATCAGATCTCATCCTTTACTCTCAGTTACATTAGTCTCACATATGCAAAGACAAACATAGGCAGAGAATGGTTCAATGCAGTTTGTTGAATTAGCTGCATCTTAGATAAAATGGCAGGAATTGCAATAAGTAGGATGATAAAACACGCTAGAAGCAGAATGGAGACAAAGAGGGTGAAACAGGAAAAGTCCCACCATGCTGTCACTATGCGTAATATATGTGGTTCCTACCTAAGCTATGTTAGATCACAGCGTAATAAGCCCTAATTTGTCCTTCAGGTTTCCCTCTAGGAAGACATCATCCCCATACCTGAGCAAGGAACCCTGTTATCTAGAAAGACACCATTACCATGTAGGCCAGGGGTCCAGTAGTGTAAGCAAGCAGCTGTAGCAAAGGCAATCAGTGACCAGCATGCAGTCGTGGTCATCTGACTGGAATCTCCCACTAACGTGTGTGGGACAGAGAAGTGTTTTTATAATAAAACATCTGATGGTCTGAGAAAATGTCCCCCCCATAATAATGTGTATGTTTCTGTGATTGTTGGAGACTCAGTGTACCACTTTGCCGGCACATCTATCTTGCTGCAGCCTTGAAGAAAGCACAAAGTGAAAAGAATGTCTTGCTAGAAACGCAATGCTTTCTTAGGTGAAAGAACAACTAGATAAAGAAAATAAAACAGTAAAGCAAATGTGGCCTATGCTAAAATGCTAAAATGAAGCTAAATAAAATGTAACTGGGTTAAAGTGCACAAGCTGCAGGCCTTGTTGCTAAAATAACATGTCTAAAAAACATTACTAAAATGGCTAGACAACAAAGGTACCTAGATAATAAATAATAGAAGGAGTTTAGCTTGGGAAGTTATACCTATGACCACAAGCTCATATCAAACATCAGTGGACACACTTACATTGCAATGTGAATGACACAAACCCTGCAGATAATCAAGGTAGTGAAATGTTCAAGTCTGACTTGGCAAGCAAAGCTTTGATGTATACAGCAAAGCATTATATCCACAATCTTCAGGAAAACACTCTAGTCCACATATCCTGACAATTACAGTTCCTCATAAGTCACAGTAACAACATAACAATGATTACAGTCAGGTGACTGATGAGATCTGCCCTCAAGTCTTCACCTTCCTCTTCATCACTGTCATCCTCACTTGGCATTTCAGGACTTTCACCCCGGGACAATGCTGACTTCCCCTCATCTGGGATGTATAGGATATTCCTCCGCAGGGCAATGTTGTAGAGCATGCAGCAGGCCACAATGATCTTAAACAAATGTTCGAGTGAGTAGAGGAGGGTTCCACCTGCCTGGTCTAGACACTTAAATCTGGCCTTCAGGAGCCCAAAAGCCTGCTCCATGACACGCTGTGTTCTTCCATGGGCATCGTTGAAGCGGACTTCCCCTGACAAAGTTGGGTTCCTCACCTGCGTCAACAACCATGGACGGTTTGGGTATTCAGGTTCACCAGTTATCAAATAGATCATATGTGCAACTATGAGTCCCTCTCATTGGATTTGTTGCAGCAGACATTGCACACACACAAACAGGACAGATTTGACTTACCAACCAGCCAGGCCCTCCCTGGGTACAGTCGTGACATCAGTTAATAGATTGCACTGTTCCGCATAATGAAGGCATCATGGACTGAACCTGGGAAATGGGTACTGACTTGTGAAATGTAGAGATTCCCCAAACAAATCACTTGGACATTGATGGAATAGTAGCTCTTTCTTTTGCAATACACTTGTTCATTGCCATGCAGTGAGACCAAGCAACATGTGTACCATCAATGGCTCCCAATACACGTGCGATGTCTGCTAAACCATAGAAGTCAGCCTTCACATGGGTCAAATTCTCACATTGAGGAAAGAGGATATAGTTGTTCAGGTGTTTCAACCTTGCTGAGACTACATCCTCCCAAATCAGACTTCACATAGGCGGGACATCCCCAGCAGATATGGCCACTGTATTTTGGAAGGTTCCTGTGGCCAAGAAGTGCAAAACTGCCATAACCTGTGCAGTGGGTGAAATGCTATTTGGATGACAAATGGTAAGCATTACATCTGGCTCCAATAGACAACATAGGTTCACAATTGTTAGCCGATTCAGACGGTAGATCCTGGTGATATGGCGTTCTTCCATGGTCTGAAGGTCTGGCAATGCACGATAGACAGGTGCTTGTCTGATTCTTCCACTCTCTGTGGCCTATATATGACTGCTATTATTCAATCTGTCCCTTGCAACATACAGGATGGATTTCAATGTTAAAATGCAATAAGGCATGTATTGAGGTTTGGACATGATACACAGTACCCATCTCAACTGATAATCACATAGCAGTCACATGTCACCCCTTTGCTTTGACATACATGTGTACACATCATGAGAATGGTCATAAACAATTGTGAAAGAAAACATGCTTCTCAGACTGTGACTTGATGTCCCAAGCATTACAACAATGGTGTCTGAGTAGTAGGAGCTACATGACTGGAAAAGACAAGCAGTTAATGATGCAAAACCCAACAATTTGGGAGGTGTGACGCATTTGTTGGAGCCATATAACACATTTCAGGCCTCTAAAATGGTGGATGCCTGGCCTACTCCACAGGACATTGGGAACCGCCTGCGACCGCCAGCTGAAGTCTTCATGGCAGTAGGTGGTTGCAACCGTGCGGACACAGCCATAGGCTAACGTTGATGCCAGTGGCGGGAGTAGGCCAATTAGTGTCTCTTCCAGAGGTGATGGCCATGTGCGTGATGAACGTGACTACCATGTTCTGCAAAATCCCTCACTTGACTCCTGACACTGCTGCCAACAAAACCTCCACTACTTAAGCTACTGTATACCGCCTCTGGGAGCAATCATGCTATATCCAGCAGGTAATAGGGCCCCAGCCTTCTCAGTAGAAGAGCTGGAGAAGCTGGTGTCTGAGGTTCTACCCCTGTATGGACAGCTCTATGGTGCACCAGAGGAACAGGTAAGTGCCTCATGTGCACAGTTTTCTCTGTACTTCAACATATATTACCTCCTCACAGGCTAGAGTGTGACCATGTGTGCCAGAATGTGAACTATAAGCCCTGTATGTGCAGTCATTATCAATGGGGGAGTCAATGTACATTTGTATTTGTGTTCAGTGCCAGGTGTTGAGTTCTGATGCATTGTCATGGTGTGTATTGAGTGTACTCTGACCCACCTTGTGTTGAAGGAACATAACTAGGTGAGGTAACATGACAGTCATCTCCAGACATCTCTTACCTCATAGATATCATCAATGTGAGGGCATGTGTATTTGAATGACAGCATGAGCATTGTATGCATGTTGTATGTGTCAGTTGTGTGTAATGTGAGCTATGTGTCTGTTTTCACAGACATTTCAAACCACATCTGCCCTTGCTAGACTATTGTTTAGAAGGCATATCCTGACTTACTCTGCCCTTCAGGTTGGCACAAAGACACCACATGCCAATTGGTTGTCGGCTACATGATGTACTGTCATGCATGAAAGTATTGGGAGTGGAGCTTCAAGTAGGTCTGTCTCCTCAGCCTGCAGAGACTGGGGCCTGTCAAATGTATCTCACTGTATTTGTCCAAGGCTGGGCTGGTGTCAAATCACTTTTTATATGCAACTGTGGCACTGTGCCCACTTCCTGTATCCCAGCACATATTATGAGACCAAATCTTGCCTCTGTGCTAATATGCAGCGTATTGAGGCTCTTCCCTCTGATAGGGATGCACATGATATTAAGTGAGAGCTGATGATCTATGACTGATGTGCACTTGGCATCTTTGTCAATATGTGTTTCAGAACATTGACAGGTCCCTTGATCCCACAGCACTGTTGTCACCTCCATCCAGGTCACGTGTCATGGCAGGCTCATTACATTTCTGACAATGCATACGTGCAAACTGTGCGTTGTTTACTGATAACTAATGATATGTTACTCCGTTGTCTGGTCACATTGCAGAATATGCACAATGGATGCCCATATTATTCTGAAGGTGACCTATGTATTATGTACACAGATGCCAAAAAGTGTGTTTTGTTTTGATGCTGAGACACACAGAACCACACCCCTGAAACAGCATGAGTCTGCATCTGTATTTTCACATGTCCACACACGGACAGGCTAGACTCTTTCTGTGCTCACCATGCCAATCTCTTCATTGTTACCCATGTGTGATGTTAGAGTTTGTAGCCTGGCAGTAGCCTGTGGAGACAATATGCAGAAGATCATTCTGACAGATTTTGAGTGTTTTGATGCATTCATGGCTGAGGAGTTTACCTTCCAGAAGCCACGTAGGTGTGATGTGTGTAATAGTGTTTCTGATCTCTGTCAGATTGTTAGATCATGTCTCACAAGATATCAGTTGACCTACCTAGCCAGTGTAGGGCCTTAGCTGGGTGGTGGGTAGGGCTGCATATTGGGAAGTGTTTGTTGTCATCTTCCTGTATTCAATGTCTGCTATGTGCCACACTTGGGCAATATGGGCAAGACGGGATGGTCTCATATTGGTATACTGACATGTATGTGACTCAGCCCTTTTGGATGGGACTTGTTGACATCATTTCTTGTCCTCCCTTTTGCATCCATGCAGGTCAATGTCCATCAGAAGAAAGGGATTTGGAGAGCCATCACCAAGAAGGTGCAGACCCTGGGAGTCCAGAGCTGAAGGAGCGTCCACTGTCGAAATAAGTGGGAGGACCTGAGACGCTGGGCCTGGAAGATCACAGAGCCCTGACTGGGGCTGTCCTTTCAACATGGGTGGGGTGCCCATCGGACCATGACCCCCCTTTTGGCTCACATTCTGGCAGTGGCCTACCCGGAGATGGATGGGCATTTGAGGGCAGAATAGCAGCCACAAGGGGGTGAGTACATGGCAAATTCCTGCTTGTACCATTGCCAGGTGATTGAGTGAGGTATTGACTGCTCCCCTGACAATGAGGGATGAGCAGTGTGTCACATAATAGAGTGGAGATTCTTTGTGATGAGATGGCATGTGTACCAAACTGATGTGCCTTGCCTTTTGGACCTGGGACTAAGGACAATACTGGGGGGAATCTTCAGACTATTTGCTTAGTAAGGAGCACAAATGGCTGTGTACAGTGATCATTCATTTACTGATTGTTGTTCTAAAGTGTCTACTTTCTATCCATCAGATAACTCTACCTATCTGTTACAGGCCAAAAGGTAAGTGGGTTATGGATCACTGTACTCTGCCATGTATCTGGGTATATGTTTATGTAGGCATCTGCCACCCAGGAGCTACTTGTCTTCTATGTATGATGCTGCTGATGTCTTGCTGTGATGTGTAGGTGTCCCTCATACATATGACATCGTTTACATATCTATTTGTTTGCAGCTGTAGCAAACTACTTTCCCTTGGTAAGTGGGGAATATCTATTGACATGAATGATGTGTCATCACTTCTGCCAACATTCCTTGTGCATACATGTCAGCATGTGTCCCTTTCTCTTTAGGAAACATTTCTATGCTACAGTTGACTGCATGATCTACCTCTGTTGATGAGATGATGTCTGTACTCCCTCACATATACGTACATGGGAACCTGTTAGTGGTATAGTAAATCTAAAATGGGCATCCACTTCATGTAGTTCCACAGACAGAAGTGTGTCACCATTGTTCATTGGCTGACATATACCTTCATGAGTCATATGTCATTTGGCATGTAGAACTGCAGTAGCTATGTGGGAGATGACAGGCAGGCCCAGAGTGTGGAAGCACTTTCTGTTTATCTATGCCCTTGATGTGGAATCATGTGTAAAAGTGCTCTGCTCATGTGTAATGATTTAGGATTATGCCCTACTGTTGGCATGCCATGCATCATGGAGTGACTTGCAGTGATGTTTACGTCACATGTTTTTGGGTACAGGCATTTATCCAAAGACAGGCACCAGGATTGGGATGTCCAAGATGTGGTTAGTGATGTTGGTGCTCATTGGGCAAAAGGTTGAGGGCCTTCTAATGTTCTGCTAAAGTTCTGTTTCTCCCCAACATGCAAAGGACAGATGTCTACCACAGAAACACTCAGAGGATTGTAATTGTAGGTTCATTATGATTGCACCGAATAGATGTGTGTATGACCTTGTGTGGGATATGTGGGAATGGAATTTACAGTGGGAAGCTGTTGTTTGCCATTAGTTTGAGGATGAAGAGAACTCCTAGTTGTTGTATGGTTAGTGTGGTTCCAAGAATTCACCCATGCAATTGTACTTGTCTGAGGTCCTGATTTTACTGTAGGCCGTTGTAGTAAATCCAGATGGCATGCATGCATATGTCATGGCACATGGCACATGTGCACATGTATGCACCACTTAGATGAGTAGTTTTGCTGGGGCCTACCAGAATTGATGGTATTGTTAGTCAATCTGAGTTGTGTTGTAGGTGTTATGATTGACATGTGATGAGCATATTCCTCTTTGACCTTACAGCATCAGTACAGGCAAGTGGAGGAGATGGGGCAGAGCCAAGTGGGGATGCATCTGGCCACGGGACCTCGGGTCAAGAGACTACTGACACGTAAGCACCCAGTGCCTTGGAGGGCGAGAGGAGTGCCACAGGGGAGACCGGACCTGCATCATCATCATCCTCTGATTCTTCTTCCAGTGGCTACTCCCTAGTGGTGGCAGTCCCACTGGGGCATCCCCCAGCACCATCTTTGTCTGCAACCCCTGTTCTATCGCCACCCTCTCTATTGTTCCCCACCCAGTTGGCTGTGCCCGCTCACCCAAGAGGGTGAGCGTCTCCTTTGCTGCAGGCACCTCCACCTCAGCCCCTATAAGCCCTGCTGCCCTCAGTGAGGAAGCTATGGACCTCCTTAGAAGTATCTCTGTGGGTCAGTCAGCCATTTTGAATGCCATCCAGGGACTAGTGACCCAACTCCAACAAAGCAACACATTCCTGGAAGGCATTCATGGTGCATTAGCTGGCCTACAGAGATCTTTTCAGGGCTGGCTTCTACACTTATGGCAGCCAGTCACCCCCCACCTCCCATACGCCCTCCACCTCCCTCTTCCCAGTCCAAATCCACCCTCCCCTACCTACCCAAAGCACACAAACAGACCCGCAGACATCCACCTCAACAGACAAACGGAGCGCACACAAACACAAGCACCACAAGAACATCCACCCATACAAACAACATCCACTGACAGACACGACAACAGTCACAACTTCCCCTGACACCGCCACCACCCACAGCATCAAACACATGATGTCTAGCATACATACAGACACCACCACAACAGTCACTGACGCAGCCACCACACCCATCCTATGTGCAGACACCACCCCAATAGACACGCAGACATCCACCACAAACACCACACCCGCAGACACCACAGCTACAGACACATGCATTCAGAATACATGCAGTCACCACCCCAACAGACACCCATCCATCCACTATGGCATCGCCCAGCACCTCTACTCCCCCAAACCCATGACACATAAATGCCCTCACTCACCCACCAAGCAGACACCCACCACACACAAGCATACCTCGCATAAGCACACACCCACAACAGCCACACCTACACATCAGACACCATTCCCTCAACCTCCAACTCCCGACCCCCTTCTGATGACCGTACCTGTGCATCCAAAAAAATCTGTTCCTCTGTGAGCTTGACCTTACCCCTGTTCTTCTGCCGACCACACCCAGAAGGACCCCACCCCAAAATCATCCCTTTCACCTCTAAGGCCTCCCCGGCCCATCCTGCAAGCTCCCATACCCCTCCCTTGCCAAGATGAAGCCCACCACTCCCAAAAAGAATCCCAACCCACCACAGAAGACCTCCTCTCCCAAGCCCAAACACCCCTCCTAAATTTGATCCGCCCCCACCACCCCCTCTGGACAATATCTGAGGTGCCTGCGTGTCCCCTTGATCCCCCTCCTGTGGAGGTTCCCTGGCAGTTGGGAATCAAGTTTATTCACAACACTGTACTGTATTTGAAACGTTTTGGACTGGCCAATGACCTTTGGACTTCAAGAACTTTTTGTTAATAAACCCAAACAGTTTGTTTTTTTGGGTACACATTTGTCCTGCAATTCCTTTAACATCATTATGTTGTTCCTGATTAATTTGTGTTGTGTGCCTGCAGTTGTGTGTGTTTGGGCCTGTTTGCTGCTCCATGTGCTGTTTGCAGTATGTGAGTTTGCTGGCAGTGCCAGTGTCCCCTGAAAGAAGGGTATATGTTGTGTGTATAGGTATGTGTGTGTGTGTGTAACTGCAATGAGGGTGTCATGGCATAGTGTAGTATTTGGTATAGTAAGTGTTTCTTTTTGGGTTGGCAATGTGGGCATATACTTGTCCCCCTGATATGGCTTCTTTATGTATCTGATGTGTGTCATCTTGAATTTTGTTTGTGCAGACATGGAGTGTGTTCAGTTGCACTTGCTGTATTTGATTTGCCTATGCATGTGTTCATTTAGGCATGTGTCTTTGTTCCTGTAGAGGTATGTCCCATGCAGTAGGAGTTGTATGTACTTGGTTGATTTGTCCTTTCCCATTTCGGATATATGCATGACATTTGGGTTTAGTATTATTTGTCCCTGGGACCCAGGTAGGACCATTTCCTGTGCACATGTGTTTGTGTTTCTGTGTTCAGTGCATGCCATTGTGCTGTGATGTGTGTTCATTGCAGGGTTGTTTTGCCACTTCAATACATATGTGTGTTGTATATGTGAACAGTCCTTGGCCAGTGGTGTGACAATGTTGTTTAGCCTTCACTATCCCTGTGTCTGAGCTGCATGGCCATGTGCATTTGTATAGTGTTGAGGTGCAGTGTGTGTGTGTGTGCTGCCCAAAGGGGGCATATAGTGACTGTGTGCATGTCCGTGTTTATGTATGTTTGTAGGTCTGTGTGGTTTGAGACATGTATTTGCTGCCCGTGACATGCCCCTGATGTGTAAGCAGGCAAAACACACAGGCGGTCATTCCAACCCTGGCGGTCCGAGACCGCCAGGGTTGGGGACCGTGGGAGCACCGCCAACAGGCTGGCGGTGCTCCTATGGGCATTCTGACCGCGGCAGTACAGCCGCGGTCAGTGACGGAAAACCGGCGGTGTACCGCCGGTTTTCCGCTGCCCTGGGGAATCCTCCATGGCGGCGCAGCTTGCTGCGCCGCCATGGGGATTCCGACCCCCATACCGCCATCCTGTTCCTGGCGGTTTCGGCCGCCAGGAACAGGATGGCGGTATGGGGTGTCGTGGGGCCCCACAATGGCATGGGCACTGCAGGGGCCCCCTAACAGGGCCCCAATAAGATTTTCAGTGTCTGCCATGCAGACACTGAAAATCGCGATGGGTGCAACTGCACCCGTCGCACCCCTTCCACTCCGCCGGCTCCATTCGGAGCCGGCATCCTCGTGGAAGGGTGTTTCCCGCTGGGCTGGCGGGCGGCCTTCTGGCGGTCGCCCGCCAGCCCAGCGGGAAACCCAGAATAACTGCGGCGGTCTTCTGACCGCGCAGCGGTATTCTGGCTGCTCCCGCCGGCCCTGCGGTTACCGCGGCCGGCGGGAGTCAGAATGACCCCCACAGTTTTTAAGGTTAATGAAACAGGTAGGTAGGTGTGTGTACTTACAGTGGTTGGTGTCCACAGTGGCGTGGATTTCGTTGTCTTTTTGAGCAGGCACAGCGGCATGATGTTTGTGAAGCGTTCCTTAGCGGCACCGGATGCATACATCTGCCTGAGGGTGAGTGCCTCCCTCTATACTGTCCGTTTCCACCTTCTGGTACATGGTGGTCACAATGACGGTGTGCAACCTCGTTATGAGTCCGTAGCAACACAGGCTCCACAGGCTGTGACCATGGCAGTCTGTCCTACCTGGCGGTGCAGGCAGACCGCTCGCGGTCTTCTGATAGTGCAACCTCCATACTCGTAATGCGGCGGTCCGGCTGCCAGATTGACAGCCTGACCACCACTGTCGCTATGGCAGTCCACGGACCGCCAAACTCATAATGAGGCCCTTTGTTTTTTGTAAGTATTATTAATTTTCTAATAGCAATTTTTAAAACCTGTTCTTAAACTTTATGAATTTTAACAGCACTGACAAGCATTGTACTTTATAGGAATGCTGCTCAATCCTCTTGCACGCATTTGAGGAGCTGATATTTAAAATCTTGCTATATAAGTGAAATCAACTGAATTTTTTTAATCCTCTACTTTTTTTGCTAATAGCAGGTGAAGTAAACGAGTTTTTAATTATTGTTGTTTTTTTTGCTGTCCTCTTTTTAGCTCTTCCTGATGTACCTGTATATATGACTATGCACTTTTAAATGTTTGAAAATAATCAAATAAAGCTAATAACTAAGTATATTTAAATAAATCCAATAATTACACAAGAACTACAACATTATAAACATTAATATTATTGCTAAAACCAAAAAATGTATATACTTGACACGGATCTTTGATTTCTCAGTTGTTTATAGTCATAACAGTTTGACCACGATATTAGTTTTTCAACTTATTTTGCAGATGATGCTTAGGATCCAAACACATTTATGCAAACATACAACCACTAATCTTTTAACAAATACCCAGTGCTTGTCTATGAACTTAATGCAAATTGCAGTATTGTCTCACCTTATCAGGGCAATGAAGTGCTATATAAATAATATGCGTGCATCAGCCATTTGCACATACCCGCTGTGGATAAAGGCGAGGCTAGTTGCGCTCAGAATGCAGGAGTTCGGACTTGCCAACAGGTGGTAATAACTTCTCCGAATCCGGACAATACTATACTGAACGTTAAAGCTGTCAAGGTCCTCCTGATGGCCGCAGCCAAACTATTCTGTTTGTTCCACAAAATGGTGACCTTTTTTATTTATTCACCTTAGTTACCACATAATACTTGAGTCACTTATTGGCGGCGGCGCGGGGCATCGCTCGACCCCGAGCAGATCCTCTCGCGGCACCTTTCTGGGCAGCTGCCACTTCACCTCTGGGCACTCTGCTGCTCGCACTTTCACCTTCTGTATTCCACACATGGCACTTTGCAGAATGCCCGACGAGCACATTCAAGGTACTCTTGGGATTTCCCTCAGCGCTTATTTCCCGGGCTCCTAAAATAAATGTTGGATTGCTCTAGTCACTCTGCTCTGCCTTATAACTAGGGATCATTCCTTTAGTGTTTCTCGCACATTGCGCTTTTTTCTAATGCTCACAATGCATGTTACAATAACTTTGCCATTCAGGCTGTGGCCTTCCACCTTAGACGTGACTGTTGCATATAAATGGTCCCTGCCTCCCCCCCCCCCCCCCGCAGAGCACGTTGTGGCAGCACCTGAATCAACTTTTTTTTTTTTTTTTTTTATTGAATTTTGCAAAATACACAAAAGAAACATACAGAAACACAAACGAGCCCCCACATCGTAGCCCCATAATACACGTTACAGTCCTCCTCAGGTACAGCAAGGTCCCCATGAACAAAAATGGCAATTTACGAATGTGCCCCACAGTATGCATCAGTATCAAGGGACAATACTCCGGCCCACCACATCCGGCGTCCAGTAGACATAATTCACATAAACAGTCCAGGAGGTTTTCGATCCGACAGCATATTAACTCTATCAACGACGGGGGGCCAAACAACACAAAGAACAACCAGAGAGGCAGGTGGAGCACGCATCCAACCAATGTCGGCATATTTCAGCAGCATAGAATCTAACCCAATCGGGAGAGGGTATGTGCAGCCAGCATGGGCATCATCAATCATTCACCTACACATTCGAGGGCGTCAAATACTCGCTCAGAGGTGCCCAAATATCCCGTGGCCGGGAGCCCTCAGGCATAAGCTCCCAAAAAACCGTCAGCTGATCATGACAAAAGGCAGCATCCCGCAACCATTCAGACCTGCGTGGCACTCGCCCCCTGCCCCAGCACATGGCAACTCTTCGCTTGGCCAACAGCAAAAGCAAACCCACCAGTCGCCTATGCGGTCCCTGAATCTCATCCACACACCCAAGCAGCGCAACTCTGGGAGAGATTGGCAACACCGAACCGGTTATCTCAGTAATCATTTGCAAGACTTCTACCCAGAATGCATACACTTCCGCACACTCCCACGGCAGGTGCAAAAAAACCCGCATCCGGCGCATTACAGCGCTCACAGCATGCATCCGCATGCAAACCCATAGCACGTAGCCCTCTGGGCGTGTAATAGAGGCAATGTAAACATTTAAAATGTAACAGTCGCAGCCTATAATTGGGGGACAGCACTCTCATATGAGCACAGCAGCTTCGCCACATGGCCTCCGTGATAGGCTCCCCCACATCTCTCTCCCACGGCATCCTAGAAGACTCTCCAGAGCCGCCGCCCTATTACTGCATACAATTATACAATTTTGTAATCAGCTTACTCGGAGACCCCGCGCTACACAGCACCTCCAGTGCATGGAACTCCGGAGGCGCCCCAACTGAGCCAATGAATCGGTCTCGCAACAAACCGCGAACCCTAAGAGCATACATACGCTGCAGCGCCGTCCCATCACAACCATCCAGAGCCTCAGAAAGGCCAATCAGATGACCATCCACAAGCCATGCCCCCAACTCCGTCAAGCCCGCATCACGAAGAAACCCACGCACCCCGCCATCCCGGAACATCTGGGCGTCAGCGACCGCCATAACGGGCAACGAGGGAGAAAAGGGCGCAGTTACCCCAGACTGCTGCATCAGCACCTCCCATGCTCTCATTGTACATGCCACTGTATCAATTCCCTTAATTTGAGTCCGAGCCCGGCCCCCAAGCACACGCAGCAAGCCATTCGGCCACACAGCATCACTCTCAGGCGCCAAATGTGGCAAGTATCGAATCGGGTTCAGCCAATAATACGCAAAGTGCGCCTGCGCACAATTATAATATAACTCCAGGTCCGGAGCTGCGAGCCCGCCCAACTCAAACGGCAGCGTCAGCCTCTCCCAGGAGACACGAGCCTGACGTCCCGCCCATACCAAACGAATCAACGCTGAGCGCAGGCGTTGTAAGAAACCTCGCGTGAGCGGAAGAGGAAGATTTACAAACAAGTACAAAAATTTAGGAAGAACCACCATCTTCACAATGGCAATATGCCCAAATAACAATAGTGGTAAAGCACGCCAAGTATCAACCTTTTCCTCTAGCCACGACATTGCAGCACCATAGTTAGCCAACAATAATGTATCTGCATCACAGCTCAGCAGAACCCCTAAATATCGCACCGGCCCCTCCGCCCAGGCCAAGGGGTATCGGGAATCAAACCGTGATACACCTGGGGTCAAAGGCAGGACCATCGACTTCGACCAATTGATCGAGAAACCAGAGAAAGCACCAAAGTGCACTATCTCTTCCAGTAAGATGTCCAAATTGCGATCAGGGCGCCGCACGTATAACGCAATATCATCAGCGTACAGAGACACCAAGATAGGCTGTTAACGGAACTACAAACCCCTATCATTATACTTCTGTCGCAGCCCCTCCGCCAGAGGCTCCATCACCGCCACAAAAAGGAGTGGGGACAGCGGGCACCCCTGACGACTGCCACGTGCAACAGGAAATGGGGCCGACATGCACCCGTTAAGACGCAGCCGCGCAGTAGGCAGTGTATACAACAATCTAATCCAGTTCACAAACCGCGCACTGAGTCCCACCCGGGCCAGAAGTGCAAACATATAATCCCAAGCCAGGGAGTCAAAAGCCTTGGCGTCATCCAGAAATACCGCCGCCGCACTATCCTCCGCCCCCAGTGAACCCGCCTCCGCGAAAAATGTACGCAACTTGTGACATGTAGACCTCCCGGGAACAAATCCCGACTGGTCCGGCAGCACCAGTTTGGGGAGAAGCGGCTGCAGACGCAATCATTTTTGCCAGGATTTTATTATCAATATTAATCATGGAGAGCGGGCGATACGAATCACAACGCGCCGGATCCTTCCCAGGCTTAGGAATCGTTACTATCAAAGCCTCTCGAAGCGAAGCCGGAAGCGACCCAGTCTCCAGCGACTCCACGTACCCCTCCAAAAGGCACGGAGCAAGAATATCCACGTATTCCTTATAGAACGCTGGGGTCAGCCAGTCAACGCCCGGGGACTTGTCACCAGGCAAACTACGAATCGCCGCCCCCACCTCCTCCACTGAAAACGGTACATCCAGGTACGACCTATGGGCGTCATCAAACCACACCAACGCAATGTCCTCAAAGTACCTCTGCGCAGCTGCCGCATTCAGGCCCTCCGGGGCAGCATAGAGCTGCGCAAAAAAGTCTGAAAACACTTGCATTACACCATTCGCTCCCGTCACCTTCTCTTGCTCAGCATCTACAACCTCAGTAACATAATTACTAGCCCAAGGCCTGCGCAGCATGTCTGCGAGCGTGCGCCCCGCTCTCTCACCCTCCCCGTAGCGACGAGCCCGCGCATGTCTCCCCATGAAACAAATTTCCCTCAGGGAGGCCTCCTCATATAAGGACACCTCTCGTCGTATCTCCGCAAGCACCTCACCGGACCAGCCCGCAGCCAGGCGCCTCTCCAACTCCGTAAGCCTCCCCTCGATATCAGCCATCTCCCGCCTCAGGCCCTCACTGTACCAGGTTGTTTTGAGAGGCATACTCCCCGAATCACTACTTTAAATGCCTCCCATAATGTACCGGCAGACCTCACAGATCCCCGATTCTCAGCAAAAAACAGCTTAATAGCCTCACGTACTTCCTCGCGAAAGGCCACGTCACGGAGCGCCCCACAGGGCAACGCCACATAACTGACCGGCGCAGCTCACCAGGTATCTCCAATTCCAAATTGACCGGCGAATGATCCGATAGAGTGCGAGGGAGATGATCTACCGCTCTCGTCCAAACCTCCACATCCCAGCCAGCGATCAATACGGGACCAACTGCCGTGCACATAATTCAGACACGTACCCTCTCTCGCATCTCTATGCCGCTGCCGCCCCAGGTCCACTAACGCTCCACTCTGCATCACCGCCGCCAGAGATTTTGCTGCCGCAACATGCTGCACTCTAGCCGCACTCTCACGATCCATTCTAGCATCCAAAATCCCATTAAAATCACCACCCCAAATCACAGCACCAGCACCCAGCGATTCCACCAAACGCCACAGCTCCAGAAAAAACTCTGGATCATCCACATTCGGCCCATATACTGCAACAAGCCGGCAGGCTCTGTCTAGTAGCGTACCACTCATTAGGACGTATCTGCCATTTGGGTCAACAACTACCTCTCGAGTGCGCCACTGCAATCCCTTAAGAATCAATATGGCCACACCTCGAGCATATCCCGAGTATGTGGAACAATGAGTCTCCCCAACCCACGCAGCTCTCAATCTACCCAGCGCAGCCGCCACCAAATGCATCTCCTGCAGCATACAGATGTCAATTTCATGCCGCTAAACATACGCAGCCACCAGCCGAGCCTTCCGCCTGCCATTAAGCCCACGCACATTCCACGTCAAACATCGGACCACTGTCATATCAGCTCCCACCATCCTCCCCGGCATACAAACAATACCTCACAAGCGAGCGCATCTCCACCTGCCAAAAACTTAAGAAGACAACAACCAGAACTGCATATAAAACAGTCAACCCGTAACCCAGAAAATCCCGCACCCCCCACCACCCACTCAGGCCCCCCAAATGGACCCTGTCATTAACCCACCCACCCCACCCCAGCACCCACCCCTTGTACTCAAAGCGAAAACTTCCAGGACTCATCCCAGGGGCAATAGCCGGCCTAGTTGCTCTCCACTTAATGAGCACCAGGGGAGAGGGGCACATGGGCCACCCAGCGAGCTATACACCAGGCGGTCCCGTGCACGAAAACAGACCCGGACACCGCCCTTCCCCAACCAGCACCATTGGACCAATCCAGCCAGCTAGTCATTATCACTTAAGGCGGCTCTCTCCTCTCCTGAACCCCCCGGCTCCGCAGCCCCCCGTCCTCTAGGCAATCGCCGGGCAAATCTGGCCGCCTGCTTTGGGTCCGTAAAGTACTGTACCTTCCCCTCATGGCGCACCCTCAACTTGGCAGGGTACAACAGGGCGAACCCAACTCCAGCCTGACTCAATAACCGGTTGGTCGGCAAAAAAGCACGCCTCAGAGCCTGCACACCAGGAGTATAGTCTGGGAAGAAATTGAGTTCCGAGTTCTTATATACCAGCGGCTTCCTCTCTCTCGCCAGACGAAGAACAGCATCCCGGTCCTGGTAATTCAAGAGGCGCGCTATGATTGGGCGCAGAGGAGTTCCCGGAGGTGGCCGAGGCCCCAAGGACCTGTGCGCCCTCTCCACCACCAACATCTGAGAGAGCTCGCCCGCAAACAGCTCTGACAGCATACCCTCTACAAAATCCTCCATGCGGCCCATGTCAGTAGCCTCCGGCAGCCCTACAATGCGAATATTATTACGGTGCGACCTCGCCTCCAAATCCTCATTCTTTTGCCGTATCACCTCCAGGATGCGCTCCATTTGTGCAATCTGTTCTCTATCTCCCCGGCGTGCATCTTCCATTTCTGACGTGCGCGTCTCCGGAACCTCAAACTTGGAGTCGTGATCATCCACACGAGCTCTAATGCGGTCGAGCTGCACCGTTACATGGTCCAGCTTGGCGTCAATACCAGCCAAGCTAGTCTTGAGCTCCAAGAACATGGACCGCACAGACACCTCCGGGCTCCCCTCCTCAGTCTCATCAGCACAGGACCGGGAGACAAAAGCCGTACTCTTCTTTTTCCCACCTTCAAAGGTGAGTTTTGCTTGACGATGATCAGATTTGCCCATGATTCAGCTCCGCTCGTTAGGAACTCCTGTCCACGTCCGAGAGAAGGCAAGGTCCAGAGCTATGTGTATCCGCAAACAGGCAGCTCGCACCCAGCCGCCCAATTCGCACCACAGGTCCACCAGCCAGCACTTAGGGCAACAAGCCCGCACCAGAGCTCCCCGCCCAACAAGTCCGTCCGTGCCAGCACCACGCTGTACCGTCACCAGCACCGACTCCAACTCAATGATCCCGCGGCAGGCAAAGTCATCTCAAAGTCCCCACCTCGACCAGTACTCTGACAAGGAGGGCGCCCTCCAACTCCAGGCCCCCCGGGACCACCACGTACCAACCGCCGTCTCCAGCACCAATTCGCCTCTACCGAATCTCCAGCAGCAGTCTCCAGCGTCCAGGCAGGTGTTGCCAAGTACCACTACGCAAGGCCTCCGGTTTAAATCTGCCAGGCCATGTCCGGGCACCGCCTTCAGGGGTCACTCCTCCGCAGCACACCGCGTCCCACTGGCAGTCCACACACCAGTGTCTGGCACGCGTAGGCCGCCTCGATCCGCCAGCCAGCCCTACTTCTCTCAGGGCTGGCCCGCTGGCAACACAGATGCAGCCCTCACCTGTCAATCCGCTCCGCCAGGCCGCCCGGGCCCAGCGCCACCCGCAGCCCCAGTGCCGCAGAGTCCAGAGGGTCTGCGGGGGGCTGCGGCCCGATCCAGCTGCCGAGCACGCCCCCCGAACCCCTCCCGCCCCCGGCACCACGCGGCCGCCGGTATCAGCACTCCAGGGGCTCCTCGCCTTCTGAAGCGCGCGCGCGGGCAGAGGCCCAGAGTCAAGCCCGCCCGCGCGAACCAGGTCCCCGCACCGGCCTCAATTGCGGCAGTGCCGCATCAAAGCTGTCACTGGGTCTCGCCCGGGTCTCCACACAGGTCCTCTCCAGCCGGGACCGCCAACAGGATAAATAAATAAAATAATCGGCCCGCGGCACGGCAGAGCCTCACTTAGTGACGGCCATCTTGCCCGGCAGCCAGGCCACGCCCCCCGCACCTGAATCAACTTAATAGTGAATTCATATTGATATTGGCAAAGGCAAGGTTATAACATCTGAAGCACTCTCAGCAGATCCCTTTCTGCACATTGCTCTCCTTTTCAAATTGTTGTGCTACAATACGCGTCTCAATTAAAAAAAATGTGAGCTCTGTATCTAGGTTTTTATATTACACTCTTTGTTTTTCTGTTTTTTTTTTGTTGTTTTAACTATTGCTCCGATAATTTATTGTGGTTACTCTGTTTGTTAAGGTTTTAATTAACCATGCAATAAAATACTCTCTCACTCACACACACACTTGCTCAACAATCCAGAAGGCAATTTGGGCCATGCCAGGGGTAAGAAAACACTATATAGATACAAATAAAACAAAACATAATGATCCCCTTTTTAACAGAATTTTATATGACCTTTTGTGTAATAAAAATAAGTAGAGCAAAGTACCATAAATAAACAGAGACCATTTAATACACAAAAAACATATAGAAAATAATGCTCTAACAGGAATAAGTGGTGTAACAGATATGTTTGGAGTGCATTTAACAGGATATCCCCCCCCCCCACGTGTAAAAGTGAGCTACTCCCATTTTTCCAGCAGGAAACATTAGAACAAAGTCACACATTTATTTCACAGGCCTTTCAAGCCCATAATTACCCTTATGTAAAATAGTTGACTACTGTTTCCTTACAAGAGTCATGAAAATGCAGTGCCGGCTATATGCAACAACTATTTTACACCCATAATTCCCTATATAAAAATTAGCTATTCCCTTTTTCCCAACAGGAAACATTAGAACATAGGGACAATTGTATTTAGGAGCCCTAAAATTCCATAATCCCTCATGATTGAATTAGCTCATTACCATTTCCTTACCGGAATCATAAAAATACAGCTCCAGGTGTAGGTTGCAGGTATTATCCACTCATCATCCCGAAGTAAAAAATCACTATGACACCTATCCCAAGAAGAACAAGTATAATTATGTGCCCATTATATGTAAGAACCATTTGCTACCCATAACCCCTCATGTAAAAGTTAGCTAAACCCAAGTTCCCAAAAGGAAACATTAGACCATAGTGACAAATGTATTCAGCAATACTTTACAGCCCATAATCCTTAGTCTGTAAAATAGCTAATTACTATTTCCTTACAGGACAACACTAGATATATGCAATGATCCATTTAATTTAACACCCATCATCCCCACCCATAAAATAGCTATAACTATCATCCCTAGAGCTATAAGTAAAACATTGGGCCAGATTTACAAGAAACTGGCGCATCAACACTGATGCTACAGTTTGCTTGCATCGTGCCAGCCCCATCTAACGACACCGTGTGTGCGCCATATTTATAATATGGCTCACCATGGCAGTCATTAGGGCAATAGCGTCAGAATTTTTTACTCTATTGTGGTGTTTTGCTCAACCAGCGTCAAAAATCTGGAAACTAGTGGAGCAAAGTGCAAGGAGGACGATAGGTTATTTTAACGCCTGCTCTGAGCAGCTGTTAAAAATGATGCCAAAAATGGTGCAGTGGTATCTTGTAGATTTCACTGCACCATTTTTGCAGGCCTTCTAATGTCGGAACGCCCCCCCTTGCACACATTGGTGGTCATTATGACATTGGCGGTGAGTGATAAAGTGGCGGAAATACCGGCAACAGGCTGGCAGTAATTACCACCAAATTATGACCATGGCGGTGAGAACAGCTATAGACAGCCAATGTAACACACCATCTGGCAGGAAGTTAACACCACTCACCACAGTGTTAGCCATCAACAGTCAGGTTGAAGACAAGGTACCGCCCACCATATCATGACCTTGCATTCCGCCACGATTTCCGGGGCGGAACCAACGCCATCAAAAGCCGAGCAGAAACACTGCACAGACGACCAAAGACTCACCATCAGATACACCATGGAACTGGACCTGGAAGTCTTCCCGATGCTTTTTTATGCCAGGCTCCACCTGGAACACCAATGCCAACGAAGATGATGACGGTGAGTACAGCCGCCTAGCACACAAGGGAGGGAGGGAGGAAAAGGAGAGTGACACATACACATGCACAACATACACCAGACACACACACACATCATACACACAACCAGCTGCAGACGTAAACCAATGGCACACAACACATGGCATAATAACACAAGGTCTAGAGTCCGGAAGTACTGAAAATGTATTAGCATGGCAAAAGCCACCACATGAACCAGATATGTACAATTGTCCACAAAGGGCCAAATCCCAGTCCAAAGTACTAAGGGCTCACATGGCCGCAGGGCACCGTCCAAGGTCCAACTCGTTTCCTGAACACATCCTCACAGAACTGTGCAGGGGCATCATTATTGAAGTGGGCAGGCACCTTTGGGGATTGGGGGGTGGGGGGCACCTCAGCTGAATTCAGGAACTTGCCCACTGGTTCTGGAGGGGGCTCCATGCCCATTTCTCATTGCTGGGGAGTGCAAGGTCACAATCTTGGAGATGGGGAACTTGCCCACTGGTTCTGGAGGGGGCTCCATGCCCATTTCTCTTTGCTGGGGAGAGCAAGGTCACAGTCTCTGAGGTGGGGAACTTACCCACTGGTTCTGGAGAGGGCTCCATGCCCATTTCTCTTTGCTGGGGAGTGCAAGGTCACAGTCTCTGAGGTGGGGAACTTGCCCACTTGTACTGTAGGGGGCTCCTTGTACAGCAGTCCCTGGAGGGTGGCCTACATGTCCGCTCCTGGAGGTGAGGGTGCACCGTCTCAGCTGGAGGTGAGGGCTGCACCGTCTCAGCTGGAGGTGAGGGCTCCATGACCGCTGGTGGTGGTGGTACCATGCCAGCCTTCATTGGAGGTGAGGGCTGCTGTGTCTCAGCTGTGGAACGTGCCTCCTGGGCAGCCTCTGTTGGAGGCGAGGGCTGCTGTGTCTCAGCTGTTGAAGGTGCCTCTTGGGCAGCCTCCGTTAGAGGCGAGGGCTGGTGTGTCTCAGCTGTGGAAGGTGCCTCCTGGGCAGCCTCTGTTGGAGGCGAGGGCTGGTGTGTCTCAGCTGTGGAAGGTGCCTCCTGGGCAACCTCTGTTGGAGGCAAGTGCTGATGTGTCTCAGATGTGGAAGGCACCCCCTGGGTAGCCTCCGTTGGAGGTGAAGGATGCTGAGTCGCAGCCGGAGGTGAGGGCTCCTTCACTTCCATGGCAGAAGGTTAGGGCTTCATCCCTGTCTTGGCTGTTGTAGTGGGATCCTTCCCCTTTCTGGCTGTTGGAGTGGGATCCTTCCCCTTCCTGGCTGTTGGAGTGGGATCCTTTACTGTCTTGCGTCCACGACTTGGAGGTCCCTCCACTGTCCCCGTGGATTGTTTGGCTGAAATGCTGGGGTGGGTCGTTGGGACCCTGCTCTTACGGGCAGGATGGGGAGGGAAGAGGCCAAGTTGGGCAAGGAAAAGCTTCTTAGGGACGTTGGGGCGAGATGAGGGAGGAGGGATGGGAGTGAAGGTTGAAGGAGTGGTTGTCGGAGAAGTACATCTGCTGGACTTGGGTGCAGGTGCATGGGGAGTGTCGTCATGTGAGGTGGATGGCTGTTGGGTGTCTGAGTGCCTGCGTTTGTGTCCTTTAGGGGGGACAGACAGGGTGGGCGATGACAGAGGGGACACATGGATGGATGTTGTGGATTTGTCTGCAAGGGAGGAGTGTGTCCTTCTTGGTGTGGTGATGCTGGTGGTGGATGTTGGAGCAGTGCATGCAGATGTGAGTGTGGACGTGACTGTTAGGGAGGTGGAGGAGAAGGACAAGGAAGAGACGGTGGAGGCACTGGATGTGGTTGTGTATGCAACTGTCTTGTGTTTGTGTGAGTGCATGTGGGCTGAAGTGTGGTGCCTGTGTTTCACTGTGCCACTCTTATGTGTTGTCTTGTGTGAATGTTCATCTGTATGTGTGCATGGGATGGGTTGAGGTTGAGGAGACTGGGACAGGGACAGGGAAGTGGTAGTTGGAGGGGGGACGTAGGAACAGGGACAATGGCTGTCATCAGAGAGGAGGCCAGAGCCTGAATCGATCTCTGTTGGGCCGCCAATCCACTGTGGATGCCCTCCAGGAATTCATTGCATTGTTTCACCTGGGATGCCAGCCCCTGGATGGCATTCACAATGGTTGACTGCCCTGCAGAGATGGATCTTAGGAGGTCAATAGCCTCCTCACTCAGGGCAGCAGGGCTCACTGGGGCAGGGCCTGAGGTGCCTGGGGCGAAGGAGATGCCCACCCTCCTGGGTGAGCAGGCAGGGGCAACTCACTGAGGGGCTACTGGGTACAGGGGTGGCGGCTGTACCTGCAGCTGGGGTGGTCACAGAGGTGTCCGCCACCACCATGGAGCTTCCATTGGAGGAGGTATCTGAGTCTGTGTTGTCACCTCCTGTCCACCATGGTGCTCCCCTCACCCTCCATCCCACTGGTTCCCTCAGCGTCAGTGGACTCTGCTTCCTGGGTCCTATGAGATGCAGCTCCCTCTGTTGCCGGTGCCCCTGCTCCTCCGCCAGATGATGCTAATGCACACATGGACAGGATGACAGAAGAAGAAAGGCGGGTAAGGAATGAAAGGAAACGCTGGGTCAATTACTGCACCAACACTACAGTTGGCATACACAGCACCGTCACACACAGGGATCATGATTGAGCACAATGCATTGCACTGCCATTGATTTGACTAGATGCCACAGCAAGATGAGGGCCAAACACCGCAAACTGCACACCTCCTGGGACTCACAAAGTGCTGACTGACATGGAATGCTAACAAGCTAGGTTACCTGCGTTTGCCATACACCCATTACCCTTGAGCTGGATCACACTGCAATGTCTGACCTGGCATCAAGGGGCACCCACTAACTCACACCCATCACCCGGATCCCATGTCACCTACCAATTATTGTAGTAATGCCCACTGTACTCACCCAGTTGTGGCTGCTGTGATGCCCTCAAGCACCCATCCAGCATTGGGTAGGCCACTGCCAGTATGCAGGCCATCGGGGGGGTCAGGTTCCGAGGGGCAAACCTTCCTCATTGGGAGGCCCCTCGCTGGGAGGCCATCCCCAGCTGGGACTCCGCGGTCTTCCATGCCCAGCGTCTCTGATCCTCCCACCGTTTCCTGCAGTGGGTGCTCCGCCTGCTGTCCGCATTTCCTTGGCAATGGCACGCTGCAATCCCTTCTTTTGATAGGTGCTGACCTGCAGAGGGAATGCAGACAGGAGGACACCATTACACATATAATCCAGCCTGTCACACATATGGCCCACTAATCCTGTTTCCATCACCATTGACACAAACATCGTCCAGCACACACCATGTACACTGCCATCAGACATCCCCCCGATGACACGATGCTTGCCCACACATCACCATCCATCCTTCCCACATGCATCATGCCCAGGGTGCACTCACCTGTTGGTCTGGAGGCCCATACAGAAGTCCATACTGGGGTAGGACCCCATCCACCAGTCGCTCCAACTCCTCTGAAGTGAAGGCAGGGCCCCCCCCCCCCCCCGGTCACACGTGCCATGGTAGGTTCCAGACACAGGTCACAGCAGCACAAGCAGTGTAGGTGTCGTCCTGTGGAAATTCAGGAAACAAGGGAGGATTTGGATAGAAAATGTGGGCCCGTCCTCAACGGTATACACCGTCACCTCTGGCGCTGACCCCTATTGGCCAATGTACTCCATAGAGCCCCATATTAGCCAATGATGAATTGCACAGTGGTGCAAGATGCCTTCTGCCACGACGCCCAACGTCGGCAGAGTTACCTCACTTCCACCTGTCCCAAGATACAGGACAGGCGGTCACCATTTCATGGTGATGGACAACGATCAGATAAACTATAAGCACATACATTACCATTCCCTCTACCCCATCACATTGATGCTGTGTTGTGTAGCCATTTTAGTTATAGCTCCATGCACATTATTTTAACGCACTAGGCCACTGTGCACTTTAACCTAGATATATTTTATTCAGCTTCGTCTTATTATTGTTACAATAACCATTTTTACAGTCTTGTTTTATTTTCCGTTTATCTAACTGTTTTTGCCTAGGTCAGCAATCTGTTCTCAAACAAGACATTCTTGATTACTCTGTGCTTTTTCCAAGGCTACAGCACGGTACATTGCCGGTGAACGTGGTAGAAGTTTAGTCTCCAACATTCGTAGAAAACACACATCCTTACGTAGAGACTTTTTCTCAGAACATCAGCTGTGTTATTATTAAAAACACTTCCTTGTCCCTTACACATTAGAGGGAAATTCCAGCCAGGGAACCACGACTGTATGCTGATTGCTGAATACTTCGCTACAGATGCTAACGCACACCGCAGGCCTTTGCTCAGGTATGGGGGTTGATGTCTTCCCAGGGGAACCTGAAGGGCAGAATTAGAGCTTAATATGCTGTGCTCTATCATAGCCTAGGTAGGAGCTAGTCCACTGATTATAGTGACAACATGATAGCGTTGTTTTTATGCTTCACTTTTCTCATCACATTTTTAATACTGTCATGTTGTGTCATCCTGGTTATTGCAGCCCATGCTTTATTATCTAAGATGCAGTTGTTGTATTAAACTCATTATTGAAACATATACTGCTTCTGTTTGTCATTTATATATGAGACTAAATTGTAAATGAGAGAAACGGATGAGACCTGAGTGACCACGACTTCCCTGAGAAGCCAAGTATGTCATGCGCTCGGCTTCCCAGTCATCCCTATCCTTGGGTAGAGATGAGGCACTGCTAGTTAGCCGGAGCAAAACCCGGATTGGAGCAACAGTTGTCACCTGCAGTGGGTTAGACTTAGGCCCTCATTACAACCCTGGCGGTCGATGTTAAAGCGGCGGTAATACCGCAAACAGGCCGGCGAAAAAAATGGGATTACAACCGTGGTGGAAACCGCCAACATGGACAGCCACTTTAACACTCCGACTGCCACGGCGGTACAAACAAACAGCGCGGTGGTAACTGCTAACAGACAGGCGGAAGACAATATACCGCCCACCCTATCACAAGATGCCTATCCGCCACCTTTTCCGGGGCGGAACCAACGCGAACAAAAACACGGCGGAAACAGTACACAGAAGGGAAAACACTCAACTCTCCACACCCCACGAGGAACCAGGAAGCCATGAAGCCCCAATTGCAGATACTGCTGATGCTGGTCTTCCTTCTCTTCTATCAGGAGCTCCAACGACGGCGGCGATGACCACGGTGAGTACTGCACCTACAACACAGGGGAGGGGGGAGGGAAAAGAGAGTGACACACACACGCAACACCCCCACTCACAACACCATACGCACAAATAAATGCAGCAACAGTACACATAAACTCCCCCACCCCCTGGAAGAACGCAAGGACAAAAGGAATTGATTTGAATGAATGTAATCATGTGAAATCTCATTATCAAAGTTCAAAATCCATTAAAGGCAATTATGTACACCAACTACACAAGTCATGATAGTGCACCAATCATTGTCCGTGGACCACTGGGCCCAAAATGCATGGGCGAAGCCCACACTAGATACCTGACTGGAAACGGAGAAAACACTGGAGGGGCATCAGATCAAAATGAAACAGGCACCTCAGGGAGAGGGGGATGGGGGGCACCTCAGCCAGATGAACGCACAACGCCACTGCTGCACAAGGGGGCTCCATGCCCATTGATGTATCCTGGGGAGTGCAAAGCCACAGTCTCTCAAGTCTCTCCAGTGGGTGGGTTGCCCACTGCTTTATCCTGGGGAGAGCAAAGCCACAGTCTCTCAAGTCTCTCCAGTGGGTGGGTTGACCACTGCTTAATCCTGGGGAGTGCAAAACCACAGACTCTCAAGTGGATGCCTTTTTCCACTGGTTCTGGAGGGGGCTTTGTGCCCAGAGTGCTTCATCCTGCCAAGGGCTGAGGTAGTGGATGTCATTCTCCACTGGTTCTGGAGGGGGCTTTGTGCCCAGAGTGCTTCATCCTGCCAAGGACTGAGGTAGTGGATGTCATTCTCCACTGGTTCTGGAGGGGGCTTTGTGCCCTGAGTGCTTCATCCTGCCAAGGACTGAGGTAGTGGATGTGATTCTCCACTGGTTCTGGAGGGGGCCTGGTGCCCAGAGTGCTCCACGTGCAGTGTGGCCGGTACAATTCCCTCACCTGGGTGTGTGTGCCACGAGATTGCCGAGGTACAGGTAGCATGATACGCCATAGAGGCAGCGACATACCCCACACTGCTGCGGCTTCGCATTCCACCTGCAGGTGACAACAGTGATGACTGTAATGCTTCATGGAAGCTGCCCATGGTCCTGGAACTCAGCACCAGCCCCGGACGACTGACCACTGGAGATGGTAGGCATGTCTGCAGTGGTGCCACTGTCCGAGGACGTCGCGGGCCGCTGGCGGTGCTTGCAGCGGTGTCTGTCATGGCGGTGCTCGCTGCGGGGTCCGTCGTGGTGGTGCTGGCTGCAGGGTCTGTGGCAGCAGTGCTGGCGGCGGGGTCTGTGGCGGCAGTGCTGGCGGTAGGGTCTGTGGCGGCGGGGTCTGTGGCGGCTGGGCATGTGTCAGCACCTGCTGAGGGAGAAAGCAGGATGTCTCCTGCAGCCTCGGACGGCTGCCCACCGGGGAAGAGGCTGGGGACTGTCGCAGCGGCTGTAGACGTGCCGGAGGCGGTGCAGGTGGCGGTGTTCGCTGCAGTACAGGTTGGCGTGGACGTGGACAGAAGGTGTGACACTGGTCCCTCAGTCTGTGCCAACCTTTGATGGTGGCGCAGTTGTCTTGCCACTATCCCCTGTCGTTTTCGCTGACCCCTTGGTGGCTGTTGTTTTCGGTTTCTCCCTCTGGGATGTGGGCACCTTTTTCACCTTGGCAGGTGGCGGAATGTCCTTGCCCTCGCTACGTGGCACACTGGCAGCCCTGATGGTTGCCGCACTCCATGACCCTGCAGTTGCTGGCACCACTGTGCCTGGGGATGTGGTGGCTGAGGTGCTGGGCTGGGTCCTGGACAGCCTGGCCCTAGGGGAAGGATGGGGGGAGGTGAAGGGAAGAGGTAAAGGTTTGACAGGAAAAGCTTTTTAGACATACTGGGACGGGTAGATGGAGGGGGAGTGGAGGAAGAGGTAGTGGTTGTAGGAGGTGTACGTCTGCTGAATTTGGGTGAAGGTGCATGGGTTGGAGGCTGTTGTGAGGTGGATGGCTGTTAGGTGGGTGTGTGCCTGCGTTTGTGTACTTTGGGAGGAGGGCTCACAGACACACTGGTAGAGGACACTGGGGATGTGTGAATGGTAGTGGGGGTGATGAGTGCACGTGAGCGGTGTGTGGTGATGGGCGTGCTAGTGATGGAGGTAGTGGCTGAGGATGTAGTGCATGCAGGTGTGAGTGGAGATGAGACTGGAAGGGAGGAGGGAGACGTGGAGGAGGGGGACACAGTGGAGGAAGTGAATGTTGGTATGTGTGCATGGGTATGGTGCTTGTGTGAGTACCTGTGCGATGTGTGGTGCTTATGTTTGCCTGAGCCACTGTTGTGTGTTGTTGTGTGTGCATGCTGGTCTGATGGTGTGCTTGGGATAGGCTGAGGTACAGGGGATTGGGTCTGGGTGGAGGAGGTTGGAGGGGGAGGCTGGACACAGGGACACAGGGACAATGGCTGCCATCAGTGCTGAGGCTAGAACCTGAAATGCTCTCTGATGGGCTGCCTGGCCAGAATGAATGCCCTCCAGGTATGAATTTGTTTGTTGCAAATACCTCTCAACATCCTGGATGGCATTCAGAATGGTAGACTGCCCAACAGTGAGGGATCTCAGGAGGTCAATAGCCTCCTCACTGAGGGCAGCAGGGCTGGCTGAGGAAGGGCCTGAGGTGCCTGGGGCGAAGGAGATGCCCACCCTCCTGGGTGAGCGGGCACAGGACACACGCTGAGGGGCTGCTGGGAGGGCGGTGCTGGTAGGGGGTGTGGAGGCTGTACCTGTTGATGCGGTGGGCACAGAGGGGCCCGCCAACGCAAGGGAGCTCCTATCAGAGGAGGAGTCGCTGTCACTGGTGTATGCTCCTGTCCCCGTCGTGGAGCTTCCCTCCCCCTACATCCCACTGGTGGCTTCAGACTCCATAGCTTCACCGTCCAGGGCCAAGTGGGATGCAGCTCCCTCCTGCTCCGGTGCCAATGCTCCTCCGCCTGATGATGCTATTGCACACAAGAACAGGGAGACCACAAAAAGGGGGGGGGGAGGCAGAAGAAAGACATGTTCATTGCATGCAACACCACTACCGTTGGCGGACACAACAGACAGTGAGCAGCCCTCTGCACTACGTCATGCACTTATAGTTCCTAGATTAATCACATGCCCATGGGGTACGAGGCCTAAGCCCAATTGCTGCACACCTGGAAGTCACAGGAGTCTGACTAGGTGTAGATGGCTCTAACCACTAGTGGGGTTGGGGTGCCACATAGCCTGCCTCACAAGGGGCCTTGCCTACCAAGATCGTCCTGGCTTAGGGGAACCCACTGGCCACGTCCCCCGCCCAGACACCTCGTAATGTGCACAAGGTCAGCTGATTGAGAGTGTACTCGCCCCCTTGTGGCTGCTGTGATGCCCTCAAGCGCCCATCCAACTCCAGATATGCCACCGCCAGGGTCCGGAACATCAGGGGGATCATGGTGCGACGGGCACCCCTACCACGTTGGGAGGCCATCCCCAGCTGTGCCTCCGCCTTCTTCTTGCTCCAGCGGCGCAGGTCCTCCCATCTTTTCCGGTAGTGGGTGCTCCGTCTGTGGTGGACCCCCAGGGTCCGGACGTCCTTGGCGATGGCACGCTAAATACCCTTCTTCTGGTGGGCGCTGACCTGGAGGAATGGTACAGGGGGAAAATAAATTACTTACCCGTCCGGACCGTCATACTCATTGCCCTCCGTTCCCACCCTTGCCCTGACGGACATACACTCCCCATCCGCACAGGCAGGCCTCAGCCCCCCCCATGTATCTTCCATCCACACCACTCAAAACAGGCATTGCCCATGCAGCGTGCTCACGGTGTACTCACCTGTTTGTCTGGAGGACCGTACAGTTGCGTGTACTGGGGGAGGACCCCATTCACAAGTTTCCCCAACTCCTCCGAAGTGAAGGCAGGGGCCCTTTCCCCAGACACATGAGCCATCGTCGCTTCCAGACTGAGGTCACAGCAGCACTTGCAGTGTAGGTCCTTTCCTGTTGAAGGTCAGGTATCAAGTGAGTGAACAGACAGAAAATGGCAGTCACGTCCGCGGCGGTGCGTACCGTCAGCACCGGCGTACATCGTCATTGGCTCCTCGGACCCATAGGGCCCAATGTTAACCAATGCAGAATTGCGCCTCGGTCTTCGACCACCCACCGCGACGGTGTACAACCCCAGCGCAGTTACCTCATATCCCCTTGTCCCACCTTACGGGTCAGGCAGCCGCCATTTCAGGAGGCCACATGGCATTAATAATAACTGCGTCACACCTATGTAGGCCTGGAATACACACAGTTACAGGCACATTGCGGATTAATAAATTTGTGCAAATGACATTTTGGGATGCCTCAGTGTTGGCTGACTCTCTGCTCACTGTTCTCCTCCATAGGGCACGTCTGCTGGGGCAGGTGATGAGATGGTGGCATCCTCCGGTGTACAGACTGCTGGTGGACCTGTCGACAATGGAAGAGAGACACATAATAGTCACATACAGACTTGATTGTGCAACAATCCAGGAACTGTGTGCCCAGTTGGAGCCAGACCTGATGTCAGCTATCCACCATCCCACAGGGATACCCCCTCTAGTGCAGGTCCTGTCAGTACTCCATTTCCTGGCAAGTGGTTCCTTTCAAACAACAGTGGGCATTGCATCAGAGATGTCCCAGCCAATGTTCTCTAACGTGTTGTCCAGAGTGTTGTCTGCCCCGCTGAAACACATACGCAGCTACATCGTGTTCCCTCAGGTGGAGGATTTGCCCACAGTGAAAGGTGATTTCTATGCCCTGGGACATATCCCCAACATCATTGGTGCCATTGATGGGACACATGTGGCATTAGTAACCCCCACCACCCGCAGGAGTGAACAGGTGTACAGAAACCGGAAGAGCTATCATTCGATGAATGTGCAGATGGTGTGTTTGGCAGACCAGTACATCTCCCATGTGAATGGCAAGTTTCATGGCTCAGTGCATGAAGCTTACATTTTGAGGAATAGCAGCATCCCTTATGTGATGGGGCAAATCCAGAGGCACCGTGTGTGGCTAACAGGTGAGGCCAAGGACCCAATGCAGTGTAAATAGGTGTCTGGGTATGGGGTTGTCCCTAAGGGTTAGTGTGTGTCTAACACTTGTCCCTCGATATTTGCAGGTGACTCTGGTTACCCCAACCTGTCATGGCTACTGACCCCAGTGAGGAATCCCAGGACAAGGGCAGAGGAACACTACAATGAGGCACATGGGCGAACTAGGAGGGTGATCGAACGAACCTTCGGCCTCCTGAAGGCCAGATTCCGGTGCCTCCATATGACAGGTGGTTCCCTCTACTACTCACCAAGGAAGGTGTGCCAGATAATCGTGGCCTGCTGTATGCTGCACAACCTGGCTTTGCGAGGGCAGGTGCTTTTTCTGCAGGAGGATGGGCCAGCAGGTGGTCTTGTGGCAGCTGTGGAGCCTGTGGACAGTGAAGAAGAGGAGGCAGAAGAGGCAGAAGAAGAGCATATTGACAACCGAAACAACATAATCATGTCCCTTCACAAACCTCTCCTGGGGTGGCACCTGTACCAAGGGACTCATCAGCTAACACAGCTGTACTCCCTGAAGTAGAAGTACCTCTCTGTGGGATAACTAATATTGGTGAGAAAAAGTGCACCATTTTAGTAAACATGGAGCATCCCTCCAACCCTCCCAGAGAAACTTTAGTGCAGCAACCCTGCATTACCTCACAACACTTAGGACAGCAGCCCTGCCCTAGTGTGTAGCACATAGGACAGCATCCCTGCCCTGCTCCAACTCAAGAGAAACAGCAACCCTGTTCTCTCTTACAGCCATTTGGACAATGTTTTTGCGCAGCTATGGCTTTATTGAGGCAGCATCCCTGTCTGGCATTCTCATCACATGAAATAGGTCCAGTGGACAATTCCCACTGCTCTAAACTTAAACATACTAATAGGAACTCTGAGAATAGAACTTCACATTGTTGGCTAGCAAAATAAACTTCAAACAGGGTGGTTTATATCCCCACAGGGAAGTAACCATATAGTGAGTAACCAATCTATTGCGGATATACTCTCCAACTATCACCACTATCACCACTTAGACAATAAAGACTCAACTGGCCAAGGTTAGGCTTGTTGTCCTTTGTTTGGGGGGGGGGGGGTTGTGTAGGAAGGTAGCCTCTTTCTAGCCTTGTTACCCCCACTTTTGGCCTGTTTGTGAGCATATGTCAGGGTGTTTTTACTGTCTCACTGGGATCCTGCTAAGCCAGGGCCCAGTGCTCATAGTGAAAACCTTATGTTGTCAGTATGTTTGATAGCCAGGACCCCAGTGCTCATAAGTTTGTGGCCTGTATGTGTTCCCTGTGTGGTGCCTAACTATATCACTGAGGCTCTGCTAACCAGAACCTCAGTGTTTATGCTCTCTCTACTTTTAGAATTGTCACTGCAGGCTAGTGACTAATTTTACCAATTCTGATTGGCACACTGGAACACCCTTATAATTCCCTAGTATATGGTACCTAGGTACCCAGGGTATTGAGCCTCCAGGAGATCCCTATGGGCTGCAGCATTTCTTTTGCCACCCATAGGGAGCTCAGACAATTCTTACACAGGACTGCCACTGCAGCCTGAGTGAAATAACATCCACGTTATTTCACAGCCATTTTACACTGCACTTAAGTAACTTTTAAGTCCCCTATATGTCTAACCCTCACTTAGTGAAGGTTAGGTGCAAAGTTACTTAGTTTGTGGGCACCCTAGCACTAGCCAAGGTGCCCTCACATTGTTCAGGGCAAATTCCCCAGACTTTGTGAGTGCGGAGACACCATTACACACGTGCACTACATATAGGTCAATACCTCTAAGTAGCGTCACAATGATAACTCCGAACATGGCCATGTAACATGTCTAGGATCATGGAATTGCCACCCCAATACCATGTTGGTATTGGGGGGACAATTACATGCATTCCTGGGGCTCCAGCATAGAGCCCGGGTACTGCCAAACAAACTCTCTGGGGTTTTCTCTGCAGCTACCGCTGCTGCCAACCCTCAGACAGGTTTCTGTCCCCCTGGGGCCTAGGCATCCCAGTCCCAGGAAGGCAGCACAAAGGATTTCCTCTGAGAGAGGGTGTTATACCCTCTCCCTTTGGAAATAGGTGTGAAGGGCCTGAAAGGAGTAGCCTCTCCTGGCCTTCGGATTTTTTGATATTTGATTTTGCAGAGCGACCTTAACTCTGACATCCTAAGATGCAGGCAACGGGTGAGGTTGAGTTCCATCACTATCTCTTCTGCAGCAGACATTTTGTTTCTAAAAGTTGGAATACTTTTTAAGAATCTAAAACTATCTCTAGAACTTAATTCAAACTTTTACAAAACTTTTTAAACTCTAAAAGAAATGCTAACAGGGACTAACACAAGGACCTGGCAGGACTTTTACAAATTTAGAAAAATAGCTCAGATTTCAAAAATCAGTTTCTAATGACAATTTTTGCAATTTAGTTGTGTGATCAGGTATTGGCTGAGTAGTCCAGCAAATGCAAAGTCTTGAATCCCACCGCTGCCACCAATGTAGGATGTTGGCTCTGTATGTACTATTTCAAAGTAAGAAATAGCATGCACAGAGTCCAAGGGTTCCCCTTAGAGGTAAGATAGTGGCAAAAAGAGATAATTCTAATGCTATACATTCTACACTAATAATGCTCTATTTTGTGGTAGTGTGGTCGAGCAGTAGGCTTATCAGAGGGTAGTGTTAAGCATTTGTTGTACACAGACAGGCAATAAATGAGGAACACACACTCAAAGACAATTCCAGGCCAATAGGTTTTTGTATAGAAAAATATATTTTCTTAGTTTATTTTAAGAACCACAGGTTCAAGATTTACAATCAATACTTCAAATGAAAGGTACTTCACTTAGGTATCTTAGGAACTTTGAATCAGCAAAATAGCATGTACAGTTTTCACAAAAATGGCAATAAGCTATTTTAAAACTAGACAGTGCAAATTTCAACAGTTCCTGGGGGAGGTAAGTGTTTGTTAGTTTTGCAGGTAAGTAAACCACTTACAGGGTTCAAAGTTGGGTCCAAGGTAGCCCACCGTTGGGGGTTCAGGGCAACCCCAAAGTTACCACACCAGCAGCTCAGGGCCGGTCAGGTGCAGAGGTCAAAGTGGTGCCCAAAACACATAGGCTTCAATGGAGAAGGGGGTGCCCCGGTTCCAGTCTGCCAGCAGTTAAGTACCCGCAACTTCGGAGGGCAGACCAGGGGGGTTTTGTAGGGCACCGGGGGGGACACAAGTCAGCACAAAAAGTACACCCTCAGCGGCACGGGGGCGGCCGGGTGCAGAGTGCAAACAGGCGTCGGGTTTGCAATAGGTTTCAATGGGAGACCCATGGGTCTCTTCAGCGAAGCAGGCAGGCAGGGGGGGACTCCTCAGGGTAGCCACCACCTGGGCAAGGGAGAGGGCCACCTGGGGGTCGCTTCTGCACTGGAGGTCAGATCCTTCAGGTCCTGGGGGCTGCGGGTGCAGTGTCTTTACCAGGCGTCGGGTTCTTTGAAGCAGGCAGTCACGGTCAGGGGGAGCCTCTGGATTCCCTCTCCAGGCGTCGCTGGGGGGGCTAATGGGGGTCAACTCTGGCTACTCACAGGGTCGCAGTCGCTGGGGAGTCCTCCCTGTAGTGTTGGTTCTCTGCAGGTTGAGCCGGGGGCGTCGAGTGCAGATTGGAAAGTCTCACGCTTCTGGCGGGAAACGTGTGGTCTTTAAAAGTTGCTTCTTTGTTGCAAAGTTGCAGTCTTTGTGGAACAGGGCCCCTGTCCTCGGGAGTTCTTGGTCCTTTTAGATGCAGGGTAGTCCTCTGAGGCTTCAGAGGTCGCTGGACCCTGGGGGGTGCGTCGCTGTTGCAGTTTTTCTTGAAGTGGGGTGACAGGCCGGTAGGGCTGGGGCCAAAGCAGTTGGTGTCTCCGTCTTCTCTGCAGGGCTTCAGGTCAGCAGTCCTTCTTCGTCTTCAGGTTGCAGGAATCTATCTTGCTAGGTTCTGGGAGCTCCTAAATACTCAATTTAGGGGTGTGTTTAGGTGTGGGGGGTTAGTAGCCAATGGCTACTAGCCCTGAGGGTGGCTACACCCTCTTTGTGCCTCCTCCCTGAGGGGAGGGGGGCACATCCCTGATCCTATTGGGGGAATCCTCCATCTGCAAGATGGAGGATTTCTAAAAGTCAGAGTCACCTCAGCTCAGGACACCTTAGGGGTTGTCCTGACTGGCCAGTGACTCCTCCTTGTTTTTCTCATTATCTCCTCCGGCCTTGCTGCCAAAAGTGGGGCCGTGGCTGGAGGGGGCGGGCATCACCACTAGCTGGAATGCCCTGTGGCGCTGTAACAAAGGGGGTGAGCCTTTGAGGCTCACTGCCAGGTGTTACAGCTCCTGCAGGAGGAGGTGAGAAGCACCTCCACCCAGTACAGGCTTTGTTACTAGCCACAGAGTGACAAAGGCACTCTCCCATGTGGCCAGCAACATGTCTGGTGTGTGGCAGGCTGGCAAACCTAGTCAGCCCACACTGGAATTCGGGTATGTTTTCAGGGGGCATCTCTAAGATGCCCTCTGGGGTGTATTTCACAATAAAATGTACACTGGCATCAGTGTGCATTTATTGTGCTGAGAAGTTTGATACCAAACTTCCCAGTTTTCAGTGTAGCCATTATGGTGCTGTGGAGTTCGTGTATGACAGACTCCCGGACCATATACCCTTATGGCTACCCTGCACTTACAATGGCTAAGATTTTGCTTAGACACTGTAGGGGCATAGTGCTCATGCACCTATGCCCTCACCTATGGTATAGTGCACCCTGCCTTAGGGCTGTAAGGCCTCCTAGAGGGGTGACTTATCTATGCCATAGGCAGTGTGAGGTTGGCATGGCACCCTGAGGGGAGTGCCATGTCGACTTAGTCACTTTCTCCCCACCAGCACACACAAGTTGGCAAGCAGTGTGTCTGTGCTGAGTGAGGGGTCCCCAGGGTGGCATAAGACATGCTGCAGCCCTTAGCGACCTTCCCTGGCATCAGGGCCCTTGGTACCAGGGGTACCAGTTACAAGGGACTTACCTGGATGCCAGGGGGTGCCAATTGTGGAAACAAAGGTACAGTTTTAGGGAAAGAACACTGGTGCTGGGGCCTGGTTAGCAGGCCTCAGCACACTTTCAAATCATAACTTGGCATCAGCAAAGGCAAAAAGTCAGGGGGTAACCATGCCAAGGAGGCATTTCCTTACAGCCAGTCCCAAGCCGCATCCGGCGCGTCGAAGAATTTTTTTTTGCTTGCCATGATAACTTTTAGGCGTGCCGGGAACAGGAGCATATAGGGGAGTTGCATCGCCCGGAGCTTTTGTTTGACCTGCTCAAATGACCGCCTTCGGGCCTGGACCTCCCTGGTGTTATCGGGGAATATTAAGATCTTGTCATTGTTCCAGCAGAGGTTGGTGGCACGTCTGGCTTCCCTCAGGATACTGTCTCGATCTTTAAAGTTGAGGAACCGCGCAATGAGGGGTCTTCTGGGGCCACCAGGAGGGGGCCGCGGGCCCAAGGCTCTGTGCACCCGTTCGATCGCAAACCACGGCGAGAGTGCATGCTCCGGCATCCAGGATCTAATCCACTGCTCAAGGAAATCAAGTGTTTTGTTTTCCTCTGCACCCTCCGGAAAACCAATGAAGCGGAGGTTATTGCGCCAGGAGCGATTTTCGGCGTCTTCGGCACGTCGGTGCACCTCACCAGTGCAGGACAGTAGTTGGGTTACTTTGGTCCTGAGGTAAGCCAGGTCGTCCTTAGTTTGTGAGACGCGGGCCTCCACGGTGGTGATACGTCCCACGGCATTTCTGAGATCTTGTCTTATGAGGCCCACGTCTTCCTTCACCTCTCCAATCTTAGTCTCCACTGCAAGTTGTGAGGTCTGGATTGCCTGTAGGATGGCGTTTACTCTGTCTTGTGAGGTGTGGCCCTCGATGGGAGTGTCGCCACCGCCCCGTGAGGATGCCGGTGCAGTGAACTGGTCGATCTTTGGCTGTGAGGCCGATGAGTGCTTTGAAGCTTTGTCCTTCCCCATGATCCCGCGAGGTGTTGACAGCCCCGCACAGCCCGGCCAGAGAGTGAAGGCTTTGGTCTCCGTCGCTGGTGGGCACCAGGGGCCTGATCGAGCCCGGGGGGGGGGCAGATGGACCCCCAGCCGGAACAGAAGGCAGCCACGCGGGGCCCCCCTCACCCACAAGAGCATAGTCGCCGATTCCGCCCTCACCAAGGGCCGCCAACGGGCCCGCCCCCAGAGACAACTCCAAGCACTCCAGGGGGATCACTCAGCTCGAGGGGGAGACCCGTTCCGCCGTCTCAGAAACCAGTCAAAGTTCAGACTCCGGGTCAGCGGCTGTCTGTTCACTCAATTGGCCACTAGTTGCATCCCATGCACCTCAGACTCCGGCCGGCCCAATCCTCACCTTTCTCTGGATCTCTTGTGTCTGTGTCCACGCGGGGGGCACCAGGAAACACTCCATCGGCCGACCAAGTCGGCAACGCTATCCAGTGTCCCGCGTATCTCATGTGGAGTGGCTCCAGTAGGGGAAACTCCGTTCGACCGGGTCTTCTAATTCGGGTGGCTCAAGCCCCCGCACTCCCGGGCAGAGGGCCATCTTTACAGGGGCGACCTCTCCATGAGGTGCGCCCCGCCGTTGGTGCTGGCTGCACTAGGACGCCGCCTCTCCGCTCCGGGCTCCAAAGAGGACCGGCAAATGTTTTCAGGCGGGTGGGACTCCCCGCCCGGGCCCCCCCCCCATTGGAGCGCGCCGCTCAGGCCAGCCCGCCTCCCCGCGGGGCCGGCCAGCGATGACCCCACCGCGGCTCCCGGCCGCAGGAAAGAGCCCCAAGGCACCGGGCGGCCACCAAGGTGAGCGCTCCTCCGCGGGCCCGGAGACTGCCGGACGCCACGTCTGCTCCTCAGGTGTCGGTTGGGGATCCCCCGATCACAGACCCCTCCAGGGGCCCCCGCGTGGACACAGCAGCAGACGGGCCGGACGTACCGCCCGCCCCGCAACTCCGCCTCGCAGGTGCACTTAGGAAGTGCACGCACCTCCGCTGTTAGGATCGGCCCTCGTCGCCATCTTGATCTTCGCGGTCGGGCGAGCCCCTCGACCTCACCGAGCCGCCACAGCCGCAGCGGATGTCGCCTTTTGCACTGCGCCCGCTGGGGGAATTATGGGAGTAAATTTTAAGGTTACTGCAAGTCTAATTCAGCGGGTGGTTTGAGCAGATGACGGAGGGGTCCGGAGCACTATCAAAGTGCGGCCGCCATCTTGACGCTCAGGCCACGCCCCCGCCATTCATGATTTTAAGAACATTTAAATAAAATACATCAAAAGGCACAAGAGGATTTACATAATTGTAAAGGGAGATATAAAAGAAGGCAGATAAACATACACCCCCTGAAAAATACTATGCTGTGGGTGATGCTGTTTGGTTATTGTAGGAAGTTGGCGATGTATGTACTATGACAAAGTGAGAGATAGTGTGCACAGAGTCCAAGGGTTCCCCTTAGAGGTTGATAGTGGCAAAATTAGATAATTCTAATGCTCTATTTTGTTGTAGTGTGGTCGAGCAGTAGGCTTATCAGAGGGTAGTGTTAAGCATTTGTTGTACACACACACGGGCAATTAATAAGGAACACACACTTAAAGACTTAACTCCAGGCCAATAGTTTTATATAGAAAAATATATTTTCTTAATTTATTTTTAGAACCACAAGTTCAAGATTTGAAGTAAATACATAAAATACAAGGTACTCCACACAGGTAAGTTAGGAACTTTGAATTAGAGCAATAACATATACAGTTTTTGTTAAAATGGCAATAAGCTATTTTAAAAGTGGACAAAGCAAAAATCAACAGTTCCTCAGGGAGGTAAGTAATGGTTAGGTTGTCAGGTAAGTAAAGCACTTTCAAGTCTAAGTTCCTGGGCATAGGCAGCCCACCGTTGGGGGTTCAAGGCAACCCCAAAGTTACCACACCAGTTCAGGGCCGGTCAGGTGCAGAGGTCAAAGAGGTGCCCAAAACACATGGGCACCTATGGAGAACAGGGATGCTCCGGTTCCAGTCTGCCAGCAGGTAAGTACCCGTGTCCTCGGAGGGCAGACCAGGGGGGTTTTGTAGAGCACTGGGGGGGGACACAAGTAGGCACCCAAAACACATCCTCAGCGGCACAGGGGTGGCCGGGACCAGACAAAGCAGGAGTCGGCTTTTGTATTAGAAACAATGGAGGGACCCTTGGGTCACTCTAGCGGTGCATGCAGGGCACAGGGGGGCTTCTCGGGCCAGCCACAAACTGGGCTAGGCAGAGGGTCGTCTGGGGGTCACTCCTGCACTGAGGTTCAGTTCCTTCTGGTCCTGGGGGCTGCGGGTGCAGTGCTTGGTCCAGGCGTCGGTCCCTTGTTACAGGCAGTCGCGGTCAGGGGGAGCCTCTGGATTCTCTCTGCATGCGTCGCTGTGGGGGTCCAGGGTGGTCGTCTCGGGCTACTCACAGGGTCACAGTCGCCTGGGAGTCCTCCCTATGGTGTTGGTTCTCTGGAGCTCGAGCCAGGGACGTCAGGTGCCGAGGGTGAAGTCTCACGCTTCCGGCGGGAAGAGTGAGGTCTTTGAAAGTTGCAAGAAAGTTGCAATATTGTTGCTGTTGTTGAGCAGAGCCGCTGCTCACAGGGGTTTCTTGGTCCTTAGGTTCAGGGCAGTCCTCTGAGGCTTCAGAGGTCGCTGGTCCCTGTCGGATGTTTCGCTGTTGGAGTTTTTCGAGTCAGGAGACAGGCCGGCAGGGCTGGGGCCAAAGCAGTTGTCGTCTCCGTCGTCTCTGCAGGGCTTTCAGGTCAGCAGTCCTTCTTCTTGTTTCAGGTTGCAGGAATCTGATTTCCTGGGTTCTAGGTCGCCGCTAAATACTGAATTTAGGGGGGTGTTTAGGTCAGGAAGGCAGTAGCCAATGGCTACTGTCCTGGAGGGTGGCTAGACCCTCTTTGTGCCTCCTACCTGAGGGGAGGGGGGCACATCCCTAATCCTAGTGGGGGAATCCTACAAAACCAAGATGGTGGATTTTTAAAGGCAGGGGTCACCACAGCTCAGGGCACCTTAGGGGCTGCCCTGACTGGTGGGGGACTCCTCCTGAGGGGGGTGTCATGTCGACTTTGCCTTTTTCTCCCCACCAACACACACAATCTGTAATGGCAGTGTGCACGTGTTAGGTGAGGGGTCCCTTAGGGTGGCACAACACATGCTGCAGTCCTTAGGGACCCTCTCTGGTCACAGGGCCCTTGGTATCACTGGTACCTTTTACAAGGGACTTATCTGTGTGCCAGGGGTTTGCCAATTGTGCCAACAATGGTACATTTTAAGGGAAAGAACACTGGTGCTGGAAACTGGGTCCTGGTTAGCAGGGTCCCAGCATACTTCTCAGTCAAGTCAGCATCAATATCAGGCAAAAAGTGGGGGGTAACTGCAACAGGGAGCCATTTTCCTACAGTTATCCACTAAAAATCTTTGCCAAAAAGCAAAAAATACATTCAAGCCTAAGTATGTTGGATCATTTAAAATATGTCAAAAGATTAATCCAGGAGCTATGAATTTTGACTTACCTGCAGCTTTAAGGATGCATCCAGTTTTTCACATTTTCTTGTTGAAACCTGCGACTGAGAAAACTTGTGTACCATGTGCTCCACTACCTATTGCAATAGGAAAGCATTTGGAATATGAGGTGAAATCAATTCTAGACTCGAGGAGAGTGAGAGTAGGTATTTCTTAGCTTGTCAAGCAGAAAGGTTATTGACCTGGAAACTAACCATTTACCAGAATTCAGATTACTTACTCCAAAGGAATTGACACACCTGTGAGATTCCAGGAAATCTAATGCTGATCAAGTTCATTCAACTGTTCAACTGTGATTTTTCTTCTCCATCCCCGCCTCCTGAGTGCTGTTGTGACTAGAGAAAGTGATACAGTTCCCTCTTGGTTATAGCAGGGTTTGGGAGACACAGACATTTGTTTTCTAGAGACTTGTTTCACTCCCACATGATTCAAACACAACCTTCTGTTGGAGGTAGTGTGAGAAAAGGCCTCTTTTAACATGGTTAGCCCCCCACTTTTTGCCTAGTAAATGTTAGTGCCCAGGGCCCCTTTTATCCAGGTTTCCTGGGTCAGATCTCTTTCCCAGAAACTTTTGTGATGCATTGGCATAATTAGAGATACCTTTACCTGCCACTATAAGTCCCTAGTAAATGGTACTTAGGTACCCAGGGTATGGGATACTAAGGGTTGGCCGCTGAGGACAGCAGCACTGATTGTGCTACCCTATGTGGCCATGCATTCAGATGCACCCAGCACTGCCAATTGCATGCTGAGTTTCCTCATGCAATCCCAAAAGAAAAACTCGACATGACACACTGCCTGTGAGCCCTGTCCACTACCCACTGCATGCAGTATAGGTAAGGTATCCCTCTGGCAGGCCTTCCAACCCTAAGGCAGGGTGTACTACACTGTATGTGAGGGCATAGCTACATGAGTAATATGCCCTCACTGTGTCCTTGCCAAACCTGGGGCATAGTGGGTGAACAGAGCAGCCACTTTAAGTGCATGTGCTGGACGCTGGTCAATGCGAGTTTCACAGCTACCTGATGGCCACTCTGAACCCTGGGTTGCTTGGTATCAAACAACTCAGAATGATAAATCCAACCCGGTATCAGTACTGGATTTATTGCAAAATGTACCCAGAAGCTCACTACCCTGGCATGGTTGCTGGCCGGTCACAACCAGCCTGCCACCACCAGACAAGAGTCTGAATCCCTGGGGTGAGAGATCCTGCTGTCTAGGATTCTGAACAAAGTCCTTCCTTGGTGGAGGTGCTAAGACACCCTCCCTCAGGTATGTGCACTGTCCTGCTGGTGAGCTTCAAAGGGCCTACCACCCTTGAAACTCGACCACCAAACAACCCCAGTTGCAAACCCCCACTTTTGGCAGGAACAACAATGGTAAAACAGACAAAGGGTAGGAGAAATGGTCAGTCCTGGCTTGCACCACCCCTCTGGTGTTGCATGCGAGCTAGCCTCCTCATTTCATTTTCCTTCATCTTGGATGGAAGGAAAATAGCCAATCAGGTGTAGGGAAGTGACCTCTGCCCACAGGAAGTAGTCACTTAGAGGCTGTAGCCACCCTAAGGTAAATGGCCCATTTGTTACTACTAGCTTCCTCCATAAAATGCCCACTAAATACAATATTTAGTGGACATCCCTGGACCAAGAAAGCGGGTTCTAAGGACAAAAGAAGACCAGCAATAAAGAAGACCCAAGGTTCGAGAACTGAAGTCCTGCTGCACCAAGAAAAGGCGCCAAACCCTTCCTGCTGTACCCAGGACTCGATAATTGCTACTGAAGGGTTGCTTGGACATTGAATGGCCTCTTCAAACTCCCAGGGGACCTCTACTCTACCACAATCACCAAAGATCTCCATCCAGCGTAATGGCATCAATCTGCAACATCAAGGAACCAAAGAACCAGTGAAGGCCACTTTGCTGACCGGCTGCTGACCAAGGAACCGGATGCCGCAGCCTGTAGGAGGCTGGCCTGGCTTGTAGTGGGTACCAATGGTACTTACACCTTGTGCCAGGTCCAGTTATCCCTTATTAGTAGATTAGTAGTGTTCTAGCAGCTTAGGCTGATAGAGGTAGCTATAGCAGAGCAGCTTAGGCTGAACTAGGAGACATTCAAAGCTTCTACTATACCACTTGTATCATATAGATACTATATCATAAGAAAGACAATACTCATTGTTACTAAAAATAAAGGTACTTTATTTTAGTGACAATGTGCCAAACATATCTCAGGGAATATACTCCCTTAGGAGGTAAGTAAACTACACACAAATATACACAGAAAACCAAATCAGGTAAGTAACACAGTCAGAAAGTAGTGCAAACACTGTATAATGCAATAGGATGCAATAGGCCTAGGGGCAACACAAACCATATACTAAGAAAGTGGAATGCGAACCACAAATGGACCCCTAGGCTAGTGCAGTGTGTAGAGGGTCGCTGGGAGTGTAAGAAAACACCAAGGGTGTCCAAGATACCCCACCCCAAGACCCTGGAAAGTAGGAGTAAAATACTACTATTTCCCCAGAAACACACTAAAGTTGTGATAGAGGATTTTGCAAAGATCACAACAGACTGCAAAGCACTTAAGATGGATTCCTGGACCTGAGGACCTGCAAAGGAAGGGGACCAAGTCCAAGAGTCGCGAAAGTGTCCAAGGGGGTCAGGATCCCAAGAAACCCCAGATGAAGGTGCAAAATGGCTGCCTCCAGATGGAAGATTCTGCAACAACGAAAGGTGCTAGCAACTTCTTGTTTATGCAAAAGATGCCCCACGGAGTTCTGGAGGATGGAGAGTTGTTTCCTTAGCAAAATACCACAAAAAAGCCTTGCTAGCTGCAAGAGTTTGGTTTAAGGCAAAGGGTGCTGCCTGGGCCCAGAAAGGACCAGGATGTTGCCACTTGGGAGAGGAGACAGAGGGAGCCCTCAGCAACATAGAGAGCCATGCACAAGAAGGTATCACCCACAGAAGTCCTTCAACACGGGTTCAGGAAGTCTGAACATTGCGGTCATCTCAACACTGCAAAAGGAGGTCCCACGACACTGGAGATCAACTCAGGGAGCTGAGCATCACAGGACAGAGTGCTGGGGACCTAAGCTTGGCTGTGCATGCAGGATTCTGTGGAAATGTGCAAAGAAGCCCTTGTAGCTGCAGTTCACGTGGTGCACAGGATTACTGTCTGGAGAGGGGAGGCAAGGACTTACCTCCTCCAACTTTGGACAGTTGGACCACTGGACAGTCTGGGTCACTTGGGTCCACCACCTGTGTTCCAGGGGCCGCGCTCGTCAGGATGAGAGGGGTCCCAGAGTACCGGTGATGCTGAAGTTTGGTGTCTGCTGAAGCAGGGGGAAGATTCCGTTGACCCGCAGAAGAGTTCTTAGTGGCTTCCAGTGCAGGATGAAGGCAGGCAGCCCCCAAAGCATGCACCACCAGGAAACAGTCGAGAAAGCCGGCAGGATTAGGCACTACAATGTCGCTGGTAGTCTTCTTGCTACTTTGTTGCAGTTTTGCAGGCATCCTGGAGCAGTCAGCGGTCGATCCTTGGCAGAAGTCGAAGAGAGAGGTGCAGAGGAACTCTGGTGAATTCTTGCATGTCGTTATCTGAGGAAAAGCCCACTGGAGAGACCCTAAATAGCCCTCAGAGGAGGATTAGCCACCTAGTCAGGTATGCACCTATCAGGAGGGGTCTCTGACGTCACCTGCGGGCACTGGCCACTCAGAGGCCTCCAGAGTGCCCCTACACCTCTGAAAGCAAGATGGCAGAGGTTTGAGACACACTAGAGGAGCTCTGGGCACCACTCCTGGGGTGGTGATGGACAGGGGAGTGGTCACTCCCCTTTCCTTTGTCCAGTTTCGTGCCAGAGCAGGGACTGGGGGTTCCCTAAACCAGTGTAGACTGGCTTATGCAAGGAGGGCACCATCTATGCCCTTCAAAGCATTTCCAGAGGCTGGGAGAGGTTACCCCTCCCCAGCTAACACCTATTTCCAAAGGCAGAGGGTGTAACACCCTCTCTCAGAGGAAATTATTTGTTCTGCCTTCCTGGGACTGGGCTGCCCAGACCCCAGGAGGCCAGAACCCTGTCTGTGGGGTGGCAGCAGCTGTAGCTGCAGAGAAAACCCCAGAGAGCTGGTTTGGCAGTACTGGGGGTCCATAGTGGAGCCCCCAGGATGCAAATGGCTCCCCAATACCAGGTTTGGAATGGGGGGGGGACAATTCCATGATCTTAGACATGTTACATGGCCATATTCAGCGTTACCATTGTGAAGCTACATATAGGTATTGACCTATGTGTAGTGCACGCATGTAATGGTGTCCCCACACTCACAAATCTGGGGAAATGGCCCTGAACTATGTGGGGGCACCTTTGCTAGTGCAAGGGTGCCTTTACACTTAGTAACTTTGCACCTAACCTTCAGCAAGTGAATGTTAGACATATAGGTAACTTATAAGTTACTTAAGTGCAGTGAAAATGGCTGTGAAATAGCATGTGCGTTATTTCACTCAGGCTGCAATGGCAGTCCTGTGTAAAGGTTTGTCTGAGCTCCCTATGGGTGGCAAAAGAAATGCTGCAGCCCAAAGGGATCTCCTGGAACCCCAATACCCTGGGTACCTAGGTACCATATTCTAGGGAATCATAAGGGTGTTCCAGTGTGCCAATTGAAATTGGTAAAAGTGGTCACTAGCCTATAGTGACAAATTTAAAGGCAGAGAGAGCATGAGCACTGAGGTTCTTGTTAGCAGAGCCTCAGTGACACAGTTAGGCACTACACATGTATACACATACAGGCCACACACTATGAGCACTGGGGTCCTGGCTAGCAGGATCCCAGTGAGACAGGCAAAACACACTGACAAATAGGGTTTTCACTATGAACACTGGGGTCCTGGCTAGCAGGATCCCAGTGAGACAGTAAAAACACACTGACATATACTCACAAACAGGCCAAAAGTGGGGGTAACAATGCTAGAAAGAGGCTACCTTCTCACACAGCCAGACCAAACTTCACCCATCAGATTGTGAGGACAAAACCTACCAATGTGACACTGTAACCTCCAGTGGCCAGACCGTGCAATATCCCCAAGTAATTATCACCTCACATCGGACACCCAGAAGGACAATCCATTCTGGACTGAAAAAGAACCGGGAGGAAGCCCCAGTCAAGGGACTTCAGGAACCACCTGGACCTCCTACCAAAGTGACGTGCAACCGACCGTCAAATTGACCTGCCCCCTGCTTCTAGGGACACCTTTGCGCACAGTTCCTGGCTCACCGATTTGCTCTGCACTCAGCCAACCTGTGCCCTGCACAAGATCCAGCTGTGTCCTAAGGGTCCCACAACCCTTGTGACCTCAAAATGCCAAGGGGACCCACGGGGCTTACCTTTAAGTACACCTGTGCAGGGCTTTTCCAAGTGGTCCCCTGCAGTAGCCTGGCACCAGCTCCATCAACTTTCTGCAGATACTCCTACCGGAACCGGGATTCACCTGAACTTCTCCAGCTGTTCCAGGGTACCCATTGATGACCTCGACACCCTTGTAAAAGGAGATATTAGTAAATGCATTGCCTGATTTACTGTGAATTTTCTAAATTTTTCTCCATTGATCCCCATGGTGTGTAATTAGGCACAAAAAGACTAACTTTATTAAAACTTTAAAAATTCATAACTTACTAAGTAGTCACCCAATTTTGATGAACTTGGTTTTAAACATTTCATAAAACTCTGAATTTGTTTTATAAATTGATCTTGAGTTATTATTTTGAGTGTGTGCTACAATTTATTGATACTGTGAGTACAACAAATGCTTTGAACTTCTCCAAGATTGGCTGAACTACTCAAAGAAGCTACCATAAAAATAAGAGCATTAGGTGGTCTAGTCTAGTCTCTGTAACCAATGTTTGGTTGCCTGGACCCCCTGCACAGTGTGTCTAGCTTTGCACACTACATAGAGGGCCAATCTCCTACAGGTAGGTTGCATTCTAACATGACAGAATTAATGGCCCAGGAATAATATTCTTGTCCGGGCGATAGAAAGACTCAGAATCCGTCCTTGTCTGATGTTCTTGAGTTACTTGTAACTCTGCAAAACAAGACTTAGACCGAAGCAGGCAGTGCAACAATCTCAGAGTAAAACTAGAAAGTTAACCCAACAATGAAATGAAATACAGGAAGGTGCATGACCTAAGAAATAGTTACTAAAACCTCCCACCTTTGTTTATACTGAAACAAAAGGACCTGAGGTTAGAAAGATACTTTACTACAATCTATGGATACTGAATTAATAAATTTAAATTTCAAAGAAGGTAACAAGGATGTGATCACATCCACGACTACCTGATTTAGAGTTTGGTAGAGGGGTTACACAACCATGACGGATATCCCGTCTGTTGAAATCTAAATCCCATAGGATATAGTGGGATTTAAATTTCAGCCGATGGGATATCTGTCACTGTTGTGACAGAGTAACCCCTCCCTCAAACACTAAATCAGGCCCTCAATATCAGAGAACATCAGGCGCTAATACATTTTGACATGATAACTACCCTTACATTTTTAGGATTAGCATGGTTGCATGAACACAATTCTAGTGTAAACCAAGTCAAAGGCTTTCTTAGGTTCCCCTCCCCATATTGTCACCAACAATGTTTAAAATCCCGTTCTGTATCTATGAAGCAATCTATGGGTGCCTTGGAAGAGCTGAAGATAACGGTTCCTAAGGAATTTTAAGATTTCTTAGACATTCTTTGATAAACAAAATAAAATAACGTGTTGTCCCCCCCACATATACCAATTGATTTTCAAATAGAGTAACATCCCTGTGCCCACCTGCATTGTAGCAGAATATATGCTTTTTCTGAAAAACAAAATAGACATCTCAGACAGTATTTAGATAAGCTCCTTGAGATTGGTTTAATTCACACTTCTCGTTCTCCACTTTCTTCTCCTCTGTTCTTTGTCGCTAAAAGGAGGGAGAGTTGTGACTCTATATTGATTATAGAGCTCTTCATCATGCTACAGTTAAGAAAAGATATCTTCTACTTCTCATCTCATCCCTATTAGATCAGGTAAAGTATGCAGCTATTTTCACTAAATTAAATGTCTGAGGAGCTCATCACTTGATTAGGGTAAGAAAGGCAGATGAATGGAAGACTGTGTTATATACCAAATATTTCTTGTTTGAATATCTGGTTATGCCATTTGGTTTATGTAATGCCCCACAACTTAACAGTTTTTTTATCAACGAGGTATTGCATGACTATATTGACATCTGTACAGTAGTTTATATTGATAACAACTTAATATTCTCTAAGACTAAGGAAGAGCACATTGGAAACGTAAAACACATCTTAATGAAATTAAGGTAACATGATTTATTTGCAAAAATATAAAAGTGTACCTTTAAAGTAGATGAGGTAGAGTTCTTAGAGTGTATTATATCAGCTAATAGAATAAGAATGGATCCCAAGAAGGTAGAGGCTATTCAGGAGTGGAAATCCCCACAATCAGTGAAAGATGTGCAGAGTTTTCTGGGCTTTGCTAATTTTCATAGAAGGTTTATTGATCAGTTTTTGGCTTCGGCTCTCCAGTTACCAGACTTTTAAAAATTAAAAATAGGGTGTGAATTCATTGGACAAAGGAGGCAGAAAACACTTTTCAAATATTAAAAAACAAAATTTATTATGGCTCCAATTTTAAAACATCCAAATCCTGCGCAACTATTTCTTGTTGAAGCAGATGCATTTCAGACAGCTGTGGGTGGTGTTTTATCACAGCAACATGTTAATACTGGACAAATACACTCTGTAGCTTACTATTCTTGTAAATTAAACCCAACTGCATCTAATTATACATTAGCTGATAGGGGGTTTCTGGAAATTAAATATGCATTTGAGGAGTGGAGGCTTTATTATTTGGGGGCACAATATGCAGTTGCCATTCTTAGAGACCGCCGAAATATACAGTTTCTAAAATCTGCCTGAGCTCTAACATCACGTCATTTAGAGTGGACTAAATTTTTTGCAGAGCACGATTTTATTATAACGTTTCAACCAGGAGAAGGAAATGGCAAAGCTGCAGTACTCTCTAACTATGGTCATGAACCACAAGAGAATATTCAGGATCCTCCACCGATTGGTTTGACAAAAAAACAATTTAGGTTTGACAGTACCTTCAGACTTTTTAATTAAAATACAGCAGCTGCAAGCAATAGACAAGAGTAAAAGTGTACTGAAAAAGTATAATGGTGAACAGAAAGACCAATTGTGTTATGTAAAAGCAGGGTTATATTTACCGACCCAGGAAGTGCAGGGCCAAGACTTAAGTGGTCATTACAACCCTGGCGGTCGGTGTTAAAGCGGCGGTAAAACCGCCAACAGGCCGGCAAAAAAAAAATTGAATCACGACCATGGCGGAAACCGCCAACAAAGACAGCCACTTTAACACTCCGACCGCCACGGCGGTAGAAACAAACACTGCGGCTGTAAGAGCCAACAGACAGGCGGAAGACAATGTACCGCCCACAGTATTACAACAGGCCAATCCGCCACCTTTTCCGGGGCGGATTCACCGGGGAACAAAAACTCAGTGGAAACAGGACTTGGAAGGGAAAACACTCACCTCTACACACCCCACGAGGAACCAGGACGCCATGGAGCCGGAACTCCATATTCTCCCTGCCTTTGTCTTCCTGCTCATCTACCAGGAGCACGAACGCCGGCGGCGAAGACCACGGTGAGTACTGCACCTACAACACAGGGGAGGGGGGAAGGAAAAGAGAGTGACACACACACTCAACACCCCCACCCCCACCCTCACCCACCACAACACACACACTAATACATTACAGTTACACCCCCCAAACCCCCTGGAAGAATGCGAAGACAAAAGGAAATTATTGTAACCATTGTAACCTATTAAAATCCAGTACTCAAAAATATATATACACTATAAAGAAATATATACACCAAGAAAACAAGTCCAGGTATTGCACCATTTAAGTCCGTGGACCACTGGGCCCAAAAGGCATGGGCGAGGCCCACAATCAATACCCAATCAAAACGGAGAAAACATTGCAGGGGCATCAGATAGAAATACAACAGGCACCTCAGGGAGAAGGGAAGGGGGGGCACCTCAGCCGGATGAGTGCACGACGCCAGATCCACGAGGGAGCTCCATGCCCACTGCTGTATCCTGGGGAGTGCAAAGGCACAGTCTCTCAAGTCTTCCAGTGGGTGGTTTGCCCACTGCTTTATCTTGGGGAGTGCAAAGCCACAGTCTCTCAAGTCTTTCCAGTGGGTGGTTTGCCCACTGCTTTATCCTGGGGAGTGCAAAGCCATAGTCTCTCATGTCATTCCAGTGGGTAGGTTGCCCACTGCTTTATCCTGGGGAGTGCAAAGCCACAGTCTCTCAAGTCTTTCCAGTGGGTGGTTTGCCCACTGCTTTATCCTGGGGAGTGCAAAGCCACAGTCTCTCAAGTCTTTCCAGTGGGTGGGTTGCCCACTTCTTTATCCTGGGGAGTGCAAAGCCACAGCCTCTCAAGTCTTTCCAGTGGGTGGGTTGCCCACTGCTTTATCCTGGGGAGTGCAAAGCCACAGTCTCTCAAGTCTTTCCAGTGGGTGGTTTGCCCACTGCTTTATCCTGGGGAGTGCAAAGCCACAGTCTCTCAAGTCTTTCCAGTGGGTGAGTCGCCCACTGCTTTATCCTGGGGAGTGCAAAGCCACAGTCTCTCAAGTGGATAACAGTCTCCACTGGTTCTGGAGGGGGCTTTGTGCCCAGAGTGCTTCATCCTGCCAAGGACAGAGGTAGTGGATGTGAATCTCCACTGGTTCTGGAGGGGGCTTTGTGCCCAGAGTGCTTCAGCCTGCCAAGGACAGAGGTAGTGGTTGTCTTTCTCTACTGGTTCTGGAGGGGGCTTTGTGCCCAGAGTGCTTCATCCTGCCAAGGACAGAGGAAGTGGATGTGAATCTCCACTGGTTCTGGAGGGGGCTTTGTCCCCAGAGTGCTTCATCTTGCTCGTGGCGGCCTCAGTAGTGGTGGTGCTTGCGGCGCTCATGGGTCTGCGGTGCTGGTGGGTGGCTCAGTGACCATGCTGCTGGCGGCGGTGTCCTTGGCAGCGGTGCTGGTGGCGTTGGTGTCCTTGGCAGCGGTGATGGTGGTGGCGGTGTCCTGGGCAGCGGTGCTGGTGGTGGCGGTGTCCTTGGCAGCGGTGCTGGTGGCGGTGGTGTCCTGGGCAGCAGTGCTGGTGGCGGCGGTGTCCTGGGCAGCGGTGCTGGTGGCGGCGGTGTCCTTGGCAGCGGTGCTGGTGGTGGCGGTGTCCTGGGCAGCGGTGCTGGTAAGGGTCTTGTCCGCCGTGCAGGTTCGCAGCAACTTGCCTTTCTTTCTGTGCCCCTTCCCCACCTTGGATGGTGGCGCAGCTTTCTTCCCACTCCCAACTGTAGTCCTGGGAGGGCCCTTGGTGGCAGGTGTTTTACCCTTCTCCCTCCGGGCAGTGGCCAACTTCTTATGCTTCTGAGGTGGTGGACTGTCCGTGGTCTGGCTCCTTGGCACACTGGCTACCCTGCTCCTTGGCGCACTCCAGAAGCCGGTTACTGCTGGCACCACTGTTCCCGCAGATGTGGTGGCTGAGGTGCTGGGTTGGGACCTGCAAAGCCGTGCCCCGGGGGACTGAAGGGGTGGGGGAGGTGAGGGGAAGAGGTCAAGGCTGGACAGGAAAAGTTTTTTAGGCACACTGGGACGGGTAGATGGAGGGGGTTTGGGAGTGGAGGAAGAGGTAATGGTTGTAGGAGGTGTACGTTTGCTGACTTTGGGTGAAGGTGCATGGGCTGGAGGCTGTCGTGAGGTGGATGGCTGTTGGGTGGGTGTGTGGCTGCGTTTGTGTACCTTGGGAGGTGGGCTACGGACACACTGGGAGAGGACACAGGGGATCTGTGAATGGTAGTAGGGGTGGTGAGTGCATGTGAGCGGGGTGTGGTGATGGGCGTGCTGGTGATGGAGGCAGTGGCTGAGGATGTAGTGCATGCAGGTGTGAGTGGAGACAAGACAGGGAGAGAGGAGGAGGACGTGGAGGAGGGGGACACAGTGGAGGCAGTGGCTGTTGGTATGTCTGCCTGGGTATGATGCTTGTGTGAATGCCTGTGGGATGTGTGGTGCTTATGTTTGCCAGAACTTCCCTTGTGTGTTGAGGTGTGTGCATGCTGGTCTGATGGTGTGCTTGGGATAGGCTGAGGTACAGGGGTTTGGGTCTGGGTGGAGGAAGTTGGAGAGGGGAGGCTGGACACATGGACAATGGCTGCCATCAGTGCTGAGGCCAGAGTCTGAAAAGCTTGCTGTTGGGCTGCCTGACCAGAATGAATGCCCTCCAGGTATGCATTGGTCTGTTGCAACTGCCTCTCTACACCCTGGATGGCATTCAGAATGGTAGACTGTCCAATAGTGAGGGATCTGAGGAGGTCAATGGCCTACTCACTGAGGGCAGCAGGGCTGACAGGGGCAGGGGCTGAGGTGCCTGGGACGAAGGAGATGCCCACCCTCCTGGGTGAGCGGCCACGGGGCACACGCTGAGGGGCTGCTGGGAGGGCGGTGCTGGTATGGGGGTGGCGGCTGTACCTGTAGATGCAGGGGGCACAGAGGGGCCCACCACCGCATGGGAGCTCACATCAGAGGAGGAGTCCGTGTGGCTGGTCTCAGCTCCTGTCCCCACCGTGGAGTTCCCCTCTCCCTCTGTCCCACTGTGGCTTCACACTCCGTTGTCTCGCCCTCCAAAACCATGTGGGATGCAGCTCCCTCCTGCTCCGGTGCCACTGCTCCTCCACCTGATGATGCTATTGCACACAAGGACAGGGAGACCGAAAAAAGTGGGGTGGGAGATAGAAGAAAGACATGTTGAGTGCATGCAATACCGCTACCGTTGGCGGACACTATAGACACAGAAGACCTCTGCACTACGCCGTGCACTTAGAGTTCCCTAATTATTCACAGGGACATGGGGTACAAGGCCTATGCCCGATTGATGCACACATGGATGTCACACAAGCCTCACTAGGTGTAGTTGCCTCTGAACACTGGTGGGGAGGGGTGCCACATGGCCTGCCTTACGAAGGGACCTTGCCTACTAAACTCGCCCTGGCCTTCGGGAACCCACAGCCCACCTCCCCCACCCAGACACCTTGTAATGCGCGCAGATTCAGCTGAATGAGAGTGTACTCACCCCCTTGTGGCTACTGTGATGCTCTCAAGTGCCCATCCAACTCCGGATACGCCACCGCCAGGATCCGGAACATCAAGGGGGTCATGGTGCGATGGGCACCCCTCCCACATTGGCGGGCCATCCCCAGCTGGGCCTCCGCCGTCTTCTTGCTCTAGCGGCGAATGTCCTCCCATCTTTTACAGCAGTGGGTGCTCCGTCTGTGGTGGACCCCCAGGGTCCGGACTTCCTTGGCGATGGCACGCCAAATATCCTTCTTCTGGTGGGCGCTGACCTACAGGAATGGTACAGGGGAAAAGGAGGAGATATAACCGTCCAGACCATCACTGTCATTGGCCCATGTTGCCACCCTTGCCCTGACGCACATGCACTCACCGTCGCTTCATGCACGCCTCATTTTCCCCCCGTATCTTCCATCCACACGCCTCCACACAGGCATTGCTCATACAGCATGCTCACAGTGTACTTACCTGTTTGTCTGGAGGACCGTAGAGTAGCGTGTACTGGGGGAGGACCCCATCCACTAGTTTCTCCAACTCCTCCGTGGTGAAGGCAGTGGCCCTTTCCCCAGACACATGAGCCATTGTCTCTTCCAGACTGAGGTCACAGCAGCACTTGCAGTGTAGGTCCTCTCCTGTTGAAGATCAGGTATCAAGTGAGTGAATAGACAGAAAATGACGGTAACGTCCGCGGCGGTGCATACCATCACCGCCGGTGTACATCGTCATTGGCTCCTGGGACCCATAGGGTCCAATGTTAACCAAGGCAGGATTACGCTGCGGTCTTCGACCGCCTTCTGCGACGGTTTACAACGCCAGCGCATTTACCTCATATCCCATATACAGGTCAGGCAGCCGCCATTTCAGGGGGCCACATGGCATTAGTTTTAAATGCGTCACACATATCTAGGCCTTGCATACACATTACGACAGGGACATAGCGGATTGAAAAATGTGTGCAATAAAGTTGTGTTTTCGTACCTCAGTGTTGGCTGACCCTCTGCTCGCTATTCTCGTCCATAGGGCACGTCCGCTAGGGCAGGTGAGGACATGGCGGCATCCTCCGGTGTACAGACCACTGGTGGACCTGTCGACAATGGAAGAGTGACATGTAATTGTCACCTACAGACTGGACCGTGCCACAATCCTGGAACTGTGTGCCCAGTTGTATCCGGACCTGATGTCAGTTATCCGCCATCCCACAGGAATCCCCCCTCTAGTGCAGGTGCTCTCAGTACTTCATTTCCTGGCAAGTGGGTCTTTTCAAACAAGAGTGGCCATTGCATCAGGGATGTCCCAGCCTATGTTCTCCAACGTGTTGTCCAGAGTGGTGTCTGCCCTGCTGAAACACATGCGCAGCTACATCGTGTTCCCTCAGGTGGAGGATTTGGCTACAGTGAAAGGTGACTTCTATGCCCTAGGACATATCCCCAACATCATAGGTGCCATTGATGGGACACATGTGTCCTTGGTACCCCCCGCAGGAGTGAACAGGTGTACAGAAACCGGAAGAGTTACCATTCAATGAATGTACAGATGGTGTGTTTGGCCGACCAGAACATCTCCCATGTGAACGCCACGTTTCCTGGCTCAGTGCATGACGCTTACATTCTGAGAAATAGCAGCATCCCTTATGTGATGGGGCAACTCCAGAGGCACCGTGTGTGGCTATTAGGTGAGGACATGGACCCTATACAGTGTGAATAGTTGTCTGGGGTTGTCCCTAAGGGTTAGTGTGTGTCTAACAGTTGTCCCTCGACATTTGCAGGTGACTCTGGCTACCCCAAACTGTCATGGCTACTGACCCCAGTGAGGAATCCCAGGACAAGGGCAGAGGAACGCTACAATGAGGCACATGGGCGAACTAGGAGGGTTATAGATTGGACCTTCGTCCTCCTGAAGGCCAGGTTCAGGTGCCTCCATATGACACGTGGTTCCCTATTCTACTCACCAAAGTAGTTGTGCCAGATTATCGTGGCCTGCTGTATGCTTCACAACTTGACTTTGCGACAACAGGTGCCTTTTCTGCAGGAGGATGGTCCAAATGGAGGTCTTGTGGCAGCTGTGGAGCCTGTGGACAGTGTAAATGAGGAAGCAGAAGAAGAGGACATCGACAACAGAAACACAGTGATTCATCAATACTTCCAGTGAGACACAGGTATGAAGACATCACTGTCTGCTACATCTGATACACTTGTTCTACCTCTCATCTGTCTGTTACTTTCACCCAGTGTATGAACACTGAGTTGTCATTTTCCCTTTCGATTTCACAGATGTGGGTCCCACTGTGTGACATCTGCTTTGTTTCCTCATGGACAAGAGCTGTGTGACATAGGTATGTTGACAATACAATGGATATTGTATTTTTCCTCAGTTATTGCAAATACACATTTTCGAAAGCACAGACTGACTCCAGATAGTTTTGTGATTTAAGGGTGTGAATTTAAGTGCTAAATAGTGGAGGGGATTGTAAAATGGTCAGGGGTGATGGTGGAGGAATGTCTATGGCAGAGTCCAGTCTATTAGTCTCACAGGTGCATTGTCCAAAGGGGCATAGGAAGTGGGGCTGGGGCAGTTGATGGATGGACAGGGTGACAAAGTGGGACAAAAGGATGACAATCAGGGTGGTCTCATTTCTTGGCGGGGGTCTTGGCATTGTTCTCTGTCTTTGTCCTGGATCTCAGGGACCGTTTGCGGGGTGGTTCTCCAACTGCAGGGGTTGGGGTGCTGGTGTGGTGGTCCTGTGGCATGGCGTCCTGTCCACTAGCGCCGGCGGAGGTGGTGGGCAGTTCATCGTCCTGGCTGGTGTCAGGGGCCCCTTGGAGTGCCACGGTGTCCCTCATGGTTTTTTGTATGTCCTTCAGCACCCCTACGATGGTGCCCAGGGCGGAGCTGATGGTCCTGAGCTCCTCCCTGGATTATATGACGGAACACCGAATTAAAAACAACTACTAACCTTAACAACGAGGTCGGAACACCGACCTCGTCCTTACTACTAATGATTTTACCACGAATGCCTTAACAACGATATTTCGTTGTAAAGGCATTCCTGATCAAATCATTAGCAATGGGCACCATTCACCCTACATCCCTCACCCCACCCCCCCAACCCCACCCCAAAACCTAAAACCCCCTGACCCCCCACCCACTCCCCAAAACCAAAAACGCCCCACCCCCCCAACCCCTCCCCAAAACCTAAAACCCCCTGACCCCCACCCACTCCCCAAAACCAAAAACGCCCCACTCCCCCAACCCCACCCCAAAACCTAAAACCCCCTGACCCCCCACCCACTCCCCAAAACCAAAAACGCCCCACCCCCCAACCCCACCCCAAAACCTAAAACCCCCTGATCCCCCACCCCCTCCCCAAAACCAAAAACGCCCCACCCCCCCAACCCCAACCCCACCCCAAAACCTAAAACCCCCTAACCCCCCACCCCCTCCCCAAAACCAAAAACGCCCCAACCCCACCCCAAAACCTAAAACCCCCTAACCCCCACCCCCTCCCCAAAACCAAAAACGCCCCACCCCCCCAACCCCACCCCAAAACCTAAAACCCCCTGACCCCCCACCCTCTCCCCAAAACCAAAAACGCCCCACCCCCCAACCCCACCCCAAAACCTAAACCCACCACTTACCTTCGCCAACTCCCTTCTTTGTACCTTAACCACCCATGTTCATTGTTCAGAACATACGTAGTTAAGGCACAAAAATACGAAGTCGTGGTTAAAAAAAGCGTTGTTACGCTTTCGTTAACCACGACTTTCGTAATAAAAAAGTCATAAAAAAGGATGTTTCCCCCTCCCTGAACCCCAAATACTGGTCCTCCTGCAGTCGCTGGGTCTCCTGAAACTTGGCCAGGACCGTAGCCATCGTCTCCTGGGAGTGGTGGTATGCTCCCATGATGGAGGATTGGGCCTTGTGGAGAGTGGGTTCCCTTGGCCTGTCCGCCCCTTGTCGCTCAGCAGCCCTCCCAGTTCCCCTGTGTTCCTGTGCCTCCGTCCCCTGGACCGTGTGCCCACTACCACTGCCCCCAGGTCCCTGTTGTTGTTGGGGTGGTGGGTTATCCTGGGTTCCCTGTAGTGGTGGACACACAGCTGATTGACCTGTCCTGGGTACGGAGGTTTGGGCCCGCTGGGTGGGTGCTGTGCTGGTGTAACCAGAGGGTGGAAGGTCTGTGGTGGGCTGTGCCTGTGTGAGGGGAACCCACTGTCCTGAGGCCCACGATGGTCCGGGCTGGTCATCAGGATCCAGTAGGGCAGAGCTGCTGTCGTCACTGTGGGCCTCTTCTGGGGGTGGAGTGGTGTTGTCTGGACCCTCTGGTGTGGTGACGGTCCTTCGGGTTCCTGCAGGGGCATGAGAGCATGATTATAGCATGTGTGTGTGTGATGTTGTGCAATGGGTGGGTGTCTGTGTACCCCAGTGGTAGCATTCCTGTGTGGGGGCTTGTGTGATGATGGTTAGGGGGTGTTCTGGGTATGTGCAGTGGGCATGCTTTAGTGAGGGGTGACCATGCTTAGTTGTGTCATGCAGGGCTTGGTGTTGGGATGTGTGGTTTGTGTTCTTAGTACATTAGTGAGGAGTTGGAGTGATAGGGGAGGGTGTGAGGGTGGAGGTGTGTGATAGCATGCAGGTAGGGTGGGGGATTAGATAGTTAAGATTTGACTTACCAGTGTCCCATCCTCCACCGACTCCTCCGAGGCCCTCTGGATGCATGATGGTCAAGACTTGCTCCTCCCATGTTGTTAGTTGTGGGGGAGGAGGTGAGGGTCCGCCGCCAGTCTGCTGCACCGCGATGTTGTGCCTGGAGACCGTTGAACACAACTTCCCCCGTAGGTCGTTCCACCTCTTCCTGATGTCCTCCCTATTTCTTGGGTGTTGTCCCACAGCGTTGACCCTGTCGACGATTCCGCGCCATAGCTCCATCTTCCTGGCTATGGAGGGGTGCTGTACCTGTGAGCCAAATAGCTGTGGCTCTACCCGGATGATTTCCTCCACCATGACCATGAGCTCCTTCTCTGAGAAGTGGGGGTGTCTTTGGCGTGACATGGGGTGGTGTGTGTGATGTGTGGGGCGGTGTGAGTGTTGATGTGTGTGGTGATGTGTAGTGGTGTGTGGTGTTTTGTGCGTGGATGTGGTGTGGGTGATGGTGTTGTGTGCCTCTGTATGGTGGTGTTGTCTTGGCTGTGCTGTCTCTCTGGCCTTTGTCCGTAAATTTTGGTCATAGGGGTTTGTGGGTGATGTGGGTGTGTGTTTTATATTGTGTTGGGTGTGTGGGAGTGTTGTTTGTATGTGTGTCAGATGTGTGTATTTGTAATTGTCCAATGTGGCGGTGTTTTGGAGATGTGTGTGTATTTTGAGCGGGGCGGTGTGTACCGCCAATGGAATACTGCAGTTGAAAGACCGCCGCGTGGATTCGTGGGTCGTAATAGCATGGGCGTGTTTCTGTTGGCGTAGAGATGGAGGATTTGTTTTCACCAGTTTATCACTGACCTTTGGTGTGGCGGACTTGTGTGGGTGTCTGTATTTCGGCGGATTACGAGATGTGGGTCATAATAGCTGTGGCGGGCTACCGCCGCGGCGGCAGTGTCTTGGCGGTCTTCTGCACGGCGGTAAGCGCCTTTTACCGCCAATGTTGTAATGACCCCCATAGGCTTCAATGGAGAAGGGGGTGCCCCGATTCCACTCTGCCAGAAGGTAAGTACCTGCGACTTCGGAGGGCAGACCAGGGGGGTTTTGTAGGGCACCGGGAGGACACAAGTCAGCACAAAAAGTACACCCTCCGCGGCACGGGGCGGCCGGGTGCAGAGTGCAAACAGGCATCGGGTTTGCAATGGAGTTCAATGGGAGACCCAGGGGTCTCTTCAGCGAAGCAGGCAGGCAAGTGGGGGGCTCCTCGGGGTAGCCACCACCTGGGCAAGGGAGAGGGCCACCTGGGGTTCGCATCTGCACTGGAGGTTGGATCCTTCAGGTCCTGGGGGCTGCGGGTGCAGTGTCTTTACCAGGCGTCGGGTTCTTAGAAGCAGGCAGTCGCGGTCAGGGGGAGCCTCTGGATTCCCTCTGCAGGCGTCACTGGGGGAGTCAAGGAGGTCAACTCTGGCTACTCACAGGGTCGCAGTCGCCGGGGAGTCCTGCCTGTAGTGTTGTTTCTCCACAGGTCGAGCCAGGGGCGTCGGGTGCAGAGTGGAAAGTCTCACGCTTCCAGCGGGAAACGTGCAGTCCTTTAAAAGATGTTTCTTTGTTGCAAAGTTGTTTCTTCTTTGGAGCAGAGCCGCTGTCCTCGGGAGTTCTTGGTCCTTTTAGATGCAGGGTAGTCCTCTGAGGCTTCAGAGGTCGCTGGACCCTGGGGAACGCGTCGCTATTGCAGTTTTTCTTGAAGTGGGGAGACAGGCCGGTAGGGCTGGGGCCAAAGCAGTTGGTGTCTCCGTCTTCTCTGCAGGGCTTCCAGGTCAGCAGTCCTTCTTCGTCTTCAGGTTGCAGGAATCTATCTTGCTAGGTTCTGGGAGCCCCTAAATACTCAATTTAGGGGTGTGTTTAGGTCTGGGGGGTTAGTAGCAAATGGCTACTAGCCCTGAGGGTGGCTACACCCTCTTTGTGCCTCCTCCCTGAGGGGCCCTATTTGGGCCCTATTGGGGGAATCCTCCATCTGAAAGATGGAGGATTTTTAAAAGTCAGAGTCACCTCAACTCAGGACACCTTAGGGGTTGTCCTGACTGGCCAGTGACTCCTCCTTGTTTTTCTCATTATCTCCTCCGGCCTTGCCGCCAAAAGTGGGGCCGTGGCCGGAGGGGGCAGGCATCTCCACTAGCTGGAATGCCCTGTGGCGCTGTAACAAAGGGGGTGAGCCTTTGAGGCTCACTGCCAGGTGTTACAGCTCTGGCAGGGGGAGGTGAGAGGCACCTCCACCCAGTACAGGCTTTGTTACTAGCCACAGAGTGACAAAGGCACTCTCCCCATGTGGCAAGCAACATGTCTGGTGTGTGGCAGGCTGGCAAAACTAGTCAGCCCACACTGGAAGTCGGGTATGTTTTCAGGGGGCATCTCTAAGATGCCCTCTGGGTGTATTTCATAATAAAATGTACACTGGCATCAGTGTGCATTTATTGTGCTGAGAAGTTTGATACCAAACTTCCCAGTTTTCAGTGTAGCCATTATGGTGCTGTGGAGTTCATGTATGACAGACTCCCAGACCATATACTCCTAAGGCTACCCTGCACTTACAATGTCTAAGGTTTTGTTTAGAAACTGTAGGGGCATAGTGCTCATGCACCTATGCCCTCACCTATGGTATAGTGCACCCTGCCTTAGGGCTGTAAGGCCTGCTAGAGGGGTGACTTATCTATGCCATAGGCAGTGTGAGGTTGGCATGGCACCATGAGGGGAGTGCCATGTCGACGTAGTCATTTTCTCCCCACCAGCACACAGAAGCTGGCAAGCAGTGTGTCTGTGCTGAGTGAGAGGTCCCCAGGGTGGCATAAGACATGCTGCAGCCCTTAGAGACCTTCCCTGGCATCAGGGCCCTTGGTACCAGGGGTACCAGATACAAGGGACTTACCTGGATGCCAGGGTGTGCCAATTGTGGAAACAAAGGTACAGTTTTAGGGAAAGAACACTGGTGCTGGGGCCTGGTTAGCAGGCCTCAGCACACTTTCAAATCATAACTTGGCATCAGCAAAGGCAAAAAGTCAGGGGGTAACCATGCCAAGGAGGCATTTCCTTACAGAAGGGTTGCTCCCATTTATTTGGAAATTGTTTGGCAATTTTCTGCCTCCCTAGGGGGAGATTGCCCCTGTTTTTTGGCTCCTCTGCCCCTGAGGGTGGGGGGGGGCATAAAACCAATAGACACCAGGGACTTTTTTTATTTATATTTTGGGGAGCTGCCCCTTCGGCAAGTGTTGGTCCCCTTGTTTGGGGCATTTATTTTGACTGTTTCCACCCCCCTTGCGGACAAATTGGCCATTTGTTGGGGGCAGAAAACCACTAGACCAGGGAAGGTTTCTGTGTGTGTGAACTGAAGTTTGGCTGATGGTCTGAGTGTGTGGGCTACTGCTTGGCTGGTGGTGTGCATGGATTGACGCTGAGCATGGACTGACGACGTTTGGCTGACAATGTCTGCTGCTGGCATTTTAATGGTGATGGGCAGACTCCTTAATGTTTCATAGTGTTAGCTGTTTTATTTCTTGTCATCATTTGTGATCGTAGAGCCCGATTCACAAAGGTAAAATTTGACTTTTGGTCTAAATTTAGACCAAAGGTCTAGGATTATGACTTTTCGGTATTCACAAAGGTAAGTTATGAGTTGTATCTTTACATCCGCACTTGGGAAAAATTTCTGCACTTGCGGCAGAGATTCATTTTGAATCGGTATTGTAATGTTTTATTTCTCCTTTTTTTCTAGTGCAAAGCTTTTGTTTTTCTTTTCTGCAACTCTTGCTTGAGGTTTCGGCACTGGTTGATCTGCATTTGCATGTTTGGTAAGAAAAAGTTTTTTCTACTGTATACTCCAAATGAGTATCATTGCCTTGCATTAATGCATTTTTTGTAAATGCTGAAACAATAGCAGCATTAGCTTCTGGTTGATTGTGTGTGAAATTATCTTGGGTTTGTACTCAATGTCTATTGTGTTGTCCTTTGTGTCATTTTCTTTTTGTTTTTCCTTTATAGTGGGATATTGCTGGTGCTTGTTGTGGCTGTGCAGAGTAGGTGCTGATGAGTCTAGCTGTCTTTGGAAAGGAAGTGGTATTGTTTTTGAGTATATTGGTGTTTGTGATAAAGCCCTCATCATGACCCTGGCGGTTGGCGGTAATATGGTGGAAAGTACTACCAACAGGCTGGTGGTACTTTCCACCATATTATGACATTGGCGGTTTTGCTGAAGCCAAACCGTCAATATACCACACCGACCTCCATGGCGGTAATGGCCGCCGGGCTCGAGATAGCCTGTACTGTCTGCAGGATCATGACCCCGCCTACTGCCATGGTTTTGTGGCTTCCTTACCGCCAAGAAAACCATGGCGGTAGACACTATAAGTGACAGGGCATACAAACACCCATTCCCACATTCATCCACGCATGCATACATCCATTCAAACACACATCCGCACACACTTACATACATACATGCAGACATGCATTCACACAACTCAACATACATGCACTCACACCTCCAGATATGCACACACTTACAACACGCAACACACACCCGCATACACATATGCACAGACATACACCCCCACACACACACACAACACCCCCCACTCTCTGCCCTGGTGGAGCACCCACTTACCTGTGTCCAGGGGGTCCTCTGGCAGGAGATGGGATGGGACGCTGCTGCCAGCAGCAGCGCCCACCAGCAGAATACCGCCAGGCCGTATTATTTCTCATAATACGGCTGGCGGTGGTCTACCGGCGTGGCTGTGCTGGCAGCAGCACCACCTTACCGCCATCCGCCGGCATGGCCACAGTCGGATTTCCGCCATCATTCTGGTGGAAATCCGGCTGCAGTCATAATCCGGTGGATGGCTGGTAGCCACGGCGACGGTCTTATGGCAACCGTCGCTGCGGCGGTAGGCGGTTTTTACCACCAAGTTCCATATGAGGGCCTTTGTGTATTACTTATTTTATACAGTGTTGGTTGTTGTTGACTCATTTGTCAAGTTACTTTTATTAGTAAAGATTATGGCTAGCTGCAAGGTGACTGCTCAGCAGGTTGTTAGTATGCTTTTTGTATCTTCCTCAAATGATGGTTATGAGACTGACTCTGCATCTGAGACAGAGGAGAAAGTGCAAGATTCTGGCAGTGAATATTCTGTCCGAGAGGAACCATCTGGTGATGACGCTGCTCAGTGCGGATGAAGTGTCTGTTTTAGAGGAAGACACTGACGTGACAATAGTGCAGCAAGAGGCATCTAGAGTGCAGCCTGGGTCTGAAAGGCTTACCATTGGAAGATATGAACTCTGGATTTCCCCCAAACTTGGTGCAGCCAGCTTTGCCTGCCTTTACTGGTGTTGCAGGTTGTAGAGTGACTACTGAAAACTTTTTGCCTATAAATTTGTATGCTGAATAGTATTTGAGGGACAACACTGCCAAGCTTGGGCCCCACTCTAGAGTTCCCCGATGAATTCCCACAAAGCTGGATGAGGTAAAAAGAAATGTGGGCCTAACTTTTTTTAAACCAAAGCCGTCACTGTCTTCATATTGGTCTACTAGTCCCTTGATAGCAACAGCTATATATCTGATAGAGACTTCTAGCTGCAGATTCCTTACCTTAGAATTCCCTGGCGTCAGCTTCAAATCCGGATTTTTTTCTGCTGAGCAGTACCCTGCGCGCGCCATCGGGAGGCGTTGTTCAGATCCGCATGTGTCGTCTGGCTCCGCGTGGCATCGTCAGCGTCGTTGGAGCCATCTATGACATCACGGTGTTCTATATAGACGCCAACTCGGCACATGTACGTCAGTTCTTTTCCTTCAGCGCCGGTTAAGCACAGATCCGGATTAGAGCTACCCTTTCTTCAACGAACGTCAAGGCTTTTTTACCTTTTTGACTGTTTGAAGTCATGTCTTCGAGAAAGACTGGGTTAAAAATGTGTGGTGCATGTCATTGCACCATGTCGGTGACGGAGCCGCACATTGTTTGCCTTTGGTGCCTCGAGAAGGATCACGACTCCACCCTGTGCTCCGACTGTCGGGCCTTGGCTCTGAAGGCCTTGAGGGAGAGATCCCTCAAGCTTCTTGCAGCCCGACAGCCACCCTTGGCCGGCGTGACTCCAAGGAGGTCACGGTACCGCAGTAGGAGGAGGTTGCGTAGACACTTCTGGAGCCTCAAGTCCTCTTCCCCGCATTCAAGGTCATCTGATCATTCAGGTAAGAGGCACAAGAAGAAGAAGAAGTCCAAGCGAACTTTGACTTCGCCATGCCCGTCAGCCGACGAGGCGTCAAGGGAACGTCGACGCTCCGAGCGTGGTTCCGCGGAGCCGTTGCCAGGGTCGACTCCGCGTCTTACCCCTTATCCGGGGACCAGAGCGACCCCCGCTCAAATAAAAGAGTTTTACGAGACCATGCATCTCATTTTTGAGCGGGATGCACCATCGGGTGGGTCTTGGGGCCCTGAGTGGTCAGCCGGGGCCCCTTCAGGTTCGACGTCGGCCGCTTCGGCCTCAGCGCAGTTGGGGACCCAAGGATCCGATACCAGATCCGGACCAGCACCAATCCCTCACAGTCGACCTCCTCTGGCGCCGGGTCCGACGTCGACACTTCCTCCACCACCGGTGCCCACCGGTGGTAGCCCCATCCTCATTCCGGATGATCCGGAGCTGCAGCGACGTCGTACGACACCGACGCTCACTTCGACGGCGCCGATTCGGCCCAGATAATTGTCTGAGCATTATTCAGAACAGCAAAAGCAAAGCAAAACACAAATGATGGACGGAATGCGGAACCAATCAAACATTCACCCCCAGTCACAGATCTGGGTTTAATCCATTGTTCTTTTGCACACCATGCCACCCCAGTTTAGACCCAGCCATATGCAAATCAGTCTTGACCCTGTTCCTCATGGGAACAGTCCAGCCCAAACTGCCAGGCCAGGTCCTCCCTGGACCGGAAACAAGCATCCTGGGACCGGTTTCAGGGTATTATTATTCAGAACAGCCAGGCACAGGAGAGGAATGGGAGGGGTCTGAGGACCCTTTAGAATATCACCAAGAACAGGACTGGTACGAGGATCTAGGGGAGGCCAGTGGACTGCACACATCTCCAGATACTGGTATGCTCTCTCCTCCTAATGTGGCTACGGAGGAGGGAGCTTCTTATGCTTTGGTGGTGCGTAGGGCTGCTGAGGTCTTAGACCTAGCCTTGCCTACGGTGCCAGTCAGGACATATCTCCTGACAGAGGTGCTTGAACCGGTGGTGACAACATCAGAGCCGATGTTGCCATTCAATGAGGCCCTAACAGATGTCCTTCTGGGTACATGGTCCAAACCCAGCACAGGGGCTCCTGTGAATAGGACAGTAGGCCGCCGCCATAGACCCGCTCCTAGCAACCCTAGTTTCCTGACCCAACACCCCACCCCGGACAGCTTGGGGGTCCAAGCCTCTACTTCCTGTGGTGCCTTCCCTTCCGCTCCCCCGGATAGGGAATCCAAGAGGCTGGATCAGCTTGGAAACAAAATGTTTTCTTCCACCAGCCTGGCATTGAGGTCAGTAAACACCTCTTGCCTATTTGGCTGTTTTTCACATACTTTATGGGATACGGTGGCACAGGTGCTGCCCCAGGTCCCGGAGGGCGTACGGGACACTCTCACCCAGGCTGTCAAGGATGGGAGAGATGCAGCCAAGTTTCTGATCAGGTGTGGATTGGACACGACCGACTCGCTGGGCAGAGCAATTGCATCGTCAGTGGCCCTACGTCGCCACGCCTGGCTACGCTCAACTGGCTTTTCGGGGGATGTCCAGTCAAGTTTGATGGACATGCCTTTTGATGGCTCTCGCCTTTTTGGTGAGAAGGCAGACTCCGCGCTTGAGAGGTTCAAGGATTCTCGAGCTACGGCCAGATCCTTGTGCTGTTCAGCACCAGCACAACTGCAGTCCGTCTTTTTCCCCTTTCGAGGCTTCGGAAGGGGCGTGGTACCACACCAGCCACAGTTTAGCCACCGTCCTCAGGCTTCACAACATCCTGGAAGAGGACGTGGTTGTGGTACCATCAGACCCAGAGGGTCTGGCCAGAGGTCGGCCACCACACAGCCCCCCTCCACTGTGCCCAAGCCCTCCTAGTGTGGTTCTGCAGGACCACATCCGTCCAGTTGGATGGAGGATTCCATTTCAACTCCCTCACTGGCTTTCCATCACAATGGACAAGTGGGTTTTGCAGATCATACGGAACGCTATTCCCTCCCCTTCCAGTTTTTCCCGCCCTTTATCCCTCCAACAAAAGAACGTCTGATGGAGGATCATTTGGTTTTTCACCGCAAGGAAGTTACGGCTCTCTTGGCCAAGGGAGCCATAGGAAGGGTCCTGATGTCAGAAGTAGGCAGTGGTTGTTATTCCCGCTACTTTCTGATTCCCAAAAAGAACAAGGGCCTCCGCCCTATCCTGGATTTAAGAGACGTCAATCTCTTCCTCAAGAAGGAGAAATTCAAGATGCTCACTCTTGCTAAGGTCTTGTCTGCCCTAGATCAAGGAGACTGGATGGTAGCGTTGGACTTGCAGGATGCGTATTTTCATATCCCTATCCTGCCAGCCCACAGGCGTTACTGCGGTTCAAGGTGGGCCACAAGCACTTTCAGTTTACCATGCCTCTCAGGTGTTCACAAAGGTGATGGCGGTGGTGACAGCACATTTGTGCAGCTCAGGGATTTCAGTCTTTCCCTAACTTGACGATTGGCTGTTGAAGGCTCCCATGCCCCAGGCTCTCGTCACCCATCTCCAGATGATGGCGAACCTCCTGCACTCGCTGGGGTTCACTATCAATGTGCCGAAGTCACACCTGACTCCCTCTCAGAAGCTCACTTTTATCAGAGCTGTTCTGGACACAGTGCAGTATCGGGTCTATCCTCCTGAGCAGCGAGTCCAAGATATTCAGGTGGTTCAGATCTCGGAGGGACCTGCAAAGGATCTGCAGTGGTGGTTAGTGAACTGCGATTGGGTCAAAGGCAGGCTCCTCTTCCTTCCCCAACCAGATCTCACATTAGTGACAGATGCGTCACTTCTGGGATGGGGCGGCCATCTGGGAGAGGTGGAGATCAGAGGTCACTGGTCTCCACCAGAATCCGGGTTCCATATCAACTTGTTGGAGCTTTGGGCAATCCGAATAGCATTAAAAGCATTTCTTCCTATTGTGAAAGGAAGGTTGTGCAGGTGTTCACGGACAACACCACCGCAATGTGGTACTGCAACAAGCAGGGCAGGGTGAGGTTGTGGACCCATAGTCAAGAGGCTCTGCATCTCTGGCCATGGCTGAAACAGCAGGGCATAACCCTGGTGGTCCAACACCTGGCAGGTTCTCCAAACGCCAGGGTGGACGAGCTCAGCCAAAAATGCTTAGCGGATCATGAATGGTATCTCAATCCGGAGGTGGCGCAAGGACTCTTTCAGCAGTGGGGAGAGCCTTGGTTAGATCTGTTCACCTCCGTAGAGAACGTACAATGCCAGCAGTTTTGCACATTGGAGTTTCCACAAGGGCTATCGCTAGGCGATGCTTTTTTATCATGAGTGGAGTTAAGGCCTCCTGTATGCCTTTCTGCCCATACCACTTCTGCCCAGAGTTCTCAAGAAAATCAATAACGACCAGGCCCAAGTAATCTTAGTGGCTCTGGATTGGGCACGGAGAGTCTGGTATCCAGAGCTTCTCAAAATGAGCATCAATCCTCCATTCAGATTGCCTCGTCGGGAGGATCTGCTGTCTCAGCAGCAGGGGAAGGTTCTTCACCCGAACCTGTCAACTTTGCGGATTCATGCATGGAGGTTGAGTGGCGACAGTTAATGTTTTTTGACCGCCCTTCCGAAGTCTGTGATTCCATTCTGGCAGCCAGGAATACCTCTACTAAGTCGATTTACGCCTGCTGATGGAAACATTTTGTTTCATATTGTACAGAGAGGTCTATTGATCTTCTTTCTTCTTCTCTTTCTAATATCCTTTTGTTTATGTTATCTCTTGCCCAACAGGGTTCCTCCTTAGGGACCCTTAAGGGCTATCTGGCTGCCTTTATCGGTTTTCTACGCTTGCCCGATCAACCATCTTTGTTTAAGTCTCCCATTGTACAGAGATTCTTAACAGGGCTTGAACATATGTTTCCACCTGTGCCTTTTGTGATGCCCCAGTGGGACCTTAATCTAGTACTCCCTTTTCTAATGTGTGCTCCTTTTGAGCCCTTACATAACTGTCCTCTCTGGCTGCTTACTATTAAAACAGCCTTTTTGTTGGCAATTACATCTGCCAGGAGAGTGAGTGAGCTGCAGGCTTTATCTTCAAAACCACTGTATCTCACGATATATCCTGACAAGGTAGTATTAGGAACTCGTGCCTCTTTCCTCTTCAAGGTGGTGGCCCTTTTCCATCTGGGTCAAAATATCACCCTGCCCACCTTCTTTGCACCACCGCATCCCTCTAAGGAAGAGGAGCGTCTCCATTGGCTGGACCCAAAAAGAGCCTTATCGTTCTATCTGGACCGCACAAAAGAGTTCCAGGTGGATGACCAACTCTTTGTGGGCTACGTTGGTGCAAAGAAGGGTCGGGCAGTACAGAAATAGTCCATTTCGCACTGGGTCGTTCTCTGTATAAAGATCTGTTACGCTTTGGCCAAGAAGCAGCCTCCAGAGGGCTTGAGGGCTCACTCTACTAGAGGGAATGCTGCTACCACTGTGTTAGCTCGTGGTGTGCCTGTGCTTGACATCTGCCAAGCGGCAACGTGGGATTCCTTGCACATGTTTGCGAAACACTACTGCCTGGATAGCCAAGTGAGAAGGGAGGGGCATTTTGCCCGCTCAGTCCTGCAGGACTTCCTAGTATAAAATATATCCTTTAGACCCATCAACAGGGATTATAGCTTGGCTATCTATTCTAAGGTAAGGAATCTGCAGCTAGAAGTCTCTATCAGATGAACAAGTTACTTACCTTCGGTAACAAATTATCTGCTAGAGACTCTATCTAGCTGCAGATTCCTTACACCCACCCAAGCCTCCCCGCACTGCGGATATATTTATATACATATATATATTTATGTATACATATATTTTTTGGGCATTTTTGCCTTTCTTAAAGGCATGTAAAAAAAATCTTCAAATTGTCAAGTGAAAAAGCTTAACTACATACTGTTAGTTCTTCCATGACTCTGCGCTTCTGGTGAGGAAATTTGTGGGAAAATAACTGACATACACGTGCCGAGGTGGCGTCTATATAGACAACCGTGATGTCATAGATGGCTCCAACGATGCTGACGACGCCACGCGGAGCTGGATGACGCACACAGATCCGAACGAAGCCTCCCGACGGCACACGCAGGGTACTGCTCAGCAGAAAAATTCCAGATTCGAAGCTGATGCCAGGGAATTCTAAGGTAAGGAATCTGCAGCTAGATAGAGTCTCTACTAGATAGTTTGTTACCAAAAGTAAGTAACTTGTTCTTCCTACAACCATGAGTCGTGATTGGTATTTGCTCCTGTTTTGGATACTGCATTTTGTTTATAATGCTTTGGAGTTGCCACAAGGTCCTCCTGATTGTGACCATCTTTTTAAGATTTGGCCTGTCCTTTATCACTTTGTAGATTGGCTTTCAGAGATCTGTGTTCCACAGAAAGAAATAGCTGTAGATGAGTCTTAGGTACTAGTCAGGGCTGTTTGTTTTTTAGGCAGTACATTCCTAGCAAGATGGCAGGTTATGAACTTAAGATGTAAATGCTTTCTGAGAGTAGGACTAGATATGTCCATAATTTCTAGGTATGCACTGGTAGGGATTCCAGTATTGACCCCCCTCGTTGTCCGTCCACTTTTAAAGTTAGTAAGAAGATTCAGTGGGAACTTGGTAGAGGACCTTTTAACAAAGGCCACCATTTAAATGAAGATAACTTCTAAACTGGTGTGCAGTTGTTCAGGGAATTGGTCAAAGTAGACAATTTGGCTTGTGGCACAATCCACTCTAACTGTTACCCAAGAGAGCTTGTTTGTAAAAACTTGAGAGGGGACAGTGCAGTGCTTTACATAGTGCTGAACATCTAGCTGTGAAATTTGCAGACAGGAGAGATGTGTACATGCTGGCTACCATCAATGATGAAAGTACTTAACCTGTGAATGTTTGGGGTCAGGTTCTTGAACGGTGCAGACCTGTGTGTATTTAGACTAGAATAGGCACATCAGTGGTGTTGATAGAATAGTTCATATGGTTGGAATATTACACTGCTGTTCGTAAGGCTTACATTTGGTATTAGATGTTGGCCATGCATTTATTCCACTTAGCAACCTTTAATGCTTTTGTTGTATTAAAGGATTGTTCTCCAGAGTCAAAGATGACATTTGTTTAGGTTCAGCAGTCTGTGATAGGCAGCCTCGTTGTATTGGAACAGGCAATTGTTCCTAGAGTTGGAGTTGTGGAGGATGTGGCTAGATTGAAAGATTGACACTTTGCTGATCACGTTCCTCCTATACACAAAAAGACTTTCCTAGCAGGAGATGTAGAGTCTGTATGTGAAGAGGTGCGTGGATGGAGAATCATATGTACTGCCCCAACTGTCCTTCTAAACCTGTGCTGTTTGTGCCTGCCTGTTTTAGAATGTACCCCACCCAAAATAATGTATGGGAGCTATGGTGAGCGTAAAAGTGAACTGCCTGTTCTATATTCTTTTCTATTTTTTGTTCAGTTTCACAGTTGGCATTGGTGTCATATATTTAGTTAGAGCTTTTGCGTCTTCAGTTTTGTATTTACTAACAATTAGTTTGTGTTTTCTTTTTTGTTAAGTGGCAGTGTGTGTGGACTGGAGTTTGGCTGGTGGTGTGTGGAGGTGTGCTTGGCTGGTGATGTGGTGGAGAAGCGCTTGGCTGGCGGTGTGATTGCACTGGTGCTTGGCTGGCGGTGTGCGTGGAGTTGCATTTGGCTGGCAGTGTGTGTGGACTGGTGCTAGACTGGCGGTGTGCAAGGACTGGTGCTTGGCTGGCGGTGTGTGTAGACTTGTGCTTTGCTGGTTGTGTGTGTGAGCTAGCTCTTGGCTTGCAGTGTGTGAGTAGAGACTTGCTGCTGGTCACTACACACACTGCTAGGCAATCCCCAGTCCACACACTCCATCAGCCGGTCTGATTGCTATGTCAGGCATGTGAGCTTATAAAAGTGATGGGCCCTTGAATGGCGTTATCTGTTGATGTGAGTGTTGTAATATGGTGGGACTGCAGATCGCAGCATGAATGGTCTTGTGTGTGTCACGTATGAAAGGTGGGTGAATGGACTATAAGGCGGTTGGTGTCTTGATGCAGCTTTACAGCTCACGAGCTGTGAATCATTAGTTCAGTTTTTTGCCCTTTCAATTATTAACGGTGCATTTCATTTTTGTGAAATCTCTTGTAAATAAATTTGAATATATTGAAACATCACTCACACTCACGGCAAATCCAACCAATATGTGTGTGTGTACTTGATGAATATATGGTTGTGCAGTAATAGTTGTCTTTTCTCTCTTTCTCTGCCAGGGTACATTGTCTCTTGTTGTGAATGTTGTAATGTGCTGGGCCGGTGGCTGGCAGTGCGAATGATCTTGTGTGTGCCCCGTATGAAAGGAATGTGAATGGCCTGTATAAAGGTTGGTGCCTTGTCGCTGCTTTACAGCTCATGAGTTGTGAGTCATTGGTTCAGTTTTTTGACCTTTCAATTATTAACAGTGCATTGCATTTTGTGAAATCTTTTGTAAATACATTTTATATATTGAACCATCACTCACCCTTGTGCCAAATCCAACCAGTATGTTTGTAAAAATAATGATGGACACATGACGTATTAATTGCACTTTTCCCCTCAGTTGGGAATTCAGCTTATGAAAAAAAAACACACACTAGGTGTCTCAGGTGGGACCCCAATGAGGAAGCATGCCACCCACTAGGTTGGTGGGTGAGGGATCTTTTTAACAAAACCTAAAGACATTTTTTCACAGTTTGAGTGTTTGGGACATCACAGAAGTAAGAGGCTTCGTAGCATGCTTGCTTCTTGTGTAGGGAAAATCTAGCAACTCTAGATATGTTGGAGATGTAGTCACCCAGGGGAGTACATGGCAGTGTGCCTCTAATGGATCCCAACATGTTTTCGACGTACAATGCCCTGCAAATCTCAAAATGTGACTAAAATCACACATTTTTCATGCATTTCTGTGCCATATTCTTCTAGAAACAGAAATAAACCACAAATGTCCTACCACCCAGCAGACCCATCGGTCTCCCGATAAAAGTGATACCCCACTTATGTGGTTTCCCAAAGCAGAATCAGCCTAAAAACATATTAAAATGCTGCGCTTATGAACACGCTTTGGTGTCCCCTCAATCTCCACACGTTTTAGCCCTTCCCTGTCGCAGGTACTTGGCCCACCCACACAAGTGAGGTGTCATTTGTATCGCAAGGCTAAGGGGAATTTTGAGTGGTAGGAAATGTGTGGTTCCCCTCAGATTCCAGAACTTTCCATCACCAAAATGTGAGGAAAATTTGTTTTTTAAAATACATCAAAGGGCACAAAAGAAGTTATATCATGGTAAAGAGAGATATAAAAGAATGTGGAGAAACATAGACCCCCTGAAAAAGATCATGCTGTGGTTGTCCACTAAATATCTTTGTCTAAAAGGGAAAACAAAATTCCAACCTAAGTATGTCGAACGATTTAAAATTAGTCGAAAGATTAATCCAGTAGCTGTGAAATTGGACTTACTTGCAACTTTAAAGATACATCCAGTTTTTCACTTTTACCTGTTGAACTTGTGATTGAGGGAACTCATGTACCATCTGCTCCACCACCTATTGCATTAGGAAATCATTTGGAATATGTGGTGAAACCAATTACAGACTCTAAGAGAGTGAAAGTACATATATATTACTTTATCTACTGGAAAGGTTATGGACCTGAAAATAGTTCATGGGAACCAGCTGGTCATGTGCATGTTCCCTGATTAGTATAAAGAATCCAGCTACAATATCCCGATAAACCCAAAACAGTTGGAAGACTTTTGGGAAGGGTGTACAGTAGTGGCTGCCACCGCGCTGCTGATATCGGGTGTGCATGCAGCTGACATGGCTCCCAGCATGTGCAGATGGGAGCCATGAAATGCGTTATAAGAAGCCATCTATAGGTGCCTAAGAAGCCATCTATAGGTGCCTTGGAAGAGTTAAAGATAGTGGGCCACAGTAGTGGTGGAGCCTGGAGCGTCGTGGCCTGGGGATCTCCTGGTGAATAGGAGAAGGGAGTGACCTGATGCACCCGACGAAGCGCAACATGAGGAAAGACAATTGCGGCTGTGCGGGTTGCGCTGGGAGCCCCTTTGAATGAGCCCAGAGAGGCGGGGCCCTAAATAATAAGTAAGTTAGAATGCCGCTGCCTTTCTTTCTCTGGACAATTTGCAGGGATTTGCAGCCACAGGCAATACTTCTACTAAATTCATGCGTGACTGTCTGCTGAGCTGGGTCCCCAAGGATGAAGTCTCAACATGCTTCATCATAGAGCACGTCCACAGGGCACTGGCGGCTTGGTCCCCTCTGCGGCCATTCATAGTGCGGCTGCTTAAGTTGAGAGCGATAGGGCTCACGTACATGCTCTTATTTCTGGCCCACCTAAAAGTTATTTATCAGGTAAAATCCTTATTATTTGACACACCAGCGGCAGTCTGGAACTGGATCGAGGAATGACCACCCAGTCCGTTTCGCAAAATGGCACCAAGAAGTCGGAACGGGAATGACACACAGCTCTCCGGTAGCAGACTTGGAGAAAGGGACACCGTACCCGCTTGCTAGAACATGAGGCGGTCATGGAGAAGAAAGACATGGCTACCTCTCCAGCGAGCTCAGGGACCTCGGATGAGGACATGGACCTTGCGCAGAGGTCGCTGCCGAGACACGGCAGAAAGACTAATCATGGAGCAGATGGTCATCTGTGATTCAGCATGCATGTAAAAGGGATCATGGGGGACTATGTAGGGAGCCAAAGGCAACTCTTCAAAATTCTTGTTGGGGGGCTCATTTATGCTGGGGAAGGGGAATTTGGTGCAGAGAATGTTACAGGTCACAGTTTAGCCCGGTTGGCTAGGTCCGTAGACACAGCACAACAGGTACTTCTAGTATGGGAAGTATGGGGCTGGAGTTGGGATGGGGAGGGAGGCAGGGGTGCGAGTTCTCTGTTTAATTTGTGTAAGTTAATGAGGCGATGGCAGCATGACCATGTAGCATACACTAAAGGATGGTGTGCACAGGGCTCAGGTGCACTTTTTAATGACAGTCACCATTATGATGGGGAGCAATAATCCAGCCTCCTCCAGGGTGGGCACATGCAAAATATTGTCCTGGAATGTGAATGGAATTCTAGATAAAATCAAACGTGAAGCGGTTCTTAGATCCGCACTGAGAACTGAGGCAAACTTTGTGCTTCTTCAAGAAACACACCTAATGGGAAATAACTGCCCTTTCTCAGGATACTCACAGGGTTACCATGCAGGATTTCACAGGTGTTCCAGGGGTGCAGCAATATTAATCAAGAAACGTACTCTACTGGCCGTTAAACACACCTAGACGGACAACCTGGGTCAGTATGTGGCTATCACTGGGATTCTATAGGGTCAGCCCATATACATTTTAAGTGTCTATGCTCCTCCTCCACTCATGATGGATTTCCTAGCTCAATTGGAAGGGCTACTCAAGGGATTACCAGAGGCCCCATGGATATTGGGGGGGGGGGGGGGCAATCTTCATATGGACCGATCCTCGGCCGGGACGAGTGGGAGCATCACAACACATTTAGCAACTTTTATACACAATCTGAACCTAGCTGATGTATGGAGAATACAACATCCAACTAAGAGACGCTACACCTTTTACTCTGGGGTGCACCAAACCTTCTCTAGAATAGACAATTTTTTCATGCACACAGAGGAGTAACATAGGGTGATAGAGGCAAGACACTTAGCAAGGGGACTTTCTGACCACTCACCAATAGAGATGACCTTGACATGGGGTGCAGGAGGGGTGAGGGTGGGATGGAGCCTGAACAGGTGGTACCTCCAACGGGACGATTTCAGGAATATGTGCTGGCAACGCAGCAAGCAATACATTCCAGAAAATCGGGTATCGGTGACCTCGCGGGAGGTGGTCTGGGAGGCCCAAAAGGTCTGTTTGAGAGGCAAGATCATCAGTTATATGAAAGGCCAGAGGGAGAAAAGTAAGCAGAAGATCCAGGATCTAGAAATGTGCATCCTAGATCTGGAGGGCCGACTTGCTTCCCCAGCTCCAGCTGACCTTCTATGTGACCTAACAAACACACAGTCTCGGTTGAGGCAGGAACTAATACAAAAGGCATGGGAGGCCTGGAAGGCCACACACAGTAGAATCTATTAATGGGGGGACAAGGCCAGTAAAACCTTGCACTGGCTGGTACATGTAGGACAGTGCTGGCCATTATACCATAGTTGCAGCTGGGGGATGGCTCAAGGGTGATGGGTCACGGGCCGATGGCTCAGGCTTTCACTACGTATTATCAGGACCTGCATTGGGTGGATCTGGGGAGCCCACGCTCTGATCTCCCTCAATTCGTACAGGACCAACCAATTCCAAGACTGTCAACAGAAGTCAGGGCCTCCCTAGAGTCAGACATTTTGGTTGAAGAAATAAGGGCAGCATTGGCCCAGCTAAACCCTGGTAAAGCGCCCGGACCGAATGGCTTCCTGTCTGAGAACTGGCGTCTGTTATGGCAACAGGCATGCCGGCCTATGCTGGAAATTGTCCAAGAAGCCTTGAAAAAGGGTAAACTACCCCCGGATCTCCAGACAACACATATTGTAGTACTGTCCAAACAGGGAACTGCTGGCCAAAAATGCGAAGAATTCCGACCTATCTCGCTATTGAATACGGAGGTAAAGGTGTGGGCGAAGACACTGGCCAATCGTTTGAGAAAGATCATTCACCATCTGGTACACCCAGATCAGTCTGAGTTTATGCCGACGCGAGCTCCAAGGCATATTTTACGGCACGTGCATAACCTGTTGCCCTAAGCGAATCAGTGGACTAACGGAGGGCCTTGTTATCAATCGATTTTCAGAAAGCCTTTGATTCGGTTGACTGGACATATATGTTCGTCCTTCTTAAGCAGATTAGTTGGGGTTCCTGGTTTCTCAGCTATGTGAGACTCCTGTATACCAATCTCAGAGCCAGGGTGCATACGGGGGACAGCTCTCAGGCTGGTTCCCAGTGGGGAGGAGCACCCACCAGACCTGCCCCCATCTGCCTTGCTCTCCGCGGTCATGGTAGAACTGCTGGCTGTCTGGGTGCGAGTGGATCCACTATATAGGAATTTCCACTGAAAGGATGCAGTGAGTGATAAAATCTCATTATATGCCGACGATATACTCCTGTATTTGGGCGAGCCTGAGGTACCAGGACCGAGGGCATTGCAAATCCTAGAGATATTTGGTGAGTACTTGGGACTCTGCAATAACCCGTGGAAGTCCATAATCTACCCTATAATCCTGTGCATGACTAAAATGCCATGGGAGATGGGCCTTTTGATCCATCCTGAAGGATTTAAGTATTTGGGGGTGTTTGTCACAGGGAGCGCAAAAACGTCCTCTGGTAGGAACTAGACACTGCAACTAGAGAGGTTGTCCAAGGACATTCTGTCCTGAAAAGCTCTCCCACTGTCCTTGTTGGGGCGCTCAGCCATATTCAAAATGGTGGCATTACAACACCTTTTATTTCACTTACAAAACCATCCATTTCCCATTGCTAAATCCCTTTTTCTGAAAGTGAACGCCCAAATGCGTACACTACTCTGGGGGAGCGGGATTCAACACATCTCTTTAGATAAGTGTTGTTGATTAGTGTTTGAGGGAGGCATAGCCACGATGGATATTCTGCTGTATTATTGGGTGGCACACCTTCTTATCATCAATGATTGGTGGTTTGGAGGGTTCACAGATCCGGCCTAAACTCTTGAGGGATTGATCATAGGAATGCGAGGGCTCCCACACATGCTATATAGGGGAGCCCTCAGGGGAAATTGCCCCCGTTGATGTGAGTGGTGCTGGAGATGTGGGAAGAGAGTAAAAACATCTACAGGTTGGAAAAAAAGACTGACCTTAGAAACACTATAGTAGGGGGCCCATCTACAGTGGGTCACAGCTCTGCAGGGCTTCGCTGCTTGAGATATTTTGGGGATCTCAAACCTAGGGGTCATACTGCATAACGGAACATTGAAATCCTTCCAAGATCTAAAGGGGGAATTTGCACTTCAACATACACAGTTTTTTATATACCTACAGCTTCGACACTCACTGACATCCAAGCTTCGGTCACTCCCAGAGATGCCGGAGTTCTCGCCTCTGTAGGCTAAGCTCCTATTGACAAACATGACAGAACATAAACTATCAATGCCATATAAATTGCTGCGCAGGAACATGCCTGATCCTATGGAGATGGTGCATAGGGCCTGGGAGAAGGACTTAGGAGACCTGGATAATGAATGATTGGAGGGAGGCATTGGAGGCACCAAAGAGACAGCCATAACTTCACAATTCAGGCACATTCAATTAAAATTACTTCATTGCACTTACCCTACCATGGCTCACTATAGAAAAGTACTATCTTGCCTGGCATGTTACCCCCATTTTTACTGTATGTATGTTTGTTTTTGCCTATGTGTCACTGGGATCCTGCTAGTCAGGACCCCAGTGCTCATAATGTATGCCCTGTATGTGTTCCCTGTGTGGTGCCTAACTGTATCACTGAGGCTCTGCTAACCAGAACCTCAGTGTTTATGCTCTGCTTTTAAAATTGTCACTGCAGGCTAGTGACTAATTTTACCAATTCTCATTGGCACACTGGAACGCCCTTAAAATTCCCTTGTATATGGTACCTAGGTACCCAGGGTATTGGGGTTCCAGGAGATCCCTATGGGCTGCAGCATTTCGTTTGCCACCCATAGGGAGCTCAGACAATTCTTACACAGGACTGCCACTGCAGCCTGAGTGAAATAACGTCCATGTTATTTCACAGCCATTTTATACTGCACATAAGTAACTTAAAAGTCACCTAAATGTCTAACCCTCACTTGGAGAAGGTTAGGTGCAAAGTTACTTATTGTGTGGGCACCCTGGCATTAGCCAAGGTGCCCCCACATTGCTCAGGGCAAATTCTCCAGACTTTGTGAGTGCGGGGACACCATTAAACGCGTGCACTACATATAGGTCACTACCTATATGTAGCAACACAATGGTAACTCCGAACATGGCCATGTAACATGTCTAGGATCATGGAATTGTCACCCCAATACCATTCTGGTATTGGAGGGACAATTCCATGCATCCCCGGGTCTCTAACACAGAGCCCGGGTACTGCCAAACTAACTTTCCGGGGTCTCCACTGCAGCTACTGCTGCTGCCAACACCTCAGACAGGTTTCTGCCCCCTGGGGCCTGGGCATCCTGGTCCCAGGAAGGCAGAACAAAGGATTTCCTCTGAGAGAGGGTGTTACACCCTCTCCCTTTGGAAATAGGTGTGAAGGGCTGGGGAGGAGTAGCCTCCCCCAGCCTCTGGAAATGCTTTGATGGGCACAGATGGTGCCCTCTCTGCATAAGCCAGTCTAAACTGGTTCAGGGATCCCCCAGCCCTGCTCTGGTGCGAAACTGGACAAAGGAAAGGGGAGTGACCACTCCCCTGACCAGCACCTGCCAGGGGAGGTGCCCAGAGCTCCTCCAGTGTGTCCCAGACCTCTGCCATCTTGGATACAGAGGTGTGAGTGCACAATGGACAAATCTGAGTGGCCAGTGCCAGCAGGTGACGTCAGAGACCCCTCCTAATAGGTGTTTACCTTTCTCAGTAGCCAATCCTCCTCTGTAGGCTATTTAGAGTCTCTCCTGTGGGCATCTCACCAGATAATGAATGCAAGAGCTCACCAGAGTTCCTCTGCACTTCCCTCTTCGACTTCTGCCAAGGATCGACCGCTGCCTGCACCAAGATGCCTGCAGAACCGCAACAAAGTAGCAAGAAGACTACCAGCAACATTGTAGTGCCTCATCCTGCCAGCTTTCTCGACTGTTTCCTGGTGGTGCATGCTCGGAGGGCTGTCTGCCTTCACCGTGCACTGGAAGCCAAGAAGAAATCTCCCGTGGGTCGACAGAATCTTCCCCCTGCTAACGCAGGCACCAAAATTCTGCATCACCGGTCCTCTGGGTCCCCTCTCATCCTGACGAGTGTGGTCCCTGGAACACAGGAGCTGGGTCCAAGTGTCTCCCACAGTCCAGTGGCCCTCCTGTCCAAATTTGGTGTAGGTAAGTCCTTGCCTCCCCACGCCAGACAGTAATCCTGTGTACTGCGTGAACTGCAGCTGCTTGGTCTTCTGTGCACTTTTTCAAGACTTCCTTTGTGCACAGCCTAGCCCAGGTCCCCAGCACTCCGTCCTGCATTGCCCAACTCGCTGAGTTGGACTCCGACGTCGTGGGACCCTCCTTTGTGACTGTGAGTCGACCGCTGTCCTCAGATCTTCTAAGTGCCTGTTCAGGTGCTTCTGCAAAAATAATTTGTACCCATTGCTCTCTCTTTTTTCCTTTGTTTTGTTATATAGCTACCTTTTCTAATTTCCTTTTAGCAACTTGTCTCTGCTTCACATTACATTCTGACATTCTCACCTTTTCCCTTCCAAAATGGCGCTCGTTTATTTAGTCTTATGGAGCTTTTGATCCTCTCTTCTGTCCTCTGTCTATTTCCATCGCATCTCACTTTAAAATGGTTTCGGCTTGATCGCTCACGAGTCATACGCAGATTAAGAGCACCACATCTTTATATCTATTATTGCTAATTTTGTGAGTATCCTTCTCCCTTTATTAAAATGTGTTGCTGGCTCCGTACTAATGTGATCACTCTTTTGGACATGATACTTCTTCGCATTTATCTTTACGTTTATCACCTTAGCATTGGCCACCATTTTTCTAAAAAATTTATGAGAACTTTTATCTCCTAGCTCCTTGCGGGCTTATTATGGCCTTCACATTCCATCATGATTCTCTTATATTGATGCCCTGAGACTCTTCTTGAGAAACCACTTTACAGTGATTTCCTGTTCCATTTCTACTTGTGAACGCCACTTTCTCTTCTCTGGGCTTTGACATCTCAACCCTTACGCATATAATTTCATCCACATACATTATAATTCAGTATGTCCGTTTCTTCTTGTTATTATTATCATTCTTTTTTGCCTTCACCTTTCACGCATGTATAAATATGTGAACTATTGGTAGCACTGCACTCTATTGGTATTAATGGTTATATGAGCACTGAACTACGGTGTTTACTTTTGGGCAACTTCTCTGCATGTTTATCTACAGTCCACTTGACACACATGGGCATCTATTTACGCGATAGAGACGATCTCCTCTGCATGATGGGTCTTCTAATTTACTTATTGGATCCTGCTGACTTGCCTTTTTCCTTTCCTATCTTCCCACCACCTCTCGTTATTTTGTTTTTTCTTACATATCTTACATATCCTCTGGTTCACTGACACCCTTAAGGAATCAAAGAAAACCTGACGCACTCTCGAGAAAGCCTGGCGTAAGGACCACACCGCAGATAACATGACTGCCCTCAAGAACGCTACCCACGAACACCACCACCTGATCCGCGCCACCAAAAGGAATTTCTTCACAGACAGACTGGACAAAAACAGCCACAACAGCAGAGAACTCTTCAACATCGTAAAAGAGCTCTCCAACCCCAACGCCAACGCCAACGCCATCACACCCTCACAAGACTTTTGCAACTCCCTCGCCACCTTCTTCCATCGTAAGATCACTGACCCACACGACAGCTTCGGACACCAGACCCAGCCGACCACCACAGAACCCACAACCCCAGCCATCACCCTCAACGCCTGGACCCACATCAACACGGAAGAGACCAAAGGCACCATGAACTCCATCCACTCCGGTGCCCCCTCGGACCCCTGCCCACACTTTATCTTCAACAAAGCCAACGACATCATCGCCCCGCACCTCCAGACCATCATCAACAGCTCCTTTTCATCTGCTACCTTCCCCGAGATCTGGAAACACACTGAAGTCAACGCCCTACTAAAGAAACCTACGGCTGACCCAAGCGACCTGAAGAACTTCCGCCCCATCTCGCTCCTCCCCTTCCCTGCCAAAGTCATAGAGAAGACCATCAACAAGCAGCTTACCAACTTCCTTGAAGACAACAACCTTCTCGTCCCCTCTCAGTCCGGATTCCGAGCCAACCACAGCACAGAAACCGCCCTCATCTCAGTCACAGATGACATCAGAACCCTGATGGACAACGGAGAAACAGTCGCCCTCATCCTCCTCGACCTCTCGGCTGCCTTTGACACCGTCTGCCACTGCACCCTAATATCCCGCCTCCGCTCCACCGGGATCCAAGGACAGGCCCTAGACTGGATCACCTCCTTCCTTTCCAACCGCTCCCAAAGAGTCTACCTCCCACCTATCCGCTCAAACCCCACCGAGATAATCTGCGGCGTCCCACAAGGCTCCTCGCTCAGCCCGACTCTCTTCAATGTCTACATGAGCCCCCTCGCCGGCATCGTACGCAAACACAGCATCATCATCACCTCCTACGCCGACGACACCCAGCTGATACTTTCCCTCACCAAGGACCCCTCCAGCGCCAAGACCAACCTGCAAGATGGAATGAAAGACGTCGCAGACTGGATGAAACTAAGCCGTCTGAAACTGAACTCAGACAAAACGGAAGTCCTCATCCTCGGAAACACCCCGACCTCCTGGGACGACCCCTGGTGGCCCACGGCCCTTGGCACCGCACCGACCCCCTCAGACCACGCACGCAACCTCGGTTTCATCCTGGACCCACTTCTCACCATGACCAAACAAGTCAACGCCGTATCATCCTCCTGCTTCCTCACCCTCCGCATGCTCCGGAAGATCTTCCGTTGGATCCCCGCCGACACCAGAAAGACCGTGACCCACGCCCTCGTCACAAGCCGCCTGGACTACGGCAACACCCTATACGCAGGAACCACCGCCAAACTCCAGAAACGTCTGCAACTAATTCAAAACGCCTCCGCCCGCCTCATCCTCAACATACCCCGCAACAGCCACATCTCCGCACACCTGAGACACCTGCACTGGCTTCCCGTCAGCAAAAGGATCATCTTCCGACTCCTCACCCATGCACACAAAGCCCTCCACAACAAGGGACCAGAATACCTCAACCGCCGCCTCAGCTTCTACGTTCCCACCCGTCTTCTCCGCTCCACCAGCCTCGCTCTCGCCGCCGTACCTCGAATCCGCCGCTCCACGGCAGGTGGGAGGTCCTTCTCCTACCAGGCGGCCAAGACTTGGAACACCCTCCCCACGATCCTCAGGACCACCCAGGACCACTCCGCATTCCGGAGACTACTCAAGACCTGGCTTTTCGAGCAGCAGTAACCCCTTCCCCCTAGCGCCTTGAGACCCGCACGGGTGAGTAGCGCGCTTTATAAATGTTTATGATTTGATTTTGATTTGAATATAGCATTTATACAGTTTCTAAGTACTTTTTGAGCTTTTCATGGTAATGTTCTTTATTGTACCCACACTATTACATTTGGCTTTCGATCTTTGATTTACAGCCTTGAAAAAGTCCTTTGGACGTGTTAACGCATCCCAATCTAGTTAATTTACACTCTCTGGGACTTGTTTTAGGCCAATGAATCTTTTGACCCTGATTGAAGACTGTGAGAAAGTAGCCTCTTTCTAGCCTTGTTACCCCCACTTTTGGCCTGTTTGTGAGTATGTGTCAGGGTGTTTTCACTGTCTCACTGGGATCCTGCTAGCCAGGGCCCAGTGCTCATAGTGAAAACCCTATGTTGTCAGTATGTTTGTTATGTGTCTCTGGGACCCTGCTAGCCAGGAACCCAGTGCTCATAGGTTTGTGGCCTATATGTATGTGTTCCCTGTGTGATGCCTAACTGTCTCACTGAGGCTCTGCTAACCAGAACCTCAGTGGTTATGCTCTCTCTGCTTTCTAAATTGTCACTAACAGGCTAGTGACCAATTTTACCAATTCACATTGGCATACTGGAACACCCTTATAATTCCCTAGTACATGGTACTGAGGTACCCAGGGTATTGGGGTTCCAGGAGATCCCTATGGGCTGCAGCATTTCTTTTGCCACCCATAGGGAGATCTGACAATTCTTACACAGGCCTGCCAGTGCAGCCTGAGTGAAATAACGTCCACGTTATTTCACAGCCATTTACCACTGCACTTAAGTAACTTATAAGTCACCTATATGTCTAACCTTCACCTGGTGAAGGTTGGGTGCAAAGTTACTTAGTGTGTGGGCACCCTGGCACTACCCAAGGTGCCCCCACATCGTTCAGGGCAAATTCCCCGGACTTTGTGAGTGCGGGGACACCATTACACGCGTGCACTATACATAGGTGTATATACCTATGTACAGCGTCACAATGGTAACTCCGAACATGGCCATGTAACATGTCTAAGATCATGGAATTGTCCCCCCAATGCCATTCTGGCATTGGGGGGACAATTCCATGATCCCCCGGGTCTCTAGCACAGAACCCGGGTACTGCCAAACTGCCTTTCCGGGGTCTCCACTGCAGCTGCTGCTGCCAACCCCTCAGACAGGTTTCTGCCCTCCTGGGGTCCAGGCAGCCCTGGCCCAGGAAGGCAGAACAAAGGACTTCCTCTGAGAGAGGGTGTTACACCCTCTCCCTTTGGAAATAGGTGTAAGGGCTGGGGAGAAGTAGCCTCCCCCAGCCTCTCGAAATGCTTTGATGGGCACAGATGGTGCCCATCTCTGCATAAGCCAGTCTACACCGGTTCAGGGACCCCCGAGCCCTGCTCTGGTGCGAAACTGGACAAAGGAAAGGGGAGTGGCCACTCCCCTGACCTGCACCTCCCAGAGGAGGTGCCCAGAGCTCCTTCAGTGTGCCCCAGACCTCTGCCATCTTGGAAACAGAGGTGTTGCTGGCACACTGGACTGCTCTGAGTGGCCAGTGCTAGCAGGTGACGTCAGAGACTCCTTCGGATAGGCTCTTACCTCTCTTAGTAGCCAATCCTCCTTCCTAGGTAGCCAAACCTCCTTTTCTGGCTATTTAGGGTCTCTGCTTTGGGAATCTCACCAGATAACGAATGCAAGAGCTCATCAGAGTTCCTCTGCATCTCCCTCTTCACCTTCTGCCAAAGGATCGACCGCTGACTGCTCAGGACGCTTGCAAAACCGCAACAAAGTAGCAAAGACAACTACTAGCAACCTTGTATCGCTCATCCTGCCGGCATTCTCGACTGTTTCCAGGTGGTGCATGCTCTAGGGGTAGCCTGCCTCCTTTCTGCACCAGGAGCTCTGAAGAAATCTCCCGTGGGTCAACGGAATCTTCCCCCTGCAACCGCAGGCAACAAAAGACTGCATCACCGGTCCTCTGGGTCCCCGCTCAGCATGACGAGTCTGGTCCCTGGAACTCAGCAACTCTGTCCAAGTGACTCCCACAGTCCAGTGACTCTTCAGTCCAAGTTTGGTGGAGGTAAGTCCTTGCCTCCCCACGCTAGACTGCATTGCTGGGTACCGCATGATTTGCAGCTGCTTCGGCTCCTGTGCACTCTTCCAGGATTTCCTTTGTGCACAGCCAAGCCTGGGTCCCTGACACTCTAACCTGCAGTGCACAACCTTCTGAGTTGTCCTCCGGCATCGTGGGACTCCCTTTTGTGACTTCACGTGGACTCCGGTTCACTCTTCTTCCAAGTGCCTGTTCAGGTACTTCTGCGGGTGCTGCCTGCTTCTGTGAGGGCTCCCTGACTTGCTGGGCACCCCCTCTGTCCCCTCATCCAAGTGGCGACATCCTGGTCCCTCTTGGGCCACAGCAGCATCCAAAAACCCTAACCGTGACCCTTGCAGCTAGCAAGGCTTGTTTGTGGTCTTTCTGCGTGGGAACACCTATCCAAGCTTCTTCACGACGTGGGACATCCATCCTTCGTTCTTGCAAAACACCAAGCTTCTTCCATCCAGTGGCAGCTTCCTTGCACCCTCAGCTGGCATTTCCTGTGCTCCTGCCCACTCTCGACACTGTCGCAACTCTTGGACTTGGTCGCCTTGTCTTACAGGTACTCAGGTCTGGAAATCCACTGTTGTTGCATTGCTGGTGTTGGTTTTCCTTGCAGAATCCCCCTATCACGACTTCTGTGCTCTCTGGGGGTTGTAGGTGCACTTTACACCTACCTTACAGGGTCTTGGGGTGGGCTATTTTTCTAACCCTCACTGTTTTCTTACAGTCCCAGTGACCCTCTACAAGCTCACATAAGTTTGGGGTCCATTCGTGGTTCGCATTCCACTTTTGGAGTATATGGTTTGTGTTGCCCCTATACCTATGTGCTCCTATTGCAAACTTTGTAACTTTACACTGCTTGCATTACTTCCTTTTGCTATTACTGCATAATTTTGGTATTGTGTACATATATCTTGTGTATATTTCTCATCCTCATACTGAGGGTACTCACTGAGATACTTTTGGCATATTGTCATAAAAATAAAGGCCCATATTTATAGTTTTTTAGCGCCACATTTACGCCGCTTTTTGACGCAAAAACGGCGCAAACTTACAACATACAATTGTATTTTGTAAGTTTGCGCCGTTTTTGCATCAAAAAGCGGCGCAAATACGGCGCTAAAAAACTATAAATATGGGCCTTTATTTTTATGACAAGGTACTTTTGCCCATATTTATAGTTTTTTAGCGCCGTATTTGCGCCGTTTTTTGACGCAAAAACGGCGCAAACTTACAAAATACAATTGTATTTTGTAAGTTTGCGCCGTTTTTGCGTCAAAAAGCGGCGCAAATACGGCGCTAAAAAACTATAAATATGGGCAAAAGTACCTTTATTTTTAGTATATCTGTGTATTGTGTTTTCTTATGATATTGTGCATATGACACCAGTGGTATAGTAGGAGCTTTACATGTCTCTTAGTTCAGCCTAAGCTGCTTTGCCATAGCTACCTTCTATCAGCCTAAGCTGCTAGAAACACCTCTTCTACACTAATAAGGGATAACTGGACCTGGCACAAGGTGTAAGTACCTATGGTACCCACTATAAGCCAGGCCAGCCTCTTACAAAGACACCTTAGGACGAGATAACTGATCAACATGTCAATCAACAAGTCAATAACGTTAACAATCAGACACAGAAACCACCATGACCTTTCAGTCATGAATAACCACACCAGTTTTGTACGATTTTGTGATATTTATTCCCTATTGATTACAATTCTACTAGTAAGTTTATTAGTCTCAAAACCATGAAACACATCAGCACTGTCATAATATGGCAACTTGAATAAGATTTCAATAAGACAAAGATTATAAATATTAAAACATAGCACAACATCAACATGAATTAAACTTAGTAGAGTATCATTAGTGCATCATTCAACAAAGCATTGAACCAGTCATTTGTCTATTTGCGTCCACTTCAGTGAACGCCTTAACTAACCACGAATTAGCATTGGCATGTTGGGCTTCATGCAAAACAATTTGGTAACATTAATTTGGAAAACATCTAACTATGGTCTCTGTCAAAAGAAGCAGTTGGTACCTAGAAAGGGAAGGCAATCAGACAATTTCAATTTCATCATCATATAGTTACCCTCCGTAATGGGTCAGCATACAGATTCCATCTTCATCCTCAGGACATCAGTTGATTCGCCATCAGCCAGGGAATTCAGCAAGACGGGGTAAGTAGGGACACTTCCCTCATAAGGAGGAGAAGTATAGGACGGGCAAGATAAGGGTGAGGGTGGTTTGAAGAATCAAACAGCAAAGTCTCTTTGCAAGGTGACAAAGTGTCTGGGTCATAACAAAAGTTTGCAATGGCATCTCCTAATGGTTCCTCGTGTCAAAGGTTTTTATCCCTTTTCTGTTGTACAGTCCCCTAATCTCTGATTGGATAGGGTTGGCACCTCACTATCTTCATCCAATGGGTTTACAGTGTTAGTATAACATTTTGTCACCCCATAACAGTTCTCACGTAGTTTATTGGTTCTGATGATTGATGTCTCCAGCAAGCAGAATGTCCGGTATGATTTCATACTCTCGTGGTCCTCTCGCATCTTCAGTCAGTAGGTCCATTGTCTGTACCGGTTCAGGCGACCTTATACCTGTAACTAGTCTACAGTGTTGCATTCAGCAAAAATGTTTCTTCTAGTAAGTCGAATTTCATGAGAACGGATCTACTACGGTTACACTCATCCTTTAGCTTTGGAAAAATACGAGTACATGTCCTTCAGCAAGTCAGCACACCGCACGTTAGAAAAACACATTTAACATGAAAAACGGGCAGCTAGGCCTCGACTCATGCTAACTAAAGTCTAATGATTTATTAGCAAATCCTTATGTATAACTCTTAATATTAGTGTAAAATCATACTTTAACATCTCATTTTCATTATTATTAGTCAGTTTCATTAATCCCCATATTTATTGGCGGCCACTCCCAGTGGGCACCTTTCAAGCGCACGTTTAGCAAAAGCACATTAATCCATTTTCTATACGGCATTATTATGCATTAGTTCATAAACATTTCATGTTAATTTTGAGTATAAGTGCTACGCTCCCTCAGTCCCTCCTCTTATGACACTTGGCATCACACAAAACCTTTCCCTTCACAACCTTTCACTTTCTTAGGCCATGCATTTCAATTTCTTCCCCCCTGTGTGATTTTTCCCAAATTTCTTTGAACATTTTCTCCTTTTTCTTTTCCTCTTTTCTTTTATTGCGTTTTGCCAATTTTCTTTTAATTCTTTTACTAATTTTGCATGATAACCATAGTCTGAATAAACAAGTTAGAACCATCAATATACCCCCTAATATTTTTGCAAGTACCCCATTCCAAATACTACTAAACTAATTCCCTACTTTAGTAATTCCTTTTCCAACCCTTTCCCAAACTCCAGGTTCCTTCAGCCCTTTCAAATCTGCACTATCTCTTGTTAGGTTAGTAAGCATACCTCTAATCTTATTACTATTATCAGGAATGAATGCACAACAGTGGCGCTCATTAAGCATCTTACAGACTCCGCCACTCTTCGCTAAAAGAATGTCTAAAGCAAGTCGGTTTTGAAGAGTCATAGCCCTCTCCGCAGCAAGTTCAGTGTCCATCAGGAGTATAGCCCCTGTGAAGTTTGTCAGCATGTTATCCACAATAGTAGACAACTTTCGAATCTGTATGGAGTTTAAGATAACCCACACTGAAGGAATTATGGCTCCAAATATATCATCTACGACAGCAGCCGCTGTCTCTCTCTTTTGTCTAGTATGTTGTAATTCAGACATTTTAGGAAGTTGCTTTAGGTCATCAATTTGGTAGATCTTTGGGAAAACTATTCCCAAATACCATGTCCCATACCATCCCTTTGGAAGACGGTAATAAGCATTAAGTCCACATATATAATAGATCCCAGGGATCGCTGGATCCTGTCCATTTAACATGAATGTCCATTTACTCTGAAACAAAAACACATGCCTGCGTTCACTCGCTCCCACAAATAAAGTGTCATGATCAGATTTTGGCCTATATATACAAAGCCTTCCTACCTGTAATGCATCTATAGCTAATTTGCCCTGTGTCTTTATTGCACTATAAGCATAATCATTTGCAAACGTTGTTTTTTCTAATCCCTTTTCTAGCCTTTCCTTTAATGCTTTTCTTCTATCATCAGTGTGATCTAAGAAGCTCTTTTCTAAGCAGGTTAGATTATTGCAGTGCGCATAAGCTGTTCCAAATGTCAGTGTCGGCTCAAAGAAACCCCTAATTATTTTTATGTTATGTTCTTTAGCTAATTTATTTAGAAACTCAATTACAGGCACAAAAGAAAACAGTACATCTAGCTTAGAATAGAAGTATTGAACATGTTCTTGATCATAGAATCTTGTTAATAGCAAACTACAGCTTATTCCATATGTAAGTGGCAGACTATGGTAAGTAACCCCTTCTTGTACTGACGAAGGAATCTTTGTGCACACATAGCAATTCTTTGAATCCATTGTGTCAACATACTCATTCAGCAAGCGATAGAAGACATTAGTAGATAGTTCCCTTTTTGAATTAGTTCCCTCATGCAAGTACTTTGTATCCTGCTCAAACCTCTCCCATGGTGTTAGTGTAGCAGTCTCAGGAGTTGAAACATTGTTAATCACACTCTTATCCACCAATGGTATTCCCACAATCACACCTATAATTATTATTACGCAAGCAATACCCAAAATAGCCTCAACCAACCACATATCCTACCCCTATCATTATATCTAGTGTTACTCATGATCTATAAAGCATCAGGGAGCAGAATAGGATAAAACAAACAATCAACTTTGAGGTAGACCAAAAGCTCTTTTTTTTTTCTTCTCTTTGTGCAAAGTCTCTTTCTCTTAGCAAGTATTTACAGCGTTTCATTCACTCCCAGGACCCTTTGTCAAATCAGGTTAGCAGCTTGTCACAATCGGTTTTTCAGAGTCAATTCAGGTTATCAGTGTCACATCCGGTAATTTATCAGTCTCTTTTCGCAGATTTCTTTCTTTATTCAATTTTCAAATTTTAACACAGTCTCTTTCTATGGTTGAATTCAGGTGCCCTAGTAATGACCAGGAATTTCTCGATCAAAACAGAATGCCAAGAATTCTTGTTGCCATTCAGCTGATGTTGCATACGCCCATTCAGGACCTGCGTATCATCTGTTTGCAACTCTCTTTCTTTTCAGTTTGCGATCACCCTGTAACTCTCCTTCACTGAGATCTTCTTTCCTGGTTGTGTCAACTTCTTCCTCTATTGTTTCGTTAGGGATCACTCTCTCCTTTGCAGCTTGTGGCTCTGGCCAGTTATCTCCTTTAAGTGTTTTCTTTCCGCTCGGTCCTTCAGGATGTTGAACAGTGCCCTCCTCTTGTACTATAGTGTTTTCTCTTGATGGGTCTGCAAGTGGCTCAGGAGGAGTCTGAACACTCTGACCTCCTTCCACCTCACCTCCTTCGCGTTCAGAGTCAGTTATGGGCTCAACTTCAAACCCATATCCGTCTGCTTCTGGGAGAACCTCTCTTTGTGCTGGTTCCCCTGTTACCTCAGCTGAGATAGGCTCACTATCACCCCTCTGGATCTCGTTTACTGTTTGAGTGATTAAGCCATCCTCAGTGAGCTCTCCTTCAGTCTCAGTTCCCCTTTGATTACTCTCCGGCCCTGAGACTTCCTTCTCTGCAGCTGTTGTTTTGGACACTTCAAGTTCCTCATCAGTTGGACACGTCACCTTCTTTGTGTGACTGGCATGTATCCAATTTGGAAGACCTGCACATTTCACAGCAGTAGTAGTTGTCAGTATTACTTGATATGGCCCCTTCCAACGTGGCTCCAAACACGACTTCCTCACGTGTTTCTTGACAAAAACCCAGTCACCGGCTTCCAGGGTGTGACCTGGATCACTTATCGGTGGCAATGTGGTAGCCTCCACCTGGTGAGAAAAAGAGCGGACCACGTCAGCCAGACCCTTGCAGTAGTCCAACACCATATCATCCGTGATATTCACAAAAACATTTGCAGACACTGCGGGCAATCTCATAGCTCGGCCCATAAGAATCTCGTGTTTCTCATTGACATCAGCACTAAGGGCAATGCATCTGCCCATTTCAAATTGGTAGCTGCGCACATTTTTGCCATTCTCGACTTCAAGGTACCATTCATCTGCTCCACTAGTCCTGATGCTTCAGGGCGACAGCTACAATGCAACTTCTGTTCAATGTTCAATGCAGCATACAGGAGCTTAATCACCTCATTGTCGAAGTGTCTTCCCCTATCTGATTCTAAAGAGATCGGAAACACGAAACATGGTATTAACTCCCTAAGCAGCAGCTTCGCTACTGTGATACTGTCATTCCTACGTGTAGGGTAAGCTTCAATCCAGTGACTGAAAATGCACACAATCACCAACACGTATCTCAGACCTCCACACACAGGCATCTCAATAAAATCCATCTGCATTCTGCTAAATGGACCTCCTGCTCTCCCAATGTGGCTCAAATTCACCATGGTCCCTTTCCCAGCATTCATCTGCTGACAGATGATGCACCTGTGACAGATAACTTCTGCAGCTTGTCTGAATTTTGGATTGAACCAATCGATTTTGAATAACCTGATCATTGCGTCTTTCCCAACATGTGCTTGACCATGATAAAACCTCGCAAATTGTGACAAAAGACTGTTTGGCAAAACCATTTTCCCCTACTCTGAAACCCATAAGTCATCAGATCTCTGTACGCATTGCATTCTCTGCCAGGAACGTTTCTCTTCTTTACTGGCACGTCCGTGCAATGATTTTAGCTCATCCAGTGTGTCAACCACCCTTAATGCATACCCAGAGCATGTTTCATTTTCAGTTTCAGGTAACAATTCCCATTGGTCTTGAAACGATATACAGTTCAATGCACAGAACCTTGCGACTTGATCTGCATATCCATTTCCCATTGACACAAAGTCTTGTGACTTAACATGAGCATTGCATTTCACCATGGCAATTTCAAGAGGTAACTGAATCGCATGCAACAAGTCCTTAATTTTCTCGCCATTTTTCACTGGTGAACCAGAAGAGGTCAGAAAACCCATCTGTGACCACAACTGGCCAAAATCATGTACAATTCCAAATCCATATCTGCTGTCAGTATAAATAGTGACTTTCAGATTTTCAGCTGCGTGGTATGCTCTAGTACAGTGGTTCCCAACCTGTGGGCCGGGGACCCCTGGGGGGCCGCGAAGCCTCGTCAGGGGGTCCGCGGCAGCTTAAAAAATGTAATGATATTAGGTCCCAGCTATCAGTATTGACTCAGTGGGGGTCCCCCGGTTCCAATAATGATTCAGTGGGGGTCCCCGGGCTCCAGTATTGATAAAATGGGGGTCCACAGAAGTGAAAAGGTTGGGAACCACTGCTCTAGTAAGAGCAATTAATTCAGCTACCTGAGCAGAGTATACTCTTTCGAGCCAGGAAGCTTCTAAGATACCAGTGATTGTACACACGGCATATCCAACCCTCAGTACTCCTACTGCGTCTCTCAGGCATGAACCATCAACAAAGATAATGTAATCGTTTTCTTCCAGTTGGGTATCTTTAATATCAGGTCTCGGTTTGGTGCACAGATCTGTTACCTCAAGACAATCATGTTCTACCTCCTCAGCATCATCAATGTCTGCATTTTCAACAGGAAGTAAAGTTGTCGGGTTCAACACAGTGCACCTTTTTAAGGATACATTCGGTGATCCCGGTATAATTGTTTCGTACTTAGTAAGTCTCGCATTTGTCATATGCTGCATCTTGGTTCGGGTCAACAGGATTTCAACTGAATGTGGAACCATTACTGTTAAAGGATGTCCCATCACTATATCCTCACACTGAGTGAGGATTTGACCAACTGCTGCAACTGCACGCAAACAACCCGGTAAGGCTGCTGCGACTGGGTCCAAAGTAGCTGAAAAATATGCTACTGGGCGGTTTGTACGTCCATGGACCTGTGTCAGGACAGACAAAGAACAAGCATCACGTTCATGATAAAACAGTACAAAAGGATTTGTGTAATCAGGCATACCTAAAGCTGGTGCCCTGCACATGCTTTCCATCAGTTCCATGAATGCCTTCATCTCTTTCTCGGACATGGTTATGGCACCCGGGCCATCCTGAATTTCCTTAACAGTCAACCTCACTAAAGGTTTAGAGATAATTGAGAAGTTGGGAATCCACTGACGACAGTAGCCGACCATTCCCCAAAACATCCTAACGTCTCTCTTAGTTGTCGGTGGATTCAACTGTAATATGGCTGTCATCCTTTCTTTGGATATTTTTCTCGACCCTTTCTCAATCAGGTGACCTAAGTACTTAACCTCTTTCTGACAGTTTTGCAGCTTCTTTGGGGTCACTTTATGTCCATTCTTTCCCAAATGGTTCAGTAAGGCAAATGTGTCATACCTGCAGTCATCTTTTGTTCTGGATGCAATTAACAAATCATGAATATACTGTACTAGAGTCAAACTGAAAGGCAATTCTAATGACTCCAAGTCCTTCTTCAATACCTGATTGAAGATGGAGGGCGATTCAGAAAACCCTTGAGGAATTCTACACCAGCTGTAAACCTTGTCCAGGAATTTGAAACTGAAAAGAAATTGGCAATCCTCATGAAGAGGCACCGAAAAGAATGCTTGAGACAGGTCCACGACTGTGAACCATTCTGCATCACACGGAACCTGGAACATAATCACGGCTTCTAGGGATGCTGCAAGCCTGCACTCCTCACTATCTGAACAATCATCCTGTCGCGTGGGCTCTCATTATTCTAAATGAGACTACTGGATTTCTAGGCAGCAGGATCTATAACGGTGTGGGGGACTGAGTCTGACCCACGTGTAAAGAACTCTGTCACCCTAAATCCGGTTTTTGCTCCCATGTGGAAGGAATGATTCTGCAGCCGAGCGCATGACATCTCTGGAACTTCAGAGAAGTCGTGGTTACTCAGATCCAAACCAACTCTCCTATTTCCAATATGATCTCATATACAAATGACAAAGACAGTATAAGTTTTATATAATGTTTTAATAAAACGACTGTATTTTAGATATTAAGGCGTGAGCTGCAATAACCAGAACCATACAACACAGTAGGATTGAAATAGTCACCAGGAGAGTAAAACATAAAAACAAAGCTATCATATTGTCTAAAAGTTTCTACTCTCCCTCTGCTTGTTCTATTTAGAGCACAGCATGTTAAGCGTCTAGCTTGCCTATTAGAATCACTGTGGAGACATCAGCCCTCATACCTGAGCAAAGACCTGTGATCTTGGTTCAGCATCTGCAACGAGGCAGTCAGCGTCTAGTTGTGGTTCCCTGGTCGGAATCTCCCTCTTGCGTGTATTGGGACAAGGAAGTGATTTTATAACTAACATGTCACAAAATGTCCCTACGCAGGAATGCCAAGTCTAAACTCCTACCACGTCTATCGGCAATGTACCAGACTGTATCCTTGACTGAAGCACAGAGTAAATATGTTATGGAGAACTCCAGTGCTGAAGTAGGCAAAACAGTGTGATATGAATAAAAAAACAACACAGTAGAACTGGCTATTTGAAAAATAACAGTACGAAGCCTAATAAAAAGCATGTAAAGCAAAGTGCACAGAGGCTCTAAGCTGTCAGCAAATGAATAAAATATATTCAGGGCAAAGTGCACAAAGGCCTAAAGCCTGAAGCTAAAGCGCAATGAATACGTAAAACTAACCACACTACACCCTCCCCTTGTCGGTAGCAAGTGGTTCCAACAATATAAAACGATGCCCTAAATATAAACAATACCTAAAACAATTATTTCGACAAGGTGAGAAGACAACAAAGTCATAAATTTAGGTAACATGTGATCATAAAGCCAAATTCAATATAGTGTCAATTTCGTAAAAATCCAATCGTCAGATAGAAGCAAAAGAACGCAGGAGTTCCTCCACTTCGATATATGTCAATATCGGAAGATCCACGCCACAAGGTACCATGGAGCAGGTGTGATCCAAAGCCCCAAAACCATTCAGGGCGGCACCCCGTGCAGGGCCTATGAAAGAGACAATACCATCTTCCTCCAGGAAGGGAATCTCATAAACTGCCTCACGAAGCAAGCGCATCCGTAGTGCACAAGTCTGGGAATGAGCCCTAATCGGGAACATCAACAGATCAGTATCGACCATTGGAGGGCGCTGCAATGAGAGACAGAGAGCCAGTGCATGTTCAAACGAGCACCAAAGGCATCGAAACACGGGTTGAACACAATCCAAAACCGGTCTGAATGACAGAGACCAGTCACACTCCAAATGTCCCAGGAGTGTCGCTCCAAAATGCTGCATCATGCGTTCACGACACAGCTGCGCTGACGGGAGCAGCAATACAGGATCTCGTCGTGACGGGACAGCCATTGTGAAAAAATAGCAACAACAGCAATACTCCAGCCAATAAAGCCAAAGTTATCGGGAAACCCCCAAAAATGCTTCCGCAAATAGAATGTATAGCCGAAGGTATCAAACCGAATATGGAAGAGAAGGTATGAGCAAAACCAACACCAACGACTTTGAAAAAATGTGCAATACCAGCAGTGCTGGATGCATTAAATATACGTCCCACAAGTTCACCGAAGTGATTTGGAAAGTTAGTATTCAAAAGGGATTGTATCTCCGCCGATGACCTTGCCACCTGAAGTGCGTAGGTCTCGTTAGCAGATGTAAGGGCCACATGCTTTTGAAACAATAAAGCTTTTAGCCGACTCAACTTGTCGAAATTAACCTTGGAAGTAGCAATATGAGGCCAGATGTCTGCTACCTCCCTAAATTGAGTGGGGGGAAACAACACATTCCCGCAGCACGTAACGGCCTTGTTGACAACGACGATGTAAACTATTCCGGCACGGAAGCCACAGCAGTGTTAGCTGTTAAGAACAATGTAACTGCCGTTAGAAAGCACCTGGAAAGTGTTTTTAATAACCGGGACTGGAACTCCCTTCAGATAACAAGCTAAGTTAGCAATCGAAGCGTTACACGCCCCGTGCAAGGACAGCTGTTTACAAACCATTGAATGGCTGACAGAAGCTTCGCATTCGCTGCCGCTAAGAAAAACCTCCTTCAAACCATTAACACATCTGTACTGAAAGGGAAGCTCCCACACCTCGTGTATGTAACTGTCTCCCAATAGTTCATATCTACCCACCGGAATGTGCTTCAAACAAGAAGTAAATTGCAAAATCTGCCTCAACCGGGCTGCAGCCTCTTGTTGTGAAAGCTTCCAAATCTCATTATAAACCTCGTATAAGAACCTTTTCTTCCGTGGTACTTTGGGACCTGACAAAAAATCTTGTAAATCAGTATCATTAGACAGTAACGTGAGATGTGACTTAACTGCATCCAGCGTGGATGACTTCAACCATTGCTGACAAAGCTTCCCCACACTGTATGTAGTTATAATATCAGCATGTTCTGGTGATACGTAACGAGGGTCTGCCCTACTAGTCTTGAACCCCCCTGAAGAGGTGACAAAACGTTGATGACACACATTAGTGTCTACAGGACATAATAACCACCCGCCTGGATGTAACGATGAAGTGTTAAGTGTACCATTCTGGACCCAATGTGTAAAGTCACTAAAAGTAGCATTCACATAGTGCTGCCAATTTTTTAATTTAGAAGGGACAGGTATACTAGGCAAAGTCAACTCCCTAATTGTCGCTAAGCCCAAACAGCTAGTCTGTTGTACTGTGTCATTGAGGAAAATCATCTGCACAGGGATAATACATGCTCTAAATAACGTGTCCCTGCCTTGCATTTGCCAATTTTTCGAACCCCAAACACTTTTCAAGTCAACAGTTTTAAACCAGTATTCATATCCCTCGACCGAAAGTTTAGATACAAACAAATTGGAATACAGTAATTTAGTATCGGTCAATAACATTTGCTTATTAGAATACGGTGCAACTTTAAAATAGTAGGACTTAGCATTACGTTGATCATGCCCAGAAAAATATGCAAATTTATCATAATACGTTTTCGAACTCCCTTGTGGAGGAGTCGAGCAATGTTCCCATTGCACATAATTAAACATGGGCTTAGGGCTACTAGCTTTATGAATAAAGTGGTGTCCATAATAGTTGTAACAAAACATGTCACCATGATTATCTCTAAACTGGTAAGCATCATCATCGTCATAGACAGTATAATATTGCAAATCCGTTAGCAAAGAATCTACTGTCTTCACATCCCAATCATCAGAAACAATGCCAGGTATAACAATATCATTCAATGATAATTTGAGGACATACGGTATTTGAATCAATTCAGTGGGACCATATATATCAAACATTATTTTATCCCACACAATTCCATCCGGAACTGGTATTGCAGAAATGTTTACAGTGGACAAGTCTCTTCGAACCATATGAGACGAAAAATGCGGTTTTAACACAGTCTCCACGTGCTCAATGTCAGATCGATCAGGAAGAAAATTACCATGTATTATCAGAAAAAAAGTAACCACAAATCCCAACCATAATAAAATAGTCATCACGGCCAAAAACAGCCAAAAATAGTTCCAAGGAAAAACAAAATATGTGCGTTTAAGCCAACCCAGCAGCCGTCGTGGACCGTGGACAGAAGACATCGAGGACGAGGAGCCGGACACATCATTATCAGCGTCGTTGAAGCAGCCAGAAGCAGTTCTAGCAAAAGGTGCAACTGTGAACAAAGAAGCAGATGGAGGCTCTCGCCGTGGCACGCTATAAACCACATGTTCAGAAACATCAGTAGAACGTACAGCAATTTGATCAAAAGATTCCATATTAATCGCCGTCGGTAGAACAATCGCAAGATCATCATCCACCCTCCCCAAGCTCGGAGAGGAAACAGTGTCGGTGAAAATCACCTGCAGCATAACTTCTTCCCCAGTAGTGAGAGGGATTCCGGAACTACTGGGTGTCCCTCTTGGTCTGCTGTGCAGAATCGGCCACATGTTGTAACTTGACATTATCAATGGAAACAAAGCGATTTCCTTTGGCCCCTCGCAGCGGCGGTAAAATCACAGTTCTCGTGCCGCTTACCCCTAACACAGGGACCGGTGCTCGATAAGAAGGACCAAATTCTTTTTTAACTGCGACCTTTTCACGCACTACTGTAGATCCCCAATCCTGGGTATCCAACCAGTAGGTGTTACTGGCTCATCCTTAATTCCGGAGGAGGCAGCACTGGCAGAAGAGTTATCTTCACGGAATTGATGTAAATCCTGCAAAACAGTGACACGATCATTTATGTCAAAGGGCGTATCTGCCACCTCCAAACCAGGACCATCTAGATCAGGAACATACATTCGTGTTCCAAACAGGCACTCATATGAAGTACGACCCCCCAGTGACCTTCTAGGCAAGTTATTAAGTGCTCTCTGTACTCCATATAGGTGGGCTAGCCAACCACGACCCGTACCTATAACTCTGGCCGCTAAGGATTGCTTTAGATCACGATTTAAACGCTCCACAACAGAATTTCCCTCGGGATGAAATGGAGACGAGAATTGGAGTTGGACCGCCAACGAAGCCATGGTGTCCCTGAATGCCTTAGAGGCAAAAGCAGGGCCCTGGTCCGAATGAAAAGCCGCAACTGCAAATGTATCGACAAGAATGCGCAAATCTTTAATAACAGTTCGAGCGTCAGCCGAGCGTTGTGGCCATACCCACACAAATCTGGAGCACGAATCTACAGCAACCAATATATATTTGTATGCACTATCTGGTGTCAGCGGACCACAATGATCCAAGTACACACATTGTAATGGTTTATTTGAAATCAGAAGGGGCGTCTGCTGCGGGCGTCTAGCCGACGATGCTTTAATTTGTTGACAAACGTCACAACAAAGGACATATTGCTTCGTCTCTTTATAGAGACCAGGCCACCAGTAACGAGCCTGTAAAAGTGAAATCGTGGCAGCCACACCAGCATGTGCAGAAGCAACCCCCTCATGTGCCGCAGAAATTAATCGAGGTCTCTCAATTTTATTGGGAATTTCACGTACACCAATGCCTGGAATTGTAACAGTAGCATTCAGCGCACCATTCAAGCAGTAACTATATTTTGAAGGAAATCCTTTAGGAAAGGGCGTGCCATCAACCGTAGCCTTTATGGCAGCCGAAATTTCTGTGTCTGGTTTGGAACTCGAACGAGTCACTGCGGCCACAGTGGCGACAGCCACTGCCTATTTCGCGGCTTCATCAGCCAAAGTATTCCCAGCAACGTGTATTCCAACGCGCTGGTGTCCAAGTGTATGCACAACATGGACTTTAGGAAGCGTTTCCTTCAGACCTGCAACCTTACCCCACAACATTTTATGTTTAATGGTGTTACCTTTAGAATCTCTGAACCCATTCATCTTCCAATAGTGTAGATATTCGCTGAAAGACTGTACACAGTAGTAGGAGTCCCAGACCAGCAAGGTTAAAATCGCCGGATCCGCGTGCTCCAACGCTAACAATAGAGCTTTGAGATCAGCCAGCTGTGCCGTGCAATCTCCCAAGGTTTTAGTATAAGTATGTCGGGGGCAGAACACTTCCCCCTCTATAGTGCCGCTCACCACCGCACATGTAGCAGAATACTGTTGTTTAGTCCCATCCGCTGGTTGCGCAGAGCCATCGGTATACATGACCACTTGATATTGGTCAATAGGCAACGTACCAGCAGGAACAGGGTATTCCATTTCATATTGAAGAAATTCTTGAGTCTGCAGTTTAGGGTCAAATACGTAATCTACATCAGTGGCTGTCAAAGACGTAGCCCATTGTATCCATCGTGGGTGCAATGCTTTCGAATTTGGAACTCTCGCTTTTGTAACTGCCTCTAAAACCGGAATTGGGGAAACGACAATGATGCGTTGACCCTGGGCCAGCGGTCTTTCTTTAATAACAGCCATCTGTACTGCAGTGAGAATGTTCTCAGTCTGTGCAAAACGTTGTTCTGCAGCAGAATACAAGTGAGACTTGTATGCAATCGGGACTGTCTCCCCTTCATTAAAGGTGACATAAGTAAACCCAACAGCCCCAGGTATCACCCTGATGACTAAATGTGTCTTATTGTCCCGTGTGTGTAAGTGTTTAACTGCTAAGAGATCACTCTGTAACTCTCGTAGTATGTGTGTATGTTCAATCGTCCAAAATCTACTCGAAAAATTCGGGCGAATCAACTCGTATAAGGGTTTTATACGCGTCGCATAATCAGGAATGTAAGTTCTGCCAAAATTCAGAAACCCCAATAATGACTGGAGCTTCCGAACCGTATTAGGAGGCTGCAATAAAGCACATTTCTCCAAAAAATGTGGCGCTAAGCTCTTGCCCTCACTCGACAACTCATATCCCAGGAAAATGACGCTGAGGAAGGCAATCTTTGATTTCTTAAAATTAAACTTATAGCCAATATCAGCAAACCCCACAACAATGCGCGATACACGCCTTAGATGTTGCAGAATCTCATCATCTGTCAGATATATGTCATCAACATATGACAACGCTTCAGGGTCGAACTCATGCAGCATTTCAGTGACAAGAGCCGAAAACAGTCCTGGGCTATTCTTATACCCCTGAGGCAAACAACAAAAAAAATTCTGAGAGCCAAACGCACTGAAACAGGTATAGTCCCGACTGTCGGGCGTTATATTCTGGCAGAAAAATCAATTCGAGGGATCTAATGTTGTCTTGTACTTCTTACGTACGATATTATTCATAAGCGCTGCGCTATGTGAATTCTGTATTGCATATGTGCGTGTATGACTATTCAAATGTCGGTAATCCACCACTATCCTATATGAATGGTCCGGTTTAGCAACCGGAAACAAAGGATTATTCATCGGCGTGACACAGGGCTCAATTACACCCTGATACTCCAATTGTGTAAGAATTTTCCTAACCGATGCCCTTGCTTCAAATTTGATAGGATACTGCGGTTGTGGCTGAGGTTCGCCCTTTATCGGAATTACATGATAAGGTGATTGTCTATCCCACCCCACGTTATTTCTATACAGGGCGGGAGCCTGTGCTAGAGCCCATGATTTACTATAGGACTCCGCTAGTTCTCTCGGAACAAGTGGTGAGAAGGAAGGTGTAATAACCTCCTCCCCAACCGGACAGTCGCGAACAAAGTCAGGTGGCCCATCCTGTTCGGCCAACATAACATCATATGATTTTACCACATGGTCCCAAAAAATGGCGTTTATAATACGGTCAATGTCCCCTTCTAATCGTAGAGTCACTTCATATACTCTACCAGGATCAGAGACTCGCATGTCCGCCGTCTCGACTTGTATGAAGTCATCAGTTGCTTTCACCTCCAGATGCTCTAGAAGACTCCGGCGAACTATTGTGACCTCTGCCGCGCTGTCTAACAGTGCTAACGCCCATGTCTTGTTCGTCAAGAGAACTCTCTTCTTGAGCGGCATGTCTGACTGAGACTGCTGCCACTTTCTTTTTTTTAAATTGCTGTTTTTGTTGCAGCGGTTTCTCTTCTTGTTTAATAGAAACCTCCGCTGAGCGTTGTGAATCCTGTCTCGGTTTCACGTACTCCGTCCTCCGCTCTGACCGCCCACCTCTCTCACTTCTCTTTTCCGAGGAGTCCTGAAAGGAACGAGATTGGCGTGTATCAGTATATTGATATCTATCAGGCGTCTTCAAAGTATCCCTATTCCTGAGATTATACTTATTCTGTGGGGTCTCCGGTTGCGGAGACTGCCCACCATCTTTCTTAGGTGTTTGCTGTTTCTTTTCCCAGCGCGTTTTCGAACCCTCAGGTTGTTGCTGTTTAGCATTATCTTTATTATTTTTACCCTGTAACTGGGGTTTTTGTGGTCTAGCCCCTAGGCTATCACGACCAATACTAGAATATGTTTCCGCTATTATTCTCGGAAGCTCCCGCTCCTGATTAAGCAGCGGAACATCCCGAAGACGCATACACACTGCTGGTGCTACTGCCTCTCCTTTGAGATTACTCAAAATAATAGAAGAAACTGTGGCAAAATTGCCCAGCAACTGCATGCCCAAATCTAAGGCAGGGGAAGCCCCATATTCATCTTGAATCTGTTTAAGCACGTCCGGTAAATTAGCTAATGTCGGTGTACCGTATGCCGAAGAGTAGAGCGCGGCAAACACCGTGCCCCAGGTATTACAAAGGTCCACCGGAGGAACCATCCCATACAGCAAACACATTGTCAAAATTCTATGTTTATCCTGAGGTCCCGTATGGGGAAATACTGCTTCCAGCGTGTTAATTTTTTGCGCCAGCCAAAATGGAGTCTCCTCTCGTTTAGCCGGTACTTTACCCATAACTGAGTGCACAGTGGCCGGATTAATATCCGGAACCACTGCCTGTGGGTGCGCTGGAGCAGCACGCGCTGCGTTTGTATTTAGTGTCTGCATTACAAACTGAACTAATCGTCTATATGTAGCCGTTAATTCTGTATATAAACGACGAACTTCAACCACTGCCAATTGAGCAACCGCAGGATGAGGTGTATATGTAGCCAATAAAGGCCAGGTAGGACCATCATTACTCAGCGGACCTAACCTAACTTGTGCTACTGTGTGTGGGAGGGCTCCATCAAGCCAATTATGGTGTTCTTGATAAGATAGAGGTATTTCTAAATAAGCGTAAGCCCTGTATTGTCCAGGGACATTCGCAACAGTGTATTCGTGAAAAGTATTTGTTCCCCCATCCACTGCTGGAAATCCGACCCAAGAATAAAAAAGTTCCGTTCTATAGGCTGCATGGGCGTCCACCACAAAAGTGACTGGACCCCCCTGGACTGTCAGTCCATGTGCCAACAGATGTCCTGTGAGCGGGTGACGCATATTAATTGCTATATTCACTACATTAGGATTCGCCATTTATAAAAAATAGCTCCAGGTCAGAGAAGGCACACCAATATCGGGGTTTTCCTTTCAAAGTTGAAGCTTGAACAACCAACCACTAAGCAATAGGAAGCACCTGTGCCGTGGCGGCGGAAACCCTCAGCCCCACGGACGTCTCCGTATACGGAACCGAGGAGTCAAAATATATATGAGACCAAGAGAGTCAGTCGGACCCAATCATTAGAGCCAGACCAAACGTTGGCGGCGCCATGTCGCGTGGGCTCTCATTATTCTAAATGAGACTACTGGATTTCTAGGCAGCAGGATCTATAACGGTGTGGGGGACTGAGTCTGACCCACGTGTAAAGAACTCTGTCACCCTAAATCCGGTTTTTGCTCTGGCTAACTAGCAGTGCCTCATTCCTCCCATGTGGAAGGAATGATTCGGCAGCCGAGCGCATGACATCTCTGGAACTTCTCAGGGAAGTCGTGGTTACTCAGATCCAAACCAACTCTCCTATTTCCAATATGATCTCATATACAAATGACAAAGACAGTATAAGTTTCATATAATGTTTTAATAAAACGACTGTATTTTAGATATTAAGGCGTGAGCCGCAATAACCAGAACCATACAACACAGTAGGATTGAAATAGTCACCAGGAGAGTAAAACATAAAAACAAAGCTATCATATTGTCTAAAAGTTTCTACTCTCCCTCTGCTTGTTCTATTTAGAGCACAGCATGTTAAGCGTCTAGCTTGCCTATTAGAATCACTGTGGAGACATCAGCCCTCATACCTGAGCAAAGACCTGTGATCTTGGTTCAGCATCTGCAACGAGGCAGTCAGCGTCTAGTTGTGGTTCCCTGGTCGGAATCTCCCTCTTGCGTGTATTGGGACAAGGAAGTGATTTTATAACTAACATGTCACAAAATGTCCCTACACAGGAATGCCAAGTCTAAACTCCTACCACGTCTATCGGCAATGTACCAGACTGTATCCTTGACTGAAGCACAGAGTAAATATGTTATGGAGAACTCCAGTGCTGAAGTAGGCAAAACAGTGTGCTATGAATAAAAAAACAACACCGTAGAACTGGCTATTTGAAAAATAACAGTACGAAGCCTAATAAAAAGCATGTAGAGCAAAGTGCCCAGAGGCTCTAAGCTGTCAGCAAATGAATAAAATATATTCAGGGCAAAGTGCACAAAGGCCTAAAGCCTGAAGCTAAAGCGCAATGAATACGTAAAACTAACCACACTACCATGCAGTGGAAACTGCTGTACTGTGTTATTTTGACTCATTGCTTGACCTGTGACCTGTTGAGGAAGCATCACCTGTTGCTGTCCCATTGGAGCTAATGGTATCTGCATTTGCTGTCTAGGTACCATGGGAATCTTCTGTTGTGCCAGCTGCATTTGTGCTGGTTGAACACGTGGCATTTGCATTTGTTGCATGGGTTGGAGACCCTGCATCTGCACCATGTTATTCTGGAAATTCAGATTTTGGCCCCTCACTTTTGGACCCCTCACATTTTGAAATGTACCGATATCATTGCTTTGTTGAACAACACCATCCTGCACCACCATTGGGCATTCCAGCTTCCAGTTCCCCACGCCCCCGCACGCGTGACATGGTGACACCTTTTTCATCCCTTGGACATCATTTTGAACCACAACAGTATTAATATATGGACCACGGTTCACAAAACCTCCTCAACCTTGAGCTCTCGGTTGTGCCTGAAACACTCCAGTTCCCTGCGGTTGCTGCTGTACCATCTGCTGTATCCCATTTCCCTGCATCCCTGCTTGCGCTGCCTTAATTTGCATCACCATCACCTTCTCCTTCAACTTTCTCTGCTTCAATTCAATCTCGTCACTACAGTATTTCGCATACTGCAACACCTCATCAATCGGCTTCGCTTGCCAACAGATCAAATGATTCTTAATCATCTGGCTAATCTCAGGTCTCAGCCCTTTGACAAACCTGAAGACAAGGCGATTCATATCATTCGGTTCTATGACCTCAGTGCTGCTGTAGTGTTTGAATGCCTTCAACAACCTCTCATGGTAAGCGTGTATTGACTCTTTGCCCTCCTGTGATGTTCGATCAATTTTCTGCCAATCAGTCACCTTTGGCAGCCCTTTTCTGCTTCAAAAACTCAATCACTGTGTGATAATACCTCATCACTTCAGAAGACGGTGCTCCAGTAACCTTGTCCCTTGCTGGTTCCTCTGTCGGCCAATCCACACCCCTCTTGCACTCAAGCCATAAGTCAGCGGGAACTATAATCTCAAACAGGGTATTCAAGTCTTCCCAGAGACATTTCTCAAGCTTCAAAAACCTGTCCGTCTGCTGTTACCATTCTATCGGCTTCTCCCTCAACCTGGGATAATCATTTGTGAATGACAGGATGTCACCCCTGGACCACGGTACATGGACTAGAACCCCTCCAGCTGTCTCTCTCATTGGTAACATCTTTATTGTCCCCGTGTCTGGTGCAGCTTTTGCCTGCTTTGGTTCCAGGCCATCACCTTTCTCTTTATCTCTCATCTTTGCCCATCTGCCTTCCCATTTCTCTAATGCTCCCCAAATCTGAGCACTCTGCAGTATCTCTTTGAGGTGTGCCTTCATTCCATTAGATCTCATATGATCGAAGTCTTTAGGTTCAAAGTCTAACCTATAGCTCTTCTTCAAATGTTTAGTATTTTCTATGTCTATAAAGTATTTGTCCGCCAGGTTTGCCAACCTCTGATGCACCTTTCTCACTTCCCTAGTTATTTTGGGGCACAGATATCTCAACTCTGCTTCCATGTATGATTCTAATCTGTTCACCCCCATTGTTCCTTCCACTAGTTCTGTGGCTTCTACACCCAGTCTCACAAAAGTCAGGTATTCTTCCCTTTCTGACTTCTCTGCGGTCACTGTAGTAGTCTGCGGAGTGTTGAGCTTATCTAACCACTCGTTCAATTGTTGCAACGAGACATTTCCAGACTGCATCATTGGTGTCTGTGTCGTATTTGTACTCATTACCTGTGGGGTTAGTGTTCCCAATCCTGCTTGCCTCATCGTCTCCAAAGGAACCACTATCGGACTAAAGTCCAACAAGGATCTAGACCTTTCAGTTGTCTGTCCTCCCTATGTCATTCCCTGCACGTTTCCGGTAGACCCTCCTTTTATTGCCTCTTGGGTCATTACTCCCTGATCACATACGCCAGGCTTACCTTGCGCATACAGCGGTACTGGTGGACCAACAGTAATTGGCAATGATATAGCAGCTGGTGACTGTCCAGTTCCTAAACTCTGTGGAGCATTAACTCCCACAGCTTGATTCATCACGGGTGCTGTAGCTACTGACTGTGGTCCTGCAACAGAAGTGTAACTCAGAACCACCTGTTGCTGCGGCTGGGTCAGCAATTGCGGAGTTGGCTCAATCTGCACTAACTTTGATTTTGTGTATACTGGATCAGACGGCACCATCAAACTCGTAGTTGTCTCTAATACTGGAACATCAGGATAGAGCCTCTGAATTTGTGGTGGCTGCAACTGTATCTGTGTATCTGGCACAGTGGGTACACTGACACCACTCTGTATCAAAACTGTATCACTTGTCTGCACTGTACTTGTGATTCTCTTATTTTGTGCCGGGTCTTCAGAACCCCCACTAGTGCTCTGTACATTATCATTTGCGGCATATGGTGGCGGGCGATCATGTAACAACTTATTAAGAAACTCTTCATCGTCTGAATCATCTACATCTGCCCAAGACCTCCGAGTCTCTTTTGGCTTACCAGAGCCCTTGTCTGTCTTACAAGTGGCTTTCTTTCCCTGTGTCTCATCTTCTTGGGTTATTGCCGGAAACATCTTAATTCCGTCAACTATTCCCCTTCACCACATCTTGGTCTCATTATCCCATTTAGCTTCCGCTAAAGTCTTTTCTGCTCTTTTCATTCTCCTCATAAATTTATGCTGCCTCTGTTGTATGGCCATTAAATCCCAGACCGATAATGCCTCATACTGAGCTGGTCTTGGGGACGGTTTTTGCACACTTAACATCAATCGCAAATTTTCCAAAATTCTTATATTAAACGTTCCGTGTTCCGGAAACGCCAAACATCCCTCCTTCTCTGTCAATTTGCACCACTGCTTTAACCAAAGACATGGCGCGACTCCCTTCTCCTCCATTACGATATAAGCTGGAGTACCCTCAGGCGGTGTAGGCTCCTCCACACTCGCTGTAATGTATGTATCTCCCCTCAAAGCACACTTTAGAGCCTTGAAAAACCTCATTTTTGCGTCTTTTATTTTGTTTAGAATCTAATCAGGAAGTGACTTTAATCCCCAGAATACTCTTCGCCTACCTTCTCAACCAATTGCCTATCACGGACGGCTGCCAATCCGTGTGCGACTCCTCTCAGCAACTGACCTATCCCAGCGCAGCTCAAATTACGTCACACTCACACACACTGCGGCTGACAAAGTCTTGCGGCTTGTCCTCCTCACATAAAACTAATGCAATATATTGCGAGCACCTTTAACAATAAAAACCCAAATTTGCCAGTTTACTACAGGAAGGGTAACACAATCGCTTCAGAACTTTACAGAGATTTCACTTGAAGCCTTGGCCGCTACTCTCTCCTACTCAGCTCCCGCACTCGCAAGCAGAATTCGACCCGCAAATCCTACTCTCGACTTGTCAATGGTTTGTTCTAGTGCACTTTAGAACTTGCCAAATCTCCATCGAAGGTTTCAATCACACAATTTGACTCAAACTTGACTTGTCAACCACGCCCGATTGTCCTATTAAACTGCACAAATTACAACATAAACCAAGTGTCTCCTACACTTGTCAATATACTCCGGAGACTTAGACCACCCCGGGTCCGTACATCACCAACAACCACGTGGACAATTTTGAGCACAAAGCGCCACACTCACATGAAGTTCGCCAACTTCCCTACTCTCATACCATGGAGTACGCCCACTCCTTCTAAAACAACATTACCTGGACTAAATCCACACAAATTTCACAAATCACCTGCAATTTGCATAACCTGAGCAAGCGCAAATCCTACACCACGCATACTAAAACGCCGAGAACATACCCATCTCACTTAGGCAAGCTCCGAGATTCCGGGAAAGTCATGGGGAATTTAGAGACACATCATACCTCCAATTTGCATTATTTCAAAAAACACTTTTAAACAATGGTCCCTCGTCCTAGGGCCCCAAAGGGCCGTAACCATCGCTCTGCTACCAGAACTGTTAATGCTTCCCAATCTAGTTAATTTACACTCTCTGGGACTCGTTTTAGGCCAATGAATCTTTTGACCCTGATTGAAGACACCTTAGGACGAGATAACTGATCAACATGTCAGTCAACAAGTCAATAACGTTATCAATCAGACACAGAAACCAACATGACCTTTCAGTCATGAATAACCATACCAGTTTTGTACGATTTTGTGATATTTATTCCCTATTTATTACAATTCTACTAGTAAGTTTATAAGTCTCAAAACCATGAAACACATCAGCATTGTCATAATATGGCAACTCGAATAAGATTTCAATAAGACAAGGATCATGAATATTAAAACATAGCACAAAGTCAACATGAATTAAACTAAGTAGAGTATCATTAGTGCATCATTCAACAAAGCATTGAACCAGTCATTTGTCTATTTGCGTCCACTTCAGTGAACCCCTTAACTAACCACGAATTAGCATTGGCATGTTGGTCTTCATGCAAAATAATTTGGTAACATTAATTTGGAAAACATCTAACTATGGTCTCTGTCAAAAGAAGCAGTTGGTACCTAGAAAGGAAAGGCAATCAGACAATTTCAATTTCATCATCATATAGTTACCCTCCATAATGGGTCAGCATACAGATTCAGTCTTCGTCCTCAGGACATCAGTTGATTCGCCATTAGCCAGGGAATTCAGCAAGACGGGGTAAGTAAGGACACTTCCCTCATAAGGAGGAGAAGTATAGGATGGGCAAGATAAGGGCAAGGATGGTTTGAAGAATCAAACAGCAAAGTCTCTATGCAAAGTGACAAAGGGGGTGATTCTGACCCCGGCGGTCAGAGACCGCCGGGGCCAGGGTTGGCGGGAGCACCGCCGACAGGCCGGCGGTGCCCCGCAGGGCATTCTGACCACAGCGGTTCGGCCGCGGTCAGATGCGGAAAACCGGCGGTCTCCCGCCAGTTTTCCGCTGCCCTTGTGAATCCTCCATGGCGGCGGATGGGGATTCTGACACCCCCTACCGCCATCCTGTTCCTGGCGGGTCTCCCGCCAGGAACAGGATGGCGGTAGGGGGTGCTGCGGGGCCCCTGGGGGCCCCTGCAGTGCCCATGCCAATGGCATGGGCACTGCAGGGGCCCCCGTAAGAGGGCCCTACTTTGTATTTCAGTGTCTGCTATGCAGACACTGAAATACGCGACGGGTGCCACTGCACCCGTCGCACCTTCCCACTCCGCCGGCTCAATTCTGAGCCGGCGTCCTCGTGGGAAGGATGATTTGCCTTGGGCTGGCGGGCGGCCTTTTGGTGGTCGCCCGCCAGCCCAGGGCAAATCCCAAAATACCCTCAGCGGTCTTTTGACCGCGGAGCGGTATTTTGGTGGGGGAAGTCTGGCAGGCGGCCTCCGCCGCCCGCCAGACTTAGAATGACCCCCAAAGTGTCTGGGTCATAACAAAAGTTTGCAATGGCATCTCCTAATGGCTCCTCGTGTCAAAGGTTTTTATCCCTTTTCTGTTGTACAGTCCCCTAATCTCTGATTGGTTAGGGTTGGCACCCCACTATCTTCATCCAATGGGTTTACAGTGTTAGTATCAAATTTTGTCACCCCATAACAGTTCTCACGTAGTTTATTGGTTCTTATGACTGATGTCTCCAGCAAGCAGAATGTCCGGTATGATTTCATACTCTTGTGGTCCTCTCGCATCTTCAGTCAGTAGGTCCATTGTCTGTACCGGTTCAGGCGACCTTGTACCTGTAACTAGTCTACAGTGTTGCATTCAGCAAAAATGTTTCTTCTAGTAAGTCGAATTTCATGAGAACGGATCTACTACGGTTACACTCATCCTTTAGCTTTGGAAAAATACGAGTACATGTCCTTCAGCAAGTCAGCACACTGCACGTTAGAAAAACACATTTAATATGAAAACCGGGCAGCTAGGCCTTGACTCATGCTAACTAAAGTCTAATGATTTATCAACAAATCCTTCTGTATAACTCTTAATATTAGTGTAAAATCATACTTTAACATCTCATTTTCATTATTATTAGTCAGTTTCATTAATCCCCATATTTATTGACAGCCACTCCCCGTGGGCACATTTTTAAGCGCACGTTTAGCAAAAGCGCATTAATACATTTTCTATACGGCATTATTATGCATTAGTTCATAAACATTTCATGTTAATTTTTAGTATTAGTGCTACGCTCCCTCAGACGAAACACGTGTTGGCTGTTTTGTGTATTTTTATACTCACCAGAAATAAAGATTATTCGTCGGAAGAAGAAGAAGAATTTCTTTATGGACTTTGCCATCTATTGTTTGGACTACCTTTTGGTGTGCTCTGGTATTTTGTTCAATGAGTTTTCCAGCACAGCTCATAACTTTGTTATGACCAGTGCAGTGGACACCTGGGTGGTTGGGTGTCTTACCGGACCTAATATTATAATTAAGGACTAACTAGCCTTTCATCATAACTACGGATGTGCGAACTCTATAGCATCAACCACCTTTCCCTCTTTCTTCTGCGGGTGATGCTTGCTTCTGTGGGGGCTCTCTGAGTTGCTGAGCGCCTCCTCTTTCTCCTCCTCCAAGGGGCCACCTCCTGGTCCTTCCTGGACCCTAGCAGCACCCAAAATCCTCAACCGTGACTCTTGCAGCTAGCAAGGCTTGTTTGAGGTCTTTCTGCGTGAAAACAACTCTGCATCCTCCAGCATGCCGTGGGACATCTTCTGACCAAAGGAGAATATCCTGGCACCTTCCGTTGTTGCAGAATCTTCGGCTTCTTCCACCCGGAGGCAGCCCTTTTGCACCTTCATCCAGGGTTTAGTGGGCTCCTGCCCCCCTGGACACTTGCGTGACTCTTGGACTTGGTCCCCTTCCTTTACAGGTCCTCAGGTCCAGGAATCCGTCTTCAGTGTATTGCAGTCAGTTGATGTCCTTGCAGAATCCCCTATTTCGACTTTACTGTCTTTCTGGGGTAGTAGGTAACTGGTGACTTTACTCCTACTTTTCAGGGTCTTGGGGTGGGGTATCTTGGACACCCTTAGTGTTTTCTTACACTCCCAGCAACCCTCCACACACTACACTAGGCCTGGGGACCATTTGTGTTTCGCATTCCACTTTTGGAGTATATGGTTTGTGTTGCCCCTAGGCCTATTTCTCCCTATTGCATTCTATTGTGTTCTACACCGTTTGCACTACTTTTCTAACTGTTAATTACCTGATTTTGGTTTGTGTGCATATATTTTGTGTATATTACTTACCTCCTAAAGGAGTACATCCTCTGAGATACTTTTGGCATATTGTCACTAAAATACAGTACCTTTATTTTTAGTAACTCTGAGTATTGTGTTTTCTTATGAGATAGTGCTAAGTGATATAAGTGGTATAGTAGGAGCTTTGCACGTCTCCTAGTTCAGCCTAAGCTGCTCTGCTATAGCTACCTCTATCAGCCTAAGCTGCTAGAACACCTCTATTCTACTAATAAGGGATAACTGGACCTGGCACAAGGTGTAAGTACCACAAGGTACCCACTATAAGCCAGGCCAGCCTCCTACACTCGTCTATACCACGTGGACATCTTGATCAACAGCGCTTGTCTGTGTTGTGGGTATACACCAGGAAATTGGACATATATATTCTGGCACTGTTCTGCTCTTGCCTGTTTCTGTGAGGGCATCCTTGGACAGCTGGAGGAGGTTTTAGGCTGAGAAATTCAAGAGGATTCCAAATGAACCTTTTACACATCACTAACGGGCTTGGAGGCACACATTATCAAAAGACTCTCTTATGGTTAGGCCTTGTGCTTGCTAAGAGGGATATCACAAAGGCATTAACCAGGTACACTCTCCCTCAATCGAGGGGTGGGCCTGAGGTATGGATTTCTACATGGGATTGGAAGAACCCATTTATGTAGCAAGGGAGTGACCCCAAAAGTATCACAAAATATGGACAGGTTGGACCGAGGCGCGAGGGATCCTCCTGGAACCAATTCGAGACAGACCATGGACATCAAAAGAATGGATATGTATTACTTATCGGGTGGGGGAAGATTTCTGTTTGGCACGTGTTGCCTGTATCATTGCTTGTTTCTACGAAACGCTATGTACTGTATTGATACTGATTGCCAATGCTGCTATGTTTATTGCTGCTTGCTCTGTCTGTGAAGGGCCTCAGAGCCCTGATATAACTGAAGAAGAAAAGTTAATAAAAAGTTTGTATACAAAAAAAGTCTAAGGAAGAGCACATTGAAAACATCTTTCAAAATTATGGGAACATCATTCATTTCAGAAAATAGAAAAGTGGATCTTTAACTTAGATGAGGTGTAGTTCTTGGGTTTATTATATCACCTAATGGAATAAGAATGGATCCCAAGAAGGTAGAGGCAATTCAGGAGTGGAAATCCTCACAATCAGTCAAAGATATGCAGAGTTTCCTGGGCTTTGCTAATTTGTATAGAAGGTTTATTGTTCAGTTTTCTGCTTTGGTCTCTTCAATTACCAGGCTTTAAAATGGGGTGGGATTTCAGTGTACAAAGGAAGCACAAAATGATTTTCAAATCTTAAATCAAAATTGATCATGGCTCCCATTTGCATCTCAGACAGCTGTGGGTGGTGTTTTATCACAGCAACATGTTAATACAGGACAAATACAGTATCAAACAAGTTGTGGCTGTGTATAAGCGGTGCGCACATCCAGAATTACTGCTGTCCTAGATATCGGAAGTTCATGATATTGTGTCTGATTCAGACAGTCTAGAGTGCTCCAGTGGTAGTACACCCAGCCACAGGGTGTAGTACGCTGTTGACCAAATGGTCACAGTCCACGTAGGAAAAGAAGAAAACCACGGCACATCACAGGGTCAAGGTGAGAACACTTTATTCCTTGGTAACAAGTCAGGGCTGAAATCCTCTGGTGTTATGAAATGCACTTGATACGTGGTATATGAACACAGTGCTTTTTTTCAAATTTGTAAACAAACAGCCGACACGTGTTTCGTCATCCTTGACTTTTTCAAGGCTGTAAACATATACAAATAGGATGTATAAATCACAAGACTTGACAATGAATCTCAGTCATGTTGGATTATAGTGTTCAAATATAAAAACATCCTTAAAGTGAGTAAAATGTGATGAGACCGTTACTTCCCTTTACACGTGCATACGCTCATTTGCCAACCTATACATGGGACATTTTGAACACCACCACCTGTGGACTAAGGGCCCGCCGGCACTCACACAGCATATCCTCTACTGGGGCAGGTACATTGACGATGTCCTCCTTTTTTGGTCAGGAGACCACATGTCCTTAGATCAGTTCATTCAGTACCTAAATGTTAATTCATACAACATACATTTCACTAGCAGTATCAGTTCCGTGAGTGTTGATTTTTTGGACGTAACACTGTATTCTGATGGGAACCACATTTGTTCTAGGCTGTTCAGAAAGGCTACAGCATTCAATTCCGTTCTACACGCTAGCAGTGCTCACCCTCACGCCCAAATGAATGCTATTCCTTTTGGCGAAGCAATAAGGGTTAGACGTAACTGCCAGGAAGACTCTGAATTTTCCAGACAACTAGACCTATTAGAGCATCGTTTTCTAAATAGAGGCTACTCTAGGAGGTTACTAAGTAACACACGTGAAAGGATCACGAAGATCGGCAGGACATCCCTTTTCCGTAAAAAATCACGGCAACAGATGCACCGTAAAAAGGCACCAGCATTCATAACTACTTACACTTGTGCTAGTTCGGAAATATTTAAGATTCTTAAGAAAAATTGGCACATTCTATTATCTGATGAAAGTCTCAGGAAGGTTTTAAAAAATAGACCTGATGTGATCCACCGCAGAGGCCGCACCCTGAGGGACAAACTGTGTCATAGCTACCTACCAATGGTCACCAATACCAGCTGGTTACCTTCATTACCACCGGGGTTTTACAAATGTGGCCATTGTAATGTTTGTGAATATGCCTTGGATAAAACCAAGAATTTCTGCCATAACACTAAAATAACGCACACCATCAAACAGTTCATGAACTGTAATACCAGGTTCATTGTTTATTGCATCATTTGCATATGCAAAAAAATCTATATCGGTAGCACCATAAGACCACTCAAAGAAAGATTGCAAGAGCATATACGGGCAATAAAAAACAAGAACAAGGATTACCCTTTTGCTGTGCACTATAACTCAGCTCACTCTTTGCTTGAGAAACTGGACATACACTCACATGGCATTGCCACCCTGGGTAAATGTCCTAGGGGTGGGAATAAGACTCTCTTTTTAAGACAACTGGAAAGCAGGTGGATAGTCAAACTGCGTTCGGTTGAGGAGGGGCTCAATTCTGATAAAGACCTTCATGTCTTCTTGTAGACCACCGCCTGGCACAAAAACTTTTTACTGCTAAAATAACTCTGGTAATCTATTGATCCATCTTTGATTCCTGTGTGAGGGATCTGTTTTTCTGATGAAGGGAACCATGTCGCCTTATTTTTTTGCTGTATAATACCCGTTTGAATATGATTGATTATTGTATTGTTTAGCGTACCATAACAGATTATTTCACATACACTAACTGTTTACTATATGCTGTTCTTCTTATTTTGTTCTTTACCGCCTTTTTCTGGTTTACCGGTACTGTGATAAGGGCTGTAGTCTTACGGTTTGATGGTACGGGTTATAAGAGGATGTGATGTTAATTTTTGTATCTTTTGTAACAGTAAAAATCTTTGTCCTTATGCATACAGTACTATTCCATTGGGATAAACTAAAATATTCTTGTTCTGAGTCCCAATACTGTAAAACCACACAACGCTCGTTTCTGAATTGTTTTTAGAAGAAAAAAATGCCCCTGTTTCGAGCAGTTCATATATTACAGTGATTGTTTTTCATAAAACATTTCGAGTTACATAAATTGCCCTTTATGCATTCCTATTACTTGGTGGTGGACATGATATACTTTGTTTCATTATGCTACATCTTTCACGGTGTCTTCCTCTTCATTTTGTGCACATACACCAGTTTTGGTCTATTTTTCGTTCATCCAACTCCATTCAAATATGGCGGCCCTTTTCCTCCCCTTTTTTGCCGGCTCCTCGAGCCCGTTTTTTATTTCTACCATTCACAATATAAATCTTTCCCAAGATGGCAAAAGTTTCGAGGATAACGCTACTAGTACTCAGCTCATATTATAACGGACGCTCTGCAGGTAAGAGCACCTCCATATGCAGTCTCTGCCCGACCCCCGGACGGGGAAGAATGCCCCTCCCCCCCCCCCTTTTCGTTCCTTGTCTTCCCGCCGCCCATCTCCCCAGCGCTGGAACTTTCCGCTCATTACTTTTAGATTATTGTTGATTTACAAACACGGCCGGGCGCATGGTGATTCTACCGCTTGGCTAGATCCCTTTTTGAAGTTTAACAAGACTTGTGAGGGGTGATCCCCCTTTGCGCATTTATATCCCGTTGGGTCGGTCAACAGGGGGAGCGATCTCCGTCACCTACAGTTTGCAGCCCTTCTTTTCATATCACGCGCTGGTTCAGCTCACAAGCAGGATCATTTACAAATGTCAAGCTACATAGCAAGACGTATGCTCTTTGTATCGCTTAATAACACCCATGTTTTGGGTCCAGTTTTTCACGTTTATTTTTTCCTTTCCGGTCATTACTCGTTTGATTCCTTTTCCCCATTCCCTTACCCTCTTTTCGTTTCTTACAGACTTACCAGGGTCTATGTTTTTTGATTGCTTCCATGCTATCATGCGCACACCTTGCTGTGCAACTCTTGAAACTTTGGAATCCCACCGTATTTAATCCCATAATTCATATTTAGCAAGGTACGCTTTTCTATTTTTGTATTTCTTCTCGATTTACACTTTTCATTTCTGGGTGCACTTTTCCTCTCTCCACTCTACCTGTCATTCCTGGTGTTAACTACCAGCTGTAGTACACTATGAACAATATCATCTCTGTTTGCATGGGTCTCTGCCGGGTCCTAGGCATTGATGCTATTTCATCTAGGCACTAAGGTAGTTGTATGCTTTGTCTTGTTCTATCACACACCATCTTGTTCTTTTCACACATGGATAGATGATGGCATTTTCTCCATCTTCATGCTATAATTGTTGATATTGGGCCTCTCATCACATTTTACTCACTTTAAGGATGTTTTTATATTTGAACACTATAATCCAACATGACTGAGATTCATTGTCAAGTCTTGTGATTGATACATCCTATTTGTATATGTTTACAGCCTTGAAAAAGTCAAGGATGACGAAACACATGTCGGCTGTTTGTTTACAAATTTGAAAAAAAGCACTGTGTTCATATACCACGTATCAAGTGCATTTCATAACACCAGAGGATTTCAGCCCTGACTTGTTACCAAGGAATAAAGTGTTCTCACCTTGACCCTGTGATGTGCCGTGGTTTTCTTCTTTTCCTACAGGACAAATACACCCAGTAGCTTACTATTCTTGTAAATTAAACCCAACTGATTCTAATGATACAGTAGCTGATAAGGATTTCTGGCAATTAAATATGCATTTGAGGAGTGGAGGCATTAATTATTGGCGGCACAATATGCAGTTACCATTCTCACATACCACTGAAATTTACAGTGTCTAAAATCAGTCTGAGCTCTAACAGCATGTCATGTAGGGTGGACTCAATTGTTTTGCAGAATCTTATCAAGTTCCAACCAGGAAGAAGAAATGGCAAAGCTGATGAACTCTCTAGATATGTTCCTGAACCACAAGAGAAGATTCAAGATCCTCCACCGATTATTTCAACAGATAAAAAATTAGGTCTGACAGAACCTTCGGACATTTTCATTAAAGTACAGCAGGTGCAAGCAACAGATAAGAGTAAAAGTGTATTTAAAAAGTACAATGGTGAACAAAAAGCACAATTATGTTATGTAAATGCAGGGTTACATTTACCAACCCGGGAAGTGCAGGGCAAAGCCTTACACTGATATCATAGCAGAAACGTTGCAGGTCATCCTGCGGAGAAAAGAAGTTTGGAATTATTACAAAGGTATTTTTGGTGACCTAGTGTGGCAAAAGATTTACAATATTATGTAGCTACTTCTGCTGTTTTTGCTCAGAATAAACAAAATTATAATGCACCAGACAGTCTTTTAATGCCCATTCCAGGTCTCCTTAGACCTTGGCACACTGTGAGGGTCATTCTGACCCTGGCGGCCACAGGCTGGCGGTGCTCCAATGAGCATTCTGACCGCGGCGGTTCAGCCGCGGTCAGAAGCGGAAAGTCAGCGGTCTCCCGCTGACTTTCCGCTGCTCATTGGAATCCTCCATGGCTGCGGAGCGCGCTCCGCAGCCATGAGGATTCTGACCCCCCCTACCGCCATCCAGTTCATGGCGGGAAAGCCGCCATGAACAGGATGGCGGTAGGGGGGGTCGCGGGGCCCCTGGGGGCCCCTGCCGTGCCCATGCCAATGGCATGGGCACGGCAGGGGCCCCCTTAAGAGGGCCCCAAAATGTATTTCACTGTCTGCCTTGCAGACAGTGAAATACGCGACGGGTGCAGTAGCACCCGTCGCACCTTCCCACTCCGCCGGCTCGATTACGAGCCGGCATCCTCGTGGGAAGGTCGTTTTCCCCTGGGCTGGCGGGCGGTTTAACTGGAACCGCCCGCCAGCCCAGGGGAAAACTCGTAATACCCGCCGCGGTCTTTTGACCTCGGCGCGGTAATTTGGAGGGCGGGATCCTGGCGGGCGGCCTCTGCCGCCCGCCAGGGTCATAATGAGGCCCTGTATCTGTTGACATTATTGTTGAATTACCTCAAACCGCAGAGGGTTATAATACAATCTTAGTTTTCGTAGATCATTTAACAAAAATGGCACATTTTATTCCATTAAATGGACTTCAAATCTCAAAGAAGTTAGTGGATGTTTTCACACACACAATAATGCGATTACATGGAGTTCCATCTGAGATTGTTTTGGACAGAATTTTGCAGTTTCTTTCTCATTTCTGGAATGCTGTATGTAAACTCATGGGAAAAGAAATATTTTTGTCATCTAGCTACCATCCGCAGACAGATGGTCAGACAGAAAGACTGAATCAGTGTTTAGAACAGTACAATTGAAATCAATTAGCATATGGCAGTACACATTGGAAAGAAGTTTATGGGTTTCTGAGCTCACTTATAATAACACCTAAAATGAGTCCTTAAGTTTTTCTCCTTTCTTTTGTATTTATGATTTTCATTAAAATCTGTTGGACTGTGACATACGTACCACTTTAACTGCTCCTGCCTTTCATGAGTTTCAAGAACATTTAAATAAAATACATCAAAAGGCATACAAGAATTTACATCATGGTAAAGAAAGATATAAAATAAAGCAGATAAACATCAACTCCCTCACAAATACTATACTGTGGGTGATTCCGTTTGGTTATCCACTAAATATCTTTGCATAAAAGGAAAAAACTAAATTCCAGTCTAAGTATTTTGGACCATTTAAAATATGTCAAAAGATTAATCTAATAGCTGTGAAACTCGACTTTCAGTTTCCCTGTTAAAATCTTTGATTGAGGAAACTCATGTACCATCTTCTCTACCACATATTGCAATAGGAAATCATTTGGAATATGAGGTGAAATCAATTCTAGACTCTAAGAGAGTGGGGCCAAAAGTGGGGCCATTGTCGACTGGAAAGGAAAGGTTATGGACCTGAAAATAGATAAGGGAACCAGCTGGTCGTGTGCATGTTCCCTGATTGGTATAAAGAATCCAGCTATAATATCCTGATAAGCCCAAACCATTTGGAGGACTTTTGGGAGAGGTGTACTGTAGTGACTGTCGCCTTGCTGCAGATAACAGGCCCACAGTGCAGTCAACATGGCTCCCAGCGTGTGTAACTGGGAGCCATCAAAGGCGTTCCAGCGTTCCTGGAGTGCTTGTGCGTGGCCCAACCCTCTAGAACTTGTGCTCAGCTCCCAGGGGAGTTAAAGGCACGCTTAGAAGCCAAACTCTCACCATTAATGTCAGGTACTGGGCATCTAAATTTTGCCTTTCTTCTCTGTAATTGGTGTACTTACCTGGAACAACAAATGAACATAAGAACAAATCACCAAGAACAAACCATTCCGCCAGATTCTGGTAAGGTGCATGTTACACTTAAAAGGAATACTCATCATCCTCAAAGAACTTGTTTGATTTCTTTGACCTTTCAAGACTGCCTTTTGAGTTCTTTGTACTCTTCTGAAGGACCCTGGAGGAAACAAACAAGAGAGACTCTGATTGGATATGTTTAAATGTTTCTAGTCTTGTGTAATTTTAAGACCACATTGCTAAAGAAACTAATGTTTTGTTTATTTGTCGGGGATAAAATATACTATTTATGCGAAGAGTTTGTACATGGTATAGTGATGTAACAAGTATTAGACAGAAAGGAGGAGAGTAGTTTTTCCACACATCTATGTATGAGAACTAATTTGCTATTCTACGCTATTCTTTGTGGGGCATTCTATGTCAACGGGGACTGAGGGAATTGTTTTTAAGATTGGGTAAGATTTTGGGTAAGATTGCATACATATTTAATAATACATGGTTAATATTTACCATCAATTAATTTAAGGGAAAGTATTAGTGCATTTGTATTTCCCTCAGATTACTGATTCCACAGATAGGTCAACGTGGATCAAGTTCCTTCAACTATGTTTTTTCTTCTCCAATCCTCTTTCCCCTAAGTGCTGTTGTGACTGCAGAGACTAATACAGTTCCCTGTTGTTTATAGCATGGCTTAGGAGACACAGTAAATTATCTCACTCCCACAAGATTCAAACACAACCTTCTGTTGGTGATTGACTGATTTCCAACTTGACAGAATTACTGGCACAAGAATATTATTCTTGTCCCAGTGAGATAGAGTCTCAGAATCAGTCCTTATCTGATGTTCTTGCTGTACTGGTAGCCTTGCAAATCAAGACTAAAGACCTGAGGCAGGCAGTGCAACATTCTCAGAGTGAAACTAAAATGTTAACCCAACGATTAAATGAAATACAGGAAGGTGCATGATGTAAGAAACAGTAAATAAAACTCCCTACCTTTGTTTATACTGAAGTACAATGGTCTGATGTGCAACATTCTCAGAGTGAAACTAAAACGTTAACCCAATGATTAAATGAAATACAGGAATGTGCATGATCTAAGAAACAGTAAATAAAACTGCCTACCTTTGTTTATACCGAAGCACAATGGACTGATGTCGAAAGAAGGGCCACAGTTGGTGAGGACTCCATAAGTAAGTGGTTCAGATAGTCACATCTCAAAGAGTTCCTTAAGCCCCACCAGAATGGTTCTATGGAGAGCCAGCTAAATTTGGTACATTCTTGAATCAATGTTAGTTGCATTTTATGTATCAACTGATTTTTTTTCCTGATGACCAGTCTAGTGTGGCATTTATTCTTTCCTATCTTGGAGGGACTGCAGCTACCAGGTGTATCCCTCTAGTGAAAATAAATTACCCTATGTTATAAAAATGTAATGATTTCATGGCAGAGATGTGAAATCTATTTGACAGACATATCTTTATGCAACCTATTGATACAGAATTATTAAATTTAAAACAAGGTATCGAGGATCTGTTAATGTGCCTGTAGACGGGTCGCCTCGACCGCGTCCACTGAGTCTCCCCATTGGCGCCATTCGCGCGTCTCTGTTGACTCGCTTCAGCGTTCCCATGTTACCATGGGAACGCCACTAGACGCTGCGGGCCCGGACTTCCGGGACACACAAATAAAAGAAACGTCGGACTGCCGCGGGGAGGAGTTTCGGACGCTATTGAAGGAGATGGAGGAAACGAAGACGCCGAACACCAAGGAAGGAGAAGAGACGCCGACCACGAAGAAGGAGATTCGCAACCCTGAAGCAACTTCGGAGACGGGCGAAGCAGTTCCTGTTCGAACCGAAGTCCTAACTGCCTACAAATCCCGCCACGACCCTGGAGGGTCGTGGCTAAACCAGGTACGGTCCTTCTTAGGACAAAGTGCTTATAAGCAGAGTGATAGAGTACAAGGAAGGGGAGCCGGGGAAAAGACGGAAGGCTCGGAGGGGACCCTGGGGAAAAGAGAACAACCGGGCACGACTGGGGAGCACTCTCGGCACAGCTCTGAGTAGTAAGAGTAAGAGCGTGCCGTAAAGTACCTGAGAGCCAGAACCCCGACTGGGCACTACCTTTTTCTACCCCTTCACCACCTAACCCCGAGCACCTTCCCTCCTTGCATGCCACCACAACATGCAAAGTACCCCACAGCCGACTTACCTGTGGTATCCTCTCTGTTTTGTTTCCGGTATCCGAGGGGGATCAGATAAACCAACATCCACCAAACCTAAAGGAGAAGAGAATACCCGACAATAAAAGGGCAAGAAGACTCAGCAAGACAAACGGACAAGAACAATCTCTCTACACTCTTTGAATTGTACTATATTTAAAATAAAGATAAATCACTCACCGTACCGAAGCCTTCGACTCCTCTGTACCGCCAGTAGCCTATCACAGTGGTGTCAGAAGTGGGATCTGTACTTTGAGAGGCTACTGTGAGGTACATAAAATGGGGGAAAAACCCATGCTTGAAGACATGATTAAACAACTGGCGGAGGGCCAAAGACAACTCCAACTGGTCTGGGAGGCGCACCAACGGAAGGCAAAAGAAGACAGAGAAGCCTTGCAAACAGCCTTAAAAAGCCAAGCTACGATCATGGCTAATAACCAGCTAGTACATGAGACTGCGCTGCAGAAATTAACTGACACCATAGCAGCCAGCAAGGTACACCCTAATGTCCCGAGCTCTGTCTTACAAAAGTTCCAAGAAGGGGAAGACCCAGACTCCTTCTTCACTAACTTCGAACGTGTAGCTTCTTCAGCCCAATGGCCTGAAGAACGGTGGGGACAATATATCGCACCTCTTCTCACGGGAATCCTACAGACAGCTTACCAGGCCGCTAACCCAGGAGGCACCACGCCGTACAAAGATATTAAGAGTAGCATCCTTGAAAGGGTCAGTCACGATACAGAATATTACAGAATGAAGTTTAGGAAAGTAAAATGGGGACAGAGCGAGGACCCTCGTACTTTTTACTTCCGGGTTAAAGACTTGGGATTAAAATGGCTAGGACCACTGGGGACAACCAGGGAAGATGTCATAAAAACGATTATTCTGGAGCAGTACCTAGACTCTCTCCCGAATAACACCAGGAATTGGATAAGACAACATCCCAAGGTGGATACTGATCTAGCAATAGACCTCGCGTGTGCCTACCACCGGTCGGCAGATGTTAAGACTCTAAACCCCAGAACACCAGTAAGATCGACCCTGGCCCCTCCAAAATATCCATCCCGACATCTAGTAAAAGAAACCGGACCACACAAAATGGGAGAGGGTAGTCCTATGCAGCAACCCCAGTGTTTTAGTTGCGGAGAATGGGGACACATTGCAAGGGCATGTCCCAGGAAAAATGACGGGGTCGAACCGATGGAAATCGGGGTTACCGACGCCGGGTATTATGTACAGGAAAGGGAAACCACAAGTTCAAACAGGTCATCAAAATAAATGGAAACCCCATAGACGCCTTAATCGATTCAGGTTGTAGTCAATCGGTAATACGCAAGGACTTATTGAATTCACCAGAACCAACACAAAACCAGTGGGTCACTATCTGTTGTATTCATGGGGACAAGGAACAGTATCCCCTGGGGTTGGTCAAGATAGAATGGAATGGGTACCACGATTTCCTCCCAGTGGGGATTATGGACAGGCTGATAGAAGATTGTATAATCAGGACGGACTATATCAGGTTCTACGATCTTCTCGATAAAACCAGAATACCCCAACAATCCCCGGACTGGTGGACAGAAGTGCCCTTTTCAAATACATACATTGAGAGTCCTCCTACAAGCATAAAACTAACCCGGAGAGAGAAAAGACTAGAAAAACTAAAGTATCAGGAGTCCAAGAACGAGCCAGAGTCCGCAAAACTAGTAGCAGGAACCGGCGAGGCAGCCGTGTCCTTTAGAGACAGTCAGCAGCAGGACCCTACTCTCTGTCACGCCTGGAACATAGCTAAAACAGAATCCACAAACGATGTGGGTCCTTATTTTTTTATACAGAAGAACCTTCTGTATAGAATTACCACGTCTACAAAGGGGGAGAAGAAACAGTTGGTGGTACCCGAACCCTATCGAAATCAGGTTCTGTTTTTAGCTCATAACCAGCCGGGGGGAGGTCATTACGGTCGTGAAAAAATGGAGGAGTATCTCTTGCGGAGATTCTATTGGCCAGGAGTCTATGCCCACATCAGAAGGTATTGTCTACAATGTTCTGGGTGTCAGTTAACGGGACCAGGAACCCCCAAGAGAGCTCCATTACATCCCCTACCCATTATTGAGATCCCTTTTAGTTACGTAGGTATGGATCTGGTATGACCCCTCCTTCCCTCATCCAGAGGTCATACCTACATTCTGGTATTGGTAGACTACGCTACGAGATACCCCGAAGCAATACCCTTATCCAGCATGACTACGAAAACAGTGGCTCAGGCGATGATAACGTTTTTTACTAGGATAGGATTTCCCCAGGAAATCCTCACCGATCAGGGCACCCCTTTTATGTCAAGCCTTATGAAACAGATATGCAAGCTATTAGGGATCACCCAGATAAAAACCGCGGTATATCACCCCCAAACTGACGGTCTAGTGGAACGCTATAACCGGACCATAAAAAACCTACTGAGGAAAATGGTAGATGACTCCGGAAAGGACTGGGATCAGAAGCTACCTCTGGTCCTTTATGCTATCCGGACTCATGCACAATCCTCCACGGGATACAGCCCTTTTGAATTAATTTTTGGAAGACAACCACGTAGTCTCCTGGATATGGCCGCAGAAACATGGGAAGAGGAAGGGAAACCCTTACTAGAATATGTTCATACACTTAAATCACATTTACAAACCATATGGGAAGATGTGCGAAGTCATCTAGAGAAAGCACAGACAACCCAAAAGAAGTATTACGATCACGGGACTAAACTATACCATATAAAATTTGCTAAAGAAATGGGAACAACCAGTAGATGTCAGTAGCAACGCAGCTGAGGGTTTTTTTGTCACTCCATCCACGGGTCTAGGGTTGGACCTTTATCCCACTAGCGGCAAAACCCCAGTAGAAGCTCCATGCTTGAATAATTCTCTGCCCGAAATGGAAAAAACACAGCTATCCTCCCTATTACTACAGCACTCCCATTTTTTTTCTGAGACGCCAGGGAGAACCCATTTGATCCACCACCAAATGAAAACACCCGAGGGCCAAACTATTCGGCTCCACCCCATCGCTTTCCCGAAGCTAGGAAAAACATAATCGAGGAAGAAATAAAAAAATGCTAGCCCTAAAGGTAATCGAACCCTCTGTGAGCCCCTGGTGCTCCCCGGTGGTTCTCGTCCCAAAACCCGATGGATCTGTTCGATTCTGCATCGATTTCCGGAAGTTAAATGCCATATCACTCTTTGATATGTATCCTATTCCCCGTGTAGATGACGTCTTAGAGAAGTTAGGAAGAGCCAAATACTTATCCACCCTCGATCTCACAAAAGGGTACTGGCAAATTCCCCTCGCGCCGGGGGATGAAGAGAAGACAGCTTTTGTGACCCCATCAGGCCTTTATCATTTTACTGTCCTGCCTTTTGGTCTCCACAGGGCCCCAGCTACCTTTCAACGCTTAATGGACCGGCTACTACAACCATTTCATACCTTTGCAGCAGCATATTTGGATGACATTGTAATCTTTAGTGACACATGGTCCGACCACTTATGCCGTCTCAACAAGGTTTTCACTGCCTTGGCGGACGCCGGGTTGACGGCTAATCCAAAAAAATGCATCCTGGGAAATACACAAATATCCTATCTGGGGTATATAATAGGTAACGGGACTCTACGACCTCAGAAGAGTAAAATTGAGGCCATATCTCAAGTACCGATACCAAAGACCAAGAAAGACCTACGCTCCTTTTTAGGCTTCGTGGGCTATTACCGCAGGTTTATACCCCAATACTCCAAGATTGCCGCCCCTCTCACTGATCTATTGAAAAAACGGCAACCCTCCACTTTAACCCCGTTATCCGGTTCTCAGCTCGCCAGCTTCGAGCACTTAAAGCACTCCCTGACAACCGACCCAGTCCTTATGTGTCCAGATTTTTTTAAGCCCTTCCATTTATACACTGACGCTTCTAATATTGGCTTGGGTGCGGTCCTCGCCCAACCTGACAAGGAGGGTCAAGAGCATCCCATTGTCTTTATCAGCAGGAAACTTCTTCCCCGGGAGTGTCATTACCCCGCTATTGAAAAGGAGTGTCTGGCTATTAAATGGGCTGTGGAGAACTTACAGTATTACCTCCTAGGCAGACCTTTCGTTCTTTATACCGATCATGCCCCTTTCACTTGGTTGGCCTCCCATAAAGACTCCAATTCCAGAATACTACGGTGGTTTCTTGAACTCCAGCCTTTTACTTTTCAGGTCCGCCACATTTCCGGTACTCAGCAGGGTCCTGCGGATTATCTGTCACGGTTCCCCACCACTCCGGTCCTCTACCAGTCCCGTTCATGGGAGGGGGAGTGGAGACGGGTCGCCTCGACCGCGTCCACTGAGTCTCCCCATTGGCGTCGTTCGCGCGTCTCTGTTGACTCACTTCAGCGTTCCCATGTTACCATGGGAACGCCACTAGACGCTGCGGGCCCGGACTTCCGGGACACACAAAGAAAAGAAACAACGGACTGCCGCGGGGAGGAGTTTCGGACGCTATCGAAGGAGACAGAGGAAACGAAGACGCCGAACGCCAAGGAAGGTGAAGAGACGCCGACCACGGAGAAGGAGATTCGCAACCCTGAAGCAACTTCGGAGACGGGCGAAGCAGTTCCTGTTCGAACCGAAGTCCTAACTGCCTACAAATCCCGCCACGACCCTGGAAGGTCGTGGCTAAACCAGGTACGGTCCTTCTTAGGACGGAGTGCTTATAAACAGAGTGATAGAGTACAAGGAAGAGGAGCCGGAGAAAAGAGGGAAGGGTCGGAGGGGACCCTGGGGAAAAGAGAACAACCGGGCACGACTGGGGAGCACTCTCTGCACAGCTCTGAGTGGTAAGAGTAAGAGCGTGCCGTAAAGTACTTGAGAGCCACAACCCTGACTGGGCACTACCTTTTTCTACCCCTTCACCACCTAACCCCGAGCACCTTCCTTCCTTGCATGCCACCTTTAAACAAGCACGCAAAGTACCCCACAGCCGACTTACCTGTGGTATCCTCTCTGTTTTGTTTCCGGTATCCGAGGGGGACCAGATAAACAAACTTCCACCAAACCTAAAGGAGAAGAGAATACCCGACAATAAAAGGGCAAGAAGACTCAGCAAGACAAACGGACAAGAACAATCTCTCTACACCCTTTGAATTGTACTATATTTAAAATAAAGATAAATCACTCACCGTACCGAAGCCTTCCACTCCTCTGTACCGCCAGTAGCCTATCACAGTGCCTCACTACCTTGAACCAACTAGCATTAAAATCAAGGTAGCCTTTAGAAAAAAGAGCATCTCTGTTTTTTAAAGGCCAAAAAGATGGATTAAAGAATTTGGTAGCTCGAGTAGTTGATCCACCAAAAGACTGTGATGAACTCATAGATCTGGTGGTAGGACTAATCACAGACTAGATGAAAGGAAGTCACAAACTAAGGATAATAGCTCAAAGAGAAAAGAGGATAGAAAATAAAAATTTGGATGAGCCAGAACCAATGCAAATAGGAAGCCTCAAGATTCTTTTCTCAGGGGAGAAACAACAACAACATAGGGACCAAGAATGATGTTTATACTGCGGTAAAGCAGGTCATTTCTTAAAAGAATGTCCCACCAGTACCAGGGAAGTGACTAAATATTCTCCTCCTTCCACCAAGTCTTTGGGAACATATAGACCCCATAACTGAGAAGACCAAATTACTGGGTCCTGGTAAGGTGAAGACCTTTAATTTGAGAAGCACAAACAGGGAATATGCCATTAGGCACTTTCACATTCCTACTAGTTTAGGATGGGAGTAGAGTTCCAAGTTCTCCATTGATATTTTGTTAGACTCACGAGCTACGGGTAACTTTATGGGTTCTGAATGTGCTTGTTGATTCCAACTGCTTCCAGATCTTTTCAAGAGAGCGTTCACAGTATAGAAGGAAAAGAGATTTTATCTGGCCCTGTGAAGTCATGTACTATTCCATTAAAACTTAGGCCCTGATTTAGAGTTTGGAGCAGGGGTTACATTGTCACAATGGTGACGGCTATCTCAGCCGCCCAAATCTAAATCCCATAGGATATAGTGGGATTTAGATTTCGGTGGATGGGATATTGGTCACCATTGTGATGGAATAACCCCTCCTTAAGACTGTAAATCAGGTCCTTAATATCAAAGAACATCTGGAGATAATAAATTCAGACATAATAACCGCCTCTCAATCTCAGATTATGTTAGGAGTGGCGTGGTTGTATGAAAACAATCCTACGTAGACTGGGGTAAAGGCTCTCTTACCTTTCCCTCCACATATTGTCAACAACATTGTCCAAATCCCCTCCTGTATCAATGAAGCAATCTATAGGTGCCTTTGTAAGAGCTGAAGATAATGGTTTCAAAGAAATAGCAAAATGTCTTAGACATTTTTTGATACACAAAAGGCTAATGTGTTACCCCGACACAAACCATTCAATTTTCAAGTAAATTTGCATCCCGGGGCCCACCTGCCTTGTTGCAGAATATGTTGCTGTTTCTGAAAAACAAAAAAGACATCTGAGGCAATATTTAGATGAGCTCCTTGAAATTGGTTTCACTCACCCCTCTCCTTCTCCAATGTCTTCTTTGTTTTTCTTCCCAAAAAAGGCAGGAGAGTTGTGAACCTATATTGATTATAGAGCTCTTAATCATGTTACAATTATGAACAGATAACCTCAATTAGATCAGATCCCTATTAGATCAGGTAAAGAATGCAACTATTTTCACTAAATTATATCTCAGAGGAGCTTATCATTTGATTATGGTAAGACAGGGAGATGAAAGGAAGACTGTATTCCATGCTAAATTTGTCTTGCTTGGGTATCTGATGATGCCATTTGGTTTATATATATAATGCCCCTGCAGCTTTTCAGTTTTTTATCAGCGAGGCATTACGTGAATATGTTGATATCTGTGCAGTAGTTTAGATTGATGACATCTTAATATTCTATAAGAATAAGTAAGACTAAGTAAAAGCACATTGAACATGTAAAAAAAACATCTTAATGGAATTAAGGGAACATCATTTATTTGCAAAAATACAAAAGTGTATCTTTAATATAGAGGGGGGGAGTTCTTGGGGTTTATTATATCAGCTAATGGAATAACAATTTATCCCAAGAAGGTAGAGATTATTCAGGAGTGAAAATCCCCACAATTAGTTAAAGATGTGTAGAGTTTCCTGGCCTTTGCCAATGTTTATAGACGGTTTATTGATCAGTTTTCGGCTTTGGTCTCCCCAATTACCAGTCTTTAAAAAAATCGGCTGTGGTTTCATTGGACAAAGGAGGCAAAAAACGCTTTTCAAATGTTAACATCAGTATTCATCACAGCTCCAACTTTAAAACATCTAGATCCTTCTCATCCATTGATTGTTGAAGCAGATGCATCTCAGACAGCTGTGGGTGGTGGTTTATCACAGAAACACTTTGTTACTGGACAAATATGCCCAGTGGCTTACTATTCTTGCAAATTAAACCCATCTGGATCTAATTATACAGTAATTGATAGGGAGTTGCTGGCAATTAATTATGCAGTTGAGGAAAAGAGGCTATGGGGGTCATTCTGACCCCGGCGGTCTTAGACCGCCGGGGCCAGGGTCGGCGGGAGCACCGCCGACAGGCCGGCGGTGCCCCGCAGGGCATTCTGACCGCGGCGGTAAAGCCGCGGTCAGACCGGCAACACTGGCGGTCTCCCGCCAGTGTACCGCCGCCCTATTGAATCCTCCAAGGCGGCGCAGCTAGCTGCGCCGCCGAGGGGATTCCGACCCCCCCTACCGCCATCCAGTTCCCGGCGGTCCGCCCGCCGGGAACCGGATGGCTGTAGGGGGGGTCGCGGGGCCCCTGGGGGCCCCTGCAGTGCCCATGCCACTGGCATGGGCACTGCAGGGGCCCCCGTAAGAGGGCCCCTACGAGTATTTCACTGTCTGCTTGGCAGACAGTGAAATACGCGACGGGTGCAACAGCACCCGTCGCACCTTCCCACTCCGCCGGCTCGATTACGAGCCGGCTTCATCGTGGGAAGGACGGTTTCCCCTGGGCTGGCGGGCGGCCTTTTGGAGGCCGCCCGCCAGCCCAGGGGAAACCTCAAAATACCCACCGCGGTCTTCCGACCGCGGTACGGTATTTTGGCGGCTCCCGCCGGGCGCGCGGTGACCGCGCCCGGCGGGAGTCAGAATGACCCCCTATGTTTTTTGGGAGCACAACCTACATTACCCATTCTTACAGACCACTGAAATGTACACTTTCTAAAATCTTCCCAAACTCTATGAAAGTGTCAATTAAGGTGGACTCAATTCTTTGCAGAATACGATTTTATGATAAGGTTTCAACCATGAAGAAGAAATGGCAAAGATGATTCACTCTCTAGATATGTTAATGAACCGCAAGAGAAAATTGTGTATGTTTATGTTTAAACAAAATACATCAAAAGGTACAAGATAATTTGCATCATGCTAAAGTAAGATATAAAAGAATGCGGAATAATTCAGAATCCCTGAAAATGAGTATGCTGTGGATGACTCCGTTTGGTTATCCACTAGATATCTTTGCTTAAAAGAAAATAATACATTCCAGCCTAAATATGTGGGGCTATTTAAAATGTGTCAAAAGATTATTCCAGTAGCTGTGAAATTGGACTTACCTGCAACTTTAAAGATATATCCAGTTTTTCATTTTTCCCTGAAAAAATCTATGATTGAGGGAACTTGAGTAGCATTTGCTCCACCACCTATTGCAATAGGACATCATTTGGAATATGAGGTGAAAGCAATTCTAACTCTAAGACAGGAAGAGGATGTACTTATTACCGTCGCGACTGGAAAGGATATGGACTTGAAAAGAGATCATGGTAACCAGCTGGTTGTGTGCATGCACCCCGATTAGTATAAAAATTATATCTACAATATCCTTATAAGCCCTAAACAGTTGGAGGTCTTTTGAGTGGGGTGTACTCTAGTGGCTGCCGCGCTGTCTAATATCAGCCAGGCAGTGAAGCCAACATGGCTCCTGTGTGTGCTGCTAGGAGCGATCAAATGCGTTCTACGATTGCTGGAGAGCCAGCTCATGGCCCTGCCCCCTCATATCTGCGCTCAGCTCCCAGGGCAGTTGAAGGCACGCTTCAGAGCCGAACCTTGCTGCTAATTTCAGGTTCTAGCCATCTTGTTTTTTTCCCCTGTATATTTTGACAATTATGAATTCAGATGAAGCTAATTCCTTGAAAATATACCTTTGGGCCTCCAGTTATTATACTACAATCAGAGTCCCAGTATCACTTACCTGTTAGTCTTTAAAAAGGTCTAAATTCAGTCTTTCTTCCCTGTAATTGGTGCACTTACCTGGAACAACAAAAGAACATAAGATCAAATGGCCAACAGCAAACCATTCCATAGAATTCTGGTAAGGTGCATGTTAAGATTGACTTTATAGGAATACTTATTATCCTTGAATAATTTGTTGAACTTCTTTGACCTTTCAAGACTGCCTTTTGAGTTCTCTGTACTCTTCTGAAGGACCCTGCAGGAAACAAATAAAACAGACTCTGATTGGATATGCGTATATGTTTATAGACTTGTGTATTTTAGAGATTATTATGGAAGTACTCATTCAGAATTATTTGGACTCCAAAATCTAGTTCACGTTGCTAAAGAAGCTATACGTTTGTTGTTTTTTTTGTCGGGGATAGAATATACTCTTTATGTGAAGAGATTGTTCAAGGCATAATGATGCAGCAAATAATAGAAGTAAAGCAGGAGATTTGTTTTTCCACACATCAATGTATGAGAACTAATTTGCTAGCTTTTTTTAGAAAGAGATTCAAAAGCTAATCAAGTGTGGGTGTTGTATGTCAACAGGACTGAGGGAATTTTGGGTAAGATTGCATACATATTAAGGAGTACATGGTTATTAGTTAACATAATTTTAGTTAAGGGAAAGTAATAGTTTGTTTGTATTTCCCTCAGATTACTGACTCCATAGGAATTGACAACTTTTGACAACTCTGTGAGATTCCAGGAAGTCTAACACAGATCAAGTTCCTTCAACTGTGTTTTTTCTTCTCTAATCCCCATTCTCCCAGAGTGCTCTTGTGACTAGAGAGAGTGATGCAGTTCCCTCTTGGTTATAGCATAGTTTGGGAGACAAAGGAAATTGGCTTCTAGAGACTCCTCTAGCTCCCACAAGATTCAAACACAGCCTTCTGTTGAAGGTAGGTTGTATTCCAACGTGACAGGTGGGGGCAAGAGGCATCACTATTTTTTCTGTTGTTCTCTGTGAGAACGTTTCTAGACTGGGCTTGCCCTTTTGTCTGTTCATAATTACTGCTTCAGGAACGCTGGTGAAAGAGCAAAGATTACACACTTCATTGTGTCCACCTTCAGACCACATTTGGGTGTACCACCTGGCAAGCAGGGGCTACTGGGATTCAACTGTGAGGTTTGAAGTTATTTCTCTCAGATGTTTTTGGGACTTTCCTATTATGGTTCTGCAGACTAGGTCAAGAATAATCCCTACAGCTCTTAAATCTCAGTAGTAGCAATGGCGAGCACTTACAGGCTTCTCATGGAGGTAGTATAGGGATGCTTGAACTGAGAACTCAAAGATTAAACAACATCACAATAAATGATTGTCTAACCCACTGCTTTATTTTTAAAAGGATTATTCACCAAAACTAAACACTACAGGCACAGTTTAGTGAACTAGGCAGTGACCTCTCTCAAACCACTACCCTAGAACTCTCTTACTGTTTCCTCCCCCTGTCATGGTCTTCACATCGCTTCCCACCGTTGGCTGAAGAATTTGGAGGAGCACCCGGTCTTCTGCTGGTTCTGGACCGACCAAGATAAGGGTGACCCTTTCTAGTAGCCACAATGCTGCTTGACAAGAAATGCCTAAGCAGACCGTACTCTCCAGAAGGAGTCCCAAAAATATGGGAAAAAGCTCTACAAAGGAACTCCTAAAAAAGAGGAAAATAGATAATAAAAAAAGGGGAAAATTGAATAATCCCTTGCCAAGAGCAACAGGAACTAGAGAATAACATGAAGAAACAGGAGAAAGGATCACCACCAAGCGCAAGTGTTTGCAACGCAAGGAAGACCAGAACTGAAAGGCTTATATACCAGGTGACAGGAAGTGACAAACAGGAAGAAAGAGCGACACCATCTTGGATTGGGAAGGCCACGTAGGAAAGAATAGGAAAAAAGTAGGAGTATAAAAGGAAAAAGAAAAAAGGCATGCTGGGAAAAAAGAACACCAAGATGAAGACAACATGGACACCAGAACAAGGAAATAAGCAAAAGTGGAAGACAAGAAGAAGAAAAAAGGAAGAAAGAAGAGGATTCCCACCAGGTAAGGAAGGGAAAGAGTATCAGGAAGGCAAGCTGGAAAAGCTGCGCGCCCGGGAGCACCAAATGTGCTTTCTGGGCTGCGAGGTGAGAGAAGACATGCATAAACGTGGGCCGCGGCAATGCCGGCGCTCCGATACTCGGAGCGACAGCCCAACGGCCCAACCGTGGCTCGAAGAAGGGACGCGGCGGCAGAGCGCGGCGTCATTCCCCCTTCCTATGGTCTAGACGATATTCCCCCTGATGATATGAACTTCAATGTCAACATGAATAAGTAGATTAAACCCTCTGGTAGGCTCAATGTGCTTGTTTTAACAGTTTAAAAACAGCCTCTGAATTCTTATCACTTTCCTTGATACGAAAGCTTATGGCTTACGCCAGCAACCATCAGGTAGCACTGCACAACCTCTCTCCTGCCTCTGGAAGGAAGTGCACACTATGGGTCAGATGCAATCTCCTCCTGCTGCAGTGACATTGTGATCTTGGGCAGCGATGGGAGACACATTGAAGTCCATCCAGTTCAAAGATTCAGGTAACCTGGAGTTGCAGTGGCCCCATGGAGTAGGTTTTATCACAGCTTCACTCCCCATGCTTCTGGGTGCTAGGCTTTCATTCAGGTCGAACTGCAAAGGACTAAGGGCCTGATTTAGAGTTTGGCAGAGGGGGATACTCCATCACAAACATGACGGATATCCCGTCCGCTGTATTAAAATCCCATTATAGCCTATGGAGTGAGTGGGCAGAGAAGCAGATGGGTAGGCATTAGCCATGATGGCAACTATGATAGAATGGAGCAATGAGGAGGGGACTGACGTGGTAGAGGATGGAGAAACTGACAGGAAACAAAAGGGCGAAGATGAATTTACCAACCATGGAGGGGAGGAGGGTCAGCCATTGAAAGGATATGCTGGAGAGAGAAGGGGAAGGGGTTGTACCCCGGTACAGCAGGGGGTGCACAACAGGGAAACGGGTGGGAGTAGGTTGCAAGCGGGGGTCGGTAGGGTTGGACTGATTAAGTGGGGCATGTGGGGGCAGACTGGGAGATGATATTGTACAGCGGAAAGAAGATGGGTTACAGAGGGGTCTAAGGTGGAAGAAAATGAGTAGACCAATAGGCCCAGACTTCCTTTCATGATAGAGAATTGGATGGTGACTTTTCTAATATACGCCAGCATGTGCTGTGAAAAGCTTCCGGAGCACTGCATAGCTCTGTTTAGGTATATGAGTGTTTGTTAGGGAGGCACACATCACATTCAGGGGGTATGCGTGTGGTCAGTATGATGAGGAGTTCAGAGCTCAAATGAGGAAAGATGCGGAGGGAAGATTGGGGGAAGTGGATAATGACTTATGGCTGCACAAAATAACACTAACAAGGCTGGGTCTAACTGTTTTTATAGACAGCGGCTTACCTGTGGTTTATCAACCCTTTCAAGGACATCCCTCCCAATGTTGGGTGGTAGCAGTGGGCAGAGGACAGGGAGGAATGGTGGAACACGCTTGCCTTTTAACAGGGGATTCTGCAAAAAGGGGTACTGCAAGTTCCGTTACAGGTGCTCTAGGTGTGCAGCAACACACCCATTTACACCACAGAGAAAACAGGGGTGGATCGCATAGAGGGCAAGGAGGGACTGGCAGCAGAAGATGACAGTAGGGGGTACAAAGGCATGCAGGGACCTGCAGGAAAAGGCTCACATGCCAGTTAAGTTACACAGGCTGGCATACTAACTACTGTAGTAAGGGAAAGAAGATGATGCAAAACTGTTGCAGGAGGGTTTTAAGTATGGGTTTGAGTTGGGGTCGAGGGGAAGGAGATGAGGAGAGAACTCAAAATCAGTAAGGGAGCATCCTAAGTGGTGAGAGACAAACTAGCAAAGGAAGTGCGTGAGGGCCGAATAGCAGGCCTCTTTGATGAGTGGCCTATGGGTAGGTTGATTGGGTCACCAATCGAAGGGGTACAGAAGAAAGGGAATGGACAGTTTTGGCTAATTCATCCTCTTTCCTGGCCAGAACGGCAATCAGTGAACAACTTTATTTCTGATGACTTGTAGTCTGTGACATATTTTCCAGTGGGCGTTGCCATAGATTTTGTAAGGCAAGTGGTGAAAGGTGCCTGCATGGAGAAGAGTAACATAAAGTCAGCATTTTGCCTTTTGTCAGTATACCCCACTGGTTTTGAGTTGCTTGTTATGCAGTTTGATGGACAATGTTCTGTTGCTGATGGGTTGCTCAATACCTTGTGCCCTGTTTCAAAGGTTTAGATCATTTTTGCAATGTTTTTTTCCATTTGTGACGAGACACACAACTGTGATACATTACCTAGATGACTTTGTTTTTGTGGGACCACATGGCTCCATATACTGCCAGTGGATGCTTTTAAGTTTTAAGAAGCTGTGGAAGCTAGGGAAGAAGGTAGAATGGAATATACAAATATTTTCTGACACAACTGGAAGTACAGGGCTTGGTCTGTACTGGCAAGGGCACTGGTGCACTGATCAGTGGCCAGACCATTGGAAGAATAGGGAGAGAAGCATAGCATTCCTATTTTTTTTCTTTACTTTGGTGGTGGCTTTGACTTTGTGGGGTGATCGGTTTGCTAACAAGAAGGCAATGTTCAAGTGGACAATATGACCATAGTTCAGATCCTAAACAGACAGTCAGTGAGGGACATCAAGGTACTGAAGCTGTAGTGAGAGTTTGTGCTGGGTGGTTTACATTAAAACATCTTGTTCAGGGCACACTATGTTCGTGGAATTGACAATACTGACGCTTTGTCTCGATTGCGGTGGATGAGGTTCCATCAGCTTGCTTTGGGAGCAGACATGGAGTAAATGATAATGTCAGCTGAGCTGTGGAGGATAGGCGCAGCAGGATTTTCCATTGATTTGAGGTGCTTGGCACAGTCTATGTAGAGGACATACAGGCAGGCATGGGACAAGTTTTTGGAGTCTGAGGCACGAAGGAGAGGGAGTGAGGAAGAGGCCCGGCAAAGATGTGACGTTGTGGTAAAATTTATCTTGGACATGATTGAGAAGTGGTGGTCTAAGTTTACAATATTGGGTAAGTTTGTGGGCACTGCTGTTTTTGGTAAGTTGTGTTTGGACTATGCTTCATCCACCAGCCAGTTAGTGAGAGGGTTGTTGGAAGGTTGGGGGAGGGAGAAAGATACCAGAGGAGAAGACGGAAGTTGTTGGTTTAGTCAGTAATTCGCAGAGTGATGGGTACATTACATGTAATATGTTACGCAGGAGAAGTGGTATTGTTCTTATTGTTGATGATTTGGATGTTTTTTGGGTCATTCTTAGTTTTGGAGTTGCTGGGGGGAGGCAACGTGGGCGGGGCATTGGGCTGGACGGATGTGGAAGTACAAGATAAAAGTGTGGAAATGAACCATAAAAAGTCAAAGACAGACCAAAGAGATAGGGGTAAGAGGTTGTGGTTGTCAGCTAATCCAGTTCAGTGTTTATGCCAAGCCTATTGGTGCTGTCGGTTCCAGCAGCAGGGAAGCAACATGTCAGGACAGGTATTTAGATATCAAGATGAATTGGAGGTGTTGTGTAAGGCACTTATTCACTTGAGGCTTCCTGTAGCAGACTACAGAGCACATTGTTTTAAAAACAGGTACACTTCTCTGTCCCATGCACGTTAGAGGGAGATTCCAGCCAGATGACCACGACTGCATGCTGATTGACATTGCTACCGCTGCTTGCTGAGACTACCGGTTCCCTGGCCTACACAGGGATGGTATCCCTCCAGACAACAGGCTTCCTTGCTCAGGTATGGGGGATGATGTCTTCCCAGGGGGGAATCCTGAAGGGCAGATTAGGGTTTATCATGCTGCGCTCTAACATATCTTAGGTAGGTATCACATATATTACGCATAGTGACAGTATTTTGGGACTTTTCTTGTGTTTCACTTTTCTTGTCACCATTTTGCTTATAGCGTGTTTCACCATTCTAATTATTGCAATTCATGCCATTTTATCTAACATGCAGCTGCTTAAATAAATCCTATTGAACCCTTTTCTGCCTCTGTTTGTCTTTGCATGTGTAAGACTATTGTAGCTGAGAGAAAAGGATGAGATCTGATCCACCACGATTTCCCTGAGAAGTCAATCTTGTCCTGCCCCAGTTGCCAAAAATCACCCCTATTCTAGGGTGGAGGTGAGGCGCTGCTAGTTGGCCAGAAACAGATTAGGCCAACAGTTGTCACATGGTGTGGGACTGGACTCAATTTCCCACAAATCAGGTGATACTGCTGCCTGAATCCAGCAGTCTCATTAGAATAATGTGACCCATAGATCACAAGGAAGGCATAGAGGATTGAACGTGACTTGCCCCTATGAACTGACGAGGACACCATGGGTGCATCAGCACATCAATGGGACCCAGGTCAAGGGCATGGGAATTCACCTTCCTGTCACTTGCTCGGGAGTGAAGACCTTTGTAGGAGGAGCAGCGGAGCACCTTCAATCGCTGCTGGAGCCAACCGCATAAGCTCACAGGAGGGAATCTTTGGATGGCAGCAATGACAACTCCACCTGGGATAAGTGACTCTATACCCAGTTCAGGCCAGGTTGTGGCCATGGTTCCAAGAGATCTTGTGCATGTGTATTTCGAAGGTCAGGACATCTTTGAATGGTTTATGAGCTTTGAGGTTGCTTGAAAGGTGCAGTCCTTGAACGTGGCATCTAAGGCACCTACCTTAATAGGGAGCACGCCATTGGAAGGGACAGCCGTTATTGGAAGGATGCCTGTAGCAGACAAGATGGTCTACGGGCGAATGAAGGAAGCTCTGATTAGACAGTTTGGGTTGAAGCTAGCTCAGTACATTCATACATTCAGGGACTGCAGGACAGCAGATGGTGTTCAGTGTGAAACTTTGATTCATGTAATGTTGTGTTTTTGGAATGAGTGAGTCAGAAGCATAGAGACCAAGGACTTTCAGTCCCTTAATCAGCTGATGGTGACAGAGCGACTCAAGGAGAAGTGCTCTATTGCACTTAGGCAATTCCTCTCTGTAAGGTAATATCTCTTTTTGTATGGACACCCCATGTTTTTGGGCTTTAGTGGCTGGTTTTTCGACTCTGATGGTGCACTGACGCTTGCTAGCCAGACCTCAGTGCCTGTGGCCAGACCTTAAACTCTCCATGTTTGATTGGCTTATACCCAATTGGCATAAGCTACTTACTTACTTACTTACTTACATGCAAGTCCCTAGTTTATGGTACTCAGGTACCCAGGGCCTGTAAGTTGGAGTGTCACCCCAGGGAATGCAGCACTGCTTGTGCCACCCTGGGTGTGACAAAAGTAAAAACATGGCTCCTATTCTACTACTGCAGTCTAGAAGTGTAGTTTTGAACTGCTAACTCAACGTTGCCATTTAAAATCATGGCAAAGCCAAGTCCTACCTTGTAATGTAAATAAGTCATTGCTAAGGCATGCCTAGCGAACCCTAAGGCAGAGTCCTGTAGATTATAAAGTGGAACACCTGCTTTACATGTTCCAACGGAAAACACCTGCAGTTGTCATTTTTAACATGGAAAAGGCTAGTAGCCATATTGGCAAGTGCAGAGTGGCAGGCTACCACTGTAGTCCTGCTACCTTCTGACTGGGACTACTAAAGTTGATACTGTATGGTATAAAACAACTCAAGCCTGTCTTTATCCACAAGTTGAAATTAATGTAACTAGTTGTCGCTTTGTTGCCCTAAATCCCTTTGCCTGTCCATGGTTGCCATAGGGTTTCTCTTTGCGACAGCTTTCTGTCCTCCTGAGAAGATGTGCATTAACTTCTAGGAAAAAAGGAATAGCAGCCTTCACGGGGCAAGAAGCTACACAGGTGTTGACCCAAAGGTGAAGCCATCTTTGAAGAGCAAATGGGGAACACTTGGGAGAAGGGCTTCCTTATTGTTGAAGTAGACAGGCTGGCACTCAGGGAGAAGAGGTGAAACCAGTTGACAAACATGTTTTCTAGGGGTGTGTATCCCCTTGATAGCCAACATGTGGGTGCAGCTAAAGAGCTCTGGATGCTGAGAGAGGGGTTCTGCTATATTGTAAGTGGACATAATGGTGCAATTGGGGATAGCCAGATGCCACACTTTGTAGGAAGTGGGTACCAGGAGGGAGGGAACCTAATGGGCCAGTTAGCCACTAACCACATCCTACCCTGAGGGCAATTTCTGAGCATAAATAGTGCACCCCTGGCACACCAAACTCAGATCTCATTGGACTGGATATGAGGACTGAAGAAGGACTGGCCTGCTGCACTAATGAACCAGTAAAGAGAGTCTGAACCAGCGTAGACTGCACCTGCTGAATTTGGTGGCTAGCAAAGGAGGAAAGGCTGTACTTGCTGTATCCTACTCTTGGAGAAGTCATCTCCGGTGCCTAGCTGGAGCAGGAGACTCCAAGGGCCAGTTGACTGACTTCCTGTTCGCAGCAGAGGGCCACAACACCTCAAGAAGCCTGATGGGCGAGTTGGTAGCCCAAATCTGTCAGCAACCACTTCTCTTTATCATGCAGCACCAGAGACCAGAATCTGATGCTCAAAGTTGCACCTGAGTCTGCTGGACCTGGGGAAGTTGTTGCAGTGTAGCTTGGTCACGCAGCAGACAAGTCATCGTTCAGAAAAGGATTCGGCTGTAACCGCGATACCGCATGATTGGTAGCCCATTCTTCAATTTTCTTTCTTCACTGAATAATGTCACTTCAGTCTCATGTGCCTAAAGGTTTTCTTCTCTCATAGTGCTTACTTAAAATAGCCCAGCCACTCCTACTCCCATTTTACAGACGTCACATCTTTGGCTCCGATTATAAATCTGCAGACCGCTATCCCCAGGTGGCATACCACTCTGTTCAATCACAACTCACCCAGTGTTTCTGACCTCAATTTTCCAGGTGCAGGAAGACCAAGCCTTATTTTATGGTTAAGTTCTATTTTTATGGGTCTTTCTGTCTCAATACACATATGCCCATTTACATCCACTGACTGGTAGAATGGACAGTCTCAGGGACATACTCACAATGTAAACATACCTCTCTTTACCTCTCAATCCCCTCAGAGGAGCTCAGGAGATATAATCCCACATAACTAGTACATGCAGTTTCTCCATTTAAACTTGGTGGATCTCAGAGTATGTGTTATTGGGCTTTGCTCCGATGGTCAGGGTCTTCCCTCTTACATACACCCTCCTGTCCTTTACCTCTCTCTGTAACATATTGGTTGCTCATCCTCTGAACTCTGAGAAATTCAGGGCATGTTAAATTACTGTGCTAAGAAGGATGTGCATAGGCCAACAACCTTCAGTTTGATCCTCCCTTATTTCCACTGCCACTCAAACAGTTTTGATGCTCAATAATTCCTACATATGCTATAACCCCTCCAATTCTCTAGTACTTTGTCTGTCCCCCACAGGCTTGTCATGGTTTCCACTGCTACACACAGGGAAAGTGAGATTGTTTTCTCCATAGGACACTATAAGAAGTATGTCTGCTTATTTGGTAAGCCTAGGAATATGCATGCTGGGAATCTGGAGATTGTAGTGTTAAAGATTATGGGGGTCATTCTGACCCTGGCGGTAAAAGGCTCTTACCGCCGGTCAGAAGACCGCCATCATACCGCCGCGGCCGCGGTAAACCGCCACGGTCATTCTGACCCACAACTGCCAAACCGCCAAAAACCCGACATCCACTGAAGCCCGCCTCATCAACGGTCAGCGATAAACTGTAGATGACCAAACCTCCACCGTCACGCCAACACAAACACGCCCATGCCATTACGACCCACGAATCCACGCGGCGGTCTTTCAACCGCGGTATTCCATTGGCGGTACACACCGCCGCGCTCAAAATACACACACCTTTACAAAACACAGCCACATTGGACAATTCGAAATACACACACCTGATACACATACACACACCACACCCACACACCCATCACCATATAAAACACACACCCACATCACCCACAAACCCCCACAAATCGAAATTCGAGACAAGGCGCAATACACAGAGAGAGAGCACAGGGAACGCAAAGCACAACACACACAGGAACCCAACATCATCACCCACACCACATCTACGCACAAAACACCACACACCACCACACTCATCACCACAAACACCATCCCACACCTCATCCACACCACCCCATGGCACCCCAAAGACACCCCAGGTTCTCGGACCAAGAACTCAGGGTCATGGTGGAGGAAATAATCAGGGTAGAGCCCCAGCTCTTCGGCACACAGGTGCAGCACACCACAATAGCCAGGAAGGCGGAGCTATGGCAAAGGATCGTCGACAGGGTCAACGCTGTGGGACAGCATCCCAGAAATCGGGAAGACATCCGAAAGCGCTGGAACGACCTACGGGGGAAGGTGCGGTCGATGGTGTCAAGATACAACATCGCTGTGCAGAAGACTGGCGGCGGACCCCCACCCACTCCACCCGAATTCACAGCATGGGAGCAAGAGGTCTTGAACATCCTGCATCCTGAGGGCATCGCTGGAGTAGGCGGAGGAATGGACTCTGGTAAGTCTAATCTCAACTACTTCACCCCCCCCCCAACCACCAGCATGCCAACCCACATACCCACCCTAACCCCTAACCCCCCAGCACACATACTCCCTGTTAATGTCTCACCAGCACAACCCACCCAACCCAACCCCAACCCCTGAATGCCAACACAAACCATGGACACCCATCACCTAAGCATGACCACTGCACATACCCATCCCCCCCCACAAACCACCCTCACAACTCCTCCCACATGGGACTGCCAGCACTGGGGGACAAGGGCACCCACAAATTGCACGCCATGGCACACACAAAATCAATAACCATACTCTTTTACCCCTGCAGGGCCCGAACGCCAACACACCGGCCAGGAGGGTCCAGATTTGTCCATCCCACCCCCAGAACAGGCTCCCAGTGATGACAGCAGCTCTGTCGACCTAGAACCTGATGACCAGCCCGGACCATCGGGGACCTCTGGACAGTCGGTTACCCTCAGTCAGCCCCAGGCCACAGCAGACCTACCCCCCTCAGGAAACACCAGCACAGCACCCACCCAGCGGGCCCATGCTTCTGTCTCCAGGACAGGTCAAGCAGCGGTGTGTCTACCAGTACAGGGCACCCAGGGTAACCCACAACCCCAACAACAACAGGGACCTGGGGGCACTGGTAGTGGGCACACCGTCCAGGGGACAGAGGCCCAGGAACAAAGAGGAACTGGGAGGGCTGCTGTGCGACAGAGGGAGGACAGGCCTAGGGAACCCACTGTCCAAGAGGCCCTCACCACCATCATGGGAGCGTACCACCACTCCCAAGAGACGATGGCGACGGTCCTGGCCAGGTTCCAGGAGATCCAGGCCATGCAGGAGGGCCAGTACATGGGGTTCCGGGAAGAACTGCGCAGCATCAGTTCCGCAATGGGTACAATCGTGGTGGCACTCAACCAGATTGTCACCACATTGCGGGCCCATGTGGCCCCCCAAAGGGCCCCTTCCACTAGCATGGAGGAAGAACAGACCACCACCTCCGCCGGCGCTAGTGGTCAGGAGGCCCCGACACAACAGCAACGGCCCTCCCGGACCCCACCCCCTGCAGAACAAGAACCACCCCGCAAGAAAGGCCTGAGATCGAGGAAGAAGACAGAGTAGGATGTCAAGACCCCCGCCATGCACGGAAACCCCCGGATGTCATCCCACTGTCCCACTTGTTCACCCTGTCCAACCTTGAACTGCCCCTGCTCCACCTTCCACAGGCATATGGACAATGGACCTGTAGGAACGACAGTCTGGACACTGCCATGGACATGCCTCCACCATCACCCATCACCCTTTTTGAACTATACACCTATTTGAAAACTTCAATAAACACAATTATTGCACATTAACCAACTGGATTCTGCTATCTATTTATTTCAACCAAATGTATTCGATATAACCAACAAAACATTTCTAGTTACATTGTGATGACAACATACCAGTGTCACACAGCGGTAGTCCATGGGGAAAAACACCATAGGGCACTCCGTGGGGATCAGATCACTGAAATAGGAAGTGATATACACAACTAAGTTACCATACATTGGGGTGAAAGGTCAGACAGTAGAGAGCCACTACAGTTACAGATATAATACAATGCAGGAGTAGATTATTACCTGTGTGTCACTGGAAATACTGTAGTATCACTCTGTCCCTGTTGTCTGTGTCGTCCTCTTCGTCTTTCTCCTCTTCACTCTCCGCAGGCTCCACAGCGGCCACAACACCACCATCTGAACCATCCTCCTGCAGGAAAGGCACCTGGCGTCGCAAAGCCAGGTTGTGAAGCATGCAGCAGGCCACGATGATATGACACACCTTCCTTGGTGAGTACATTAGGGATCCACCAGTCATATGCAGGCACCTAAACCTGGCCTTCAGGAGGCCGAAGGTCTGCTCAATCACCCTCCTGGTACGCCCATGGGCCTCATTGTACCTGGTCCTGGGATTCCTCACTGGGGTCAATAGCCAAGGCAGGTTTGGGTAACCAGAGTCACCAATTAGCCACACACGGTGTCTCTGTAGCAGTTCCATCACATAAGGGATGCTGCTATTTCGCATGATGTACGCGTCATGCACTGACCCTGGGAACTTGGCATTTAAATGGGAGATGTACTGGTCAGCCAAACAGACCACCTGGACATTCATCGAATGATAATTTTTTCGGTTCCTGTACACCTGCTCATCGACTTTTGGGGGAACCAAAGCCACATGGGTACCATCAATGGCACCAATGATATTGGGAATGTGTCCAAGGGCATAGAAATCACCCTTCACTGTAGGCAAGTCACCCACCTCAGGGAAAATGATGTAGCTCCGCATGTATTTTATCAGGGCAGACAACACTCTGGACAACACCTTTGAAAACATAGGGGGTCATTCTAACCCTGGCGGTCCAAGACCGCCAGGGCTAAAATGACGGGGGCACCGCCATGACGGGGGCACCGCCAACAGGCTGGCGGTGCCCCGCTGGGCATTCTGACCGCGGCGGTTCGGCCGCGGTCAGAAGTGGAAAACCGGTGGTCTCCCGCCGGTTTTCTGCTGCCCAAATGAATCCTCCATGGCGGCGCAGCAAGCTGCGCCGCCATGGAGGATTCTGACACCCCATACTGCCATCCTGTTCCTGGCGGTTCTCCCGCCAGGAACAGGATGGCGGTATGGGGTGTCGCGGGGCCCCTGAGCCAATGGCATGGGCACTGCAGGGGCCCCCGTAAGAGGGCCCCAAAAAGAATTTCAGTGTCTGCCTTGCAGACACTGAAATTCGCGACGGGTGCAACTGCACCCGTCGCACCTTCCCACTCCGCCGGCTCAATTCTGAGCCGGCGTCCTCGTGGGAAGGTAGTTTTACACTGGGCTGGCGGGCGGCCTTTTGGCGGTCGCCCGCCAGCCCAGTGTAAAACACAGAATAGCCGCAGCGGTCTTCCGACTGCGGTGCGGTACTCTGGAGGGGGGAAGTCTGGCGGGCGGCCTCCGCCGCCCGCCAGACTTATAATCACCCCCATAGGCTGAGACATCCCAGATGAAATGGCCACGGTAGTTTGAAATGATCCACTGGCAAAAAAATGCAGTACTGACAGCACCTGCACTAGAGGCGGAATCCCTGTGGGTTTGCGGATGGGTGACATCAGGTCTGGCTCCAGCTGGGCACACAGTTCCTGTATAGTGGCACGGTTGAGTCTGTAGGTGAGTATGACGTGTCTTTCCTTCCATTGTCGACAGGTCCACCAGCGGTCTGTACACAGGAAGATTCCTCCGTCTCCTCGCAAGTCCCAGCGGACGATGCCTAGGAAGGACAACATGGAGCACAGAGTCAAGCAACCCACAGGTAAGTGCCCACAGCATGCACAGTACACGAATCTCTCGGGATTGAATGGCTAGTATGATTGTCGGTGCAAGGCCTAGCCATGTGTGACGCAGTAGGAATGAAGCCATGTGGGCCCTTGAAATGGCGGCTGCCTGACCTGTGAAGTGTGACAATGTGAAGTGAGGTCATTGCGCAAGCGTGGAACACTGTGGCGGTAGGCGGTCGCAGTCCGTGGCGCAAAGCCGCATTGGACAACATTGAACCCTATGGGTTTCAGGAGCCAATGGCGGTGAGCACCGGCGGTCGCGGTACGCACCGCCGCGGTACGCACCGCCACGCCACGCACCGCCGCGGCCGTAACCGCCATTTTCTCTCTGCTTAATCACACGAGACCTGAGCATCCACAGGAGAGGACCTATACTGCAAGTGCTGCTGCGACCTCGGTCTGGAAGTGACAATGGCTGCTGCGACTGGGGAAAGGGCCCCCGCCTTCAGTTCCGAGGAGTTGGAGAAGCTCGTGGACAGGGTCCTCCCCCAGTATGCGCTACTCTACGGGCCTCCAGACCAACAGGTGAGTACACGGGGGCAATGCATAGTGCCCAATGCCTGGGCTGAGTGGGGAGGATGTACGATGGAGGGGAGGGCAGCGAATGACGAATGCATGGCACGACAGATGAGAGCATGTGCCACATGGCAAGGTTGGGGAGGGGGGACCACTCACATCAAGCATGCAGAAAAGTGATGATGTTTCTCTTCCCCCCCTGTACATGTCACATAGGTCAGCGCCCATCAGAAGATTGACATTTGGCGTGCCATCGCCAAGGACTTCCGGGCCCTGGGGGTCCACAACAGAAGGGGCACCCACTGCCGCAAGAGGTGGGAGGACATCCGCCGCGGGAGCAGGAAGACCGCAGAGGCTCTGCTGGGGATGGCCTCCCAACCTAGGAGGGGTGCCAGTCGTACCTTGACCCCCCTGATGTCCCGGATCCTGGCGGTGGCCTACCCCGATTTAGATGGGCGCTTGAGGACATCACAGCAGACACAAGGGGGTGAGTACCAGCACATTCAGCTATTTTGCGCGCAGTGGAGGTGCCTGGGTGGGGGAGGAGGGCTGTGGGTATCCCTAGGCCAAGGCGATTTCTGTAGGATAGGCCCGTCCGTGAGGTATGGTCCTGTGCCCCCGCCCCCCACCTCTGTAGGATGCCTAGTAACGCGATTCATGGACCAGTGTATACTGTGTGGGCAGTTGTCGCCCATAGGCTTGTAGGGCATGTCCCAGTGAATGAGTAGTGTACCCCAAGTGCGCAGCGTAGTGCAGGGGGCTTTTGTGTCTGTCCTCTCCGCCAACGGTGTCCCCAATGCATGCACTCAACTTGTCTTTATGTTTTCCACCCCCCCCCATTTTCTTTGTTTTTCTGTGAATGTGTGCATTAGCATCATCAGGCATCGGCGCAAGAGGGAGCTGCATCTCACATGGCCCCGGAGGGCCATGCAACGGACTCCGACATGACCAGTGAGACGGAGGGCGAGGGGGGCTCCACCACGGGGACCCGTGGAGACGTCAGCGACACCGACATGTCCTCGGAAGGGAGCTCCCTTGTGGTGGCGGCAACATCTGTGCCCACCGATCCTACAGGTACAGCCGCCACCCAGCGCACCAGCTCCACCCTCCCAGCAGCCCCTCGGCCGTCGGCCCGTGCCCGCAAGGCCATGAAGCCGGCCATCTCCTTCGCCCCAGGCTCCTCAGGCCCTGCCCCAGTCACCCCTGCTGCCCTCAGTGAGGAGGTCATTGACCTCCTGAGGACCATCATTGTTGGGCAGTCTACCCTTTTGAATGCCATCCAGGGTGTGGAGAGGGAGGTGCATCAAAGCAATGCATACCTGGAGGGCCTTCATTCGGGTCAGGCTGCCCATCAACAATCGTTCAACGCTCTGGCCTCAGCACTGACGGCAGCGATTGTCCCTGTCTCCAGCCTCCCTCTTCTGACTCCCTCCACCCAGTCCCACTCCCCTGTTCCTCTGCCTATCCCATCCACACCTACAGACCAGCCTGCACACACCTCAACACCCAAGGGCAGCTCATCCAGACATAAGCACCACAGGACACACAAGCATTCACCCAAGCAACATCCAGATGCAGACATGCCAACAGTCACTACCTCCTCTGTGTCCCCCACCTCCTCGTCTCCCTCCTCCCTCCCTGTGACGTCTCCACACACACCTGCAAGCACACCACCATCAGCCATTGCACCCATCACCAGCACACCCTCCAGACCAGTCCGCACACGTGCAGTCACCACCCACACTGCCATGTACACGTCCCCTGTGTCCTCTCCCAGTGTGTCTGTCACCCCCGCTTCCCAACCACACAAACGCAGGCAGGCACCCAAACAACAGCCATCCACCTCACGTCAGCCTCCTGCCCAAGCACCTGCACCCAAAGACAGCACACTTGACTCTCCTACAACCACATCCTCTTCCTCCACTCCCATACCCACTCCAGCTACCCTTCCCATGGCTCCAAAGAAAATTTTCCTCTCTAAAGTGGACCTCTTTTCCTCACCTGACCCACCCACTCCATCCCGTAAGAGTTCCACAAACACCTCAGCCACCACCAGCCCAGCAACTCCCAAGAACGTTGTGCCTGGTTTTTGGAGTCCGCCCTTTCCTTGGGCTGGGACATCGTCCAGCAGCAAAGGCACAGCCAGCCCCCCCCCCTGGGAAGAGGAGCAAAAAACTGAAGGGCAGGCGCGACAGGCCTGATACGCCTGCCCCCAAGGAGGGTAGCCTTGCACCGTTACCTGTCACATCGGGTAAGGGAGCCAAGGGCCACGGACAGTCTGCCAAGGAGGGCAAGGGCAGCAAGGAGCAAAAGGCAGGGAGCAGCCGACCTGGCCATGAGGGCCCCACCAGCCCCATTCCGGGGGTATCGGAGGAGAGCCAGGGCCCCAGGACTCCATCACAGGAGGGCCCCGCAACGGAAAGGTCCGATGCAGACTGAGCGGCAAGTATTGGCCAGGTGTGGTTCACTGGAAACACAAGACAGGCACAGCTGAACAGGGCCCCGCTGTCTCAAGCACCGCTGAACAGAGCCCCGCCGTGAGGAGCACCGCTGAACAGGGCCCCGCCGTGAGAAGCACCGCTGAACAGGGACCCGCCGTGAGAAGCACCGCTGAACAGGGCCCTGCCGTGACCAGAACCACTGAACAGGGCCCCGCCGTGAGAAGCACCGCTGAACAGGGCCCCGCCGTGAGGAGCACCGCTGAACAGGGCCCCGCCGTGAGAAGCACCGCTGAACAGGGCCCCGCCGTGAGGAACACCGCTGAACAGGGCCCCGCCGTGACCAGAACCACTGAACAGGGCCCCGCCGTGAGGAGCACCGCTGAACAGGGCCCCGCCGTGAGAAGCACCGCTGAACAGGGCCCCGCCGTGAGGAGCACCGCTGAACAGGGCCCCGCCGTGACCAGAACCACTGAACAGGACCCCGCCGTGAGGAGCACCGCTGAACAGGGCCCCGCCGTGAGAAGCACCGCTGAACAGGGCCCCGCCGTGAGGAGCACCGCTGAACAGGGCCCGCCGTGACCAGAACCGCTGAACAGGGCCCCGCCGTGAGAAGCACCGCTGAACAGGGCCTTTCCTGTCAGGCACTGCTCCGCTGGGCCCTTCCTGTCAAGCACAGCTCCGCTGGGCCCTTCCTGTCAAGCACCGCTGCGCTGGGCCCTTCATCTCAAGCACCGCTCCGCTGGGCACCGCCGTCTCAAGCACCGCTGCACTGGGCCCTTCATCTGAAGCACCGCTCCGCTGGGCCCTTCATCTCAAGCACCGCTGCGCTGGGCCCTTCCTGTCAAGCACTGCTCCGCTGGGCCCTTCATCTCAAGCACCGCTCCGCTGGGCCCTTCCTGTCAAGCACCGCTCCGCTGGGCCCTTCCTGTCAAGCACCGCTCCGCTGGGCCCTTCCTGTCAAGCACTGCTCCGCTGGGCCCTTCCTGTCAAGCACCGCTCCGCTGGGCCCTTCCTGTCAAGCACCGCTCCGCTGGGCCCTTCCTGTCAAGCGCCGCTCCGCTGGGCCCTTCCTGTCAAGCGCCGCTCCGCTGGGCCCTTCATCTCAAGCACCGCTCCGCTGGGCCCCCGCCGTCTCAAGCACCGCTCCGCTGGGCCCTTCCTGTCAAGCACCGCTCCGCTGGGCCCTTCCTGTCAAGCACCGCTCCGCTGGGCCCTTCCTGTCAAGCACCGCTCCGCTGGGCCCTTCCTGTCAATCGCCGCTCCGCTGGGCCCTTCATCTCAAGCACCGCTCCGCTGGGCACCGCCGTCTCAAGCACCGCTCCGCTGGGCCCTTCCTGTCAAGCACCGCTCCGCCGGGCCCTTCCTGTTAAGCACCGCTCCGCTGGGCCCTTCCTGTCAAGCACCGCTCCGCTGGGCCCTTCCTGTCAAGCACCACTCCGCTGGGCCCTTCCTGTCAAGCACCGCTGGCCCATTGGCAGTCCCGGTTCTGTGTCGGGCAGGCCTTCACGACGCACTCTGCCCACCATGCCTCCTCCATGACCAGTGGTCTCTGTAATCCACCTGATTGACTGTGGCTTTGCACTCCCCAGGATGTAACAGTGGGCAATCCACCCACTGTAGAGACTTGTGAGACTGTGGCTTTGCACTCCCCAGGATGGCACAGTGGGCAATCCACCCACTGTAGAGACTTGTGAGACTGTGGCTTTGCACTCCCCAGGATTGATGGTACAGTGGGAAATCCACCCACTGTAGAGACTTGTGAGACTGTGGCTTTGCACTCCCCAGGATGGCACAGTGGGCAATCCACCCACTGTAGAGACTTGGGAGACTGTGGCTTTGCACTCCCCAGGATGGCACAGTGGGCAATCCACCCACTGTAGAGACTTGGGAGACTGTGGCTTTGCACTCCCCAGGATTGATGGCACAGTGGGAAATCCACCCACTGTAGAGACTTGTGAGACTGTGGCTTTGCACTCCCCAGGATGGCACAGTGGGCAATCCACCCACTGTAGAGACTTGGGAGACTGTGGCTTTGCACTCCCCAGGATGGCACAGTGGGCAATCCACCCACTGTAGAGACTTGGGAGACTGTGGCTTTGCACTCCCCAGGATGGCACAGTGGGCAATCCACCCACTGTAGAGACTTGTGAGACTGTGGCTTTGCACTCCCCAGGATGGCACAGTGGGCATGGAGGGCCTTCGTGGATCTGGCGTCGTGGACTCATGTGGCTGAGGTGCCCCCCCTTCCCTTCCCCCTGAGGTGCCTGTCTTTTTATTTTAGTGATGCCCCAGCAGTGTTCTCTCCAATGGACTCGATCTCGTGTGTGAGCTTTGCCCATGTGTTGCTGCACATTGGCCCACGGACATTTGGACTTTGAATGACTGGGCCGGACTTTTGCTACTTGTATGGATATAGTTCTAGATGTGTATTCATTCTTCATATATTGCTAAGGTCGCTATACTTTATTGTTGCAATAATATGGTTCTACTTTTACATTCATTGCCTTTTGTCTTTGTTTTTTTGGGAGGTGGGGGGTTGGGGGTGTCACTCTGACTTTTTTATCTGCATAGGTGTGTAGGTATTTCGGTGGGGGTGAGGGTGGGGGTGGGTGTGTGGCGTATGTGTGTGCCCGTAACCTTTCCTCCTCCCCTCTCCCCTGTGTCGTAGGTGCAGTACTCACCGTTGTCGAGGTTCGTGATCCTGGAAGAAGAGCAGGAAGGCAATGGCTGGGAGGATGTGGAGTTCGGGTTCCATGCTGTTCCGATTCCGCGTGGAGTGTATCGAGGTAAGCGTTTTCCATTGGAGATGTCTGTTTCCGCCGTGTTTTTATCGGCGGGGCTCCCGCTCCGGAAAAGGTGGCGGATTGATGAGTCGTGATAGGGTGGGCGGTACATTGTCTGCCGCCTGCCTGTTGGCGGTGACCGCCACGCTGTTTGTTTGTACCGCCGTGGCGGTTGGAGTGTTAATGCGGCGGCCTGTGTTGGCGGTTCCCGCCGGGGTCAGAATTCACATTTTTAGGCCGCCAGCCTGTTGGCGGGTTGGCCGCCGCTTTAACACTGACCGCCAGGGTCAGAATGACCCCCACGTCTACATCTGCCAGAACCTCTCCCAGACCTTTTTTAGTTTAGGGCAATGCCATCTTAAATACCACTTATTTATTTGTAATTAAAGTTGTATGGCAAACAAAACAAAAGTCAAAGTAAATATGTGGGAAACAGGCACTTTGTTGTAGTACCCCACCCCACTTTTTGTGTGGTTTCTGGATGCAACTTGGACTGGAGTACACTGGGATCCTGCTAACCAGGTTCCCAGTGCCAGTGTTCTTTCCCTAAGAATTGCAAAGGTAATTGGCAAAACCTTCAGCTGCCACTATAAGTCCCTAGTAAATGGTACTTAGATACCCAGGGCATGGGGTACTAAGAGTAGGTCCCCGAGGGCAGCAGCATTGATTGTACCACCCTCTAGAGTCATGCATCCAGATGTACCCAGCACTGTCACTGCAGGCTGAGTGTCCTTGTGCAATCCTAAAATGCAAACCTGACATGGCACGCAGCCTGTGTGTGTCCTGTCCACTACACACTGCATGCAATACAGATAAGTCACCCCTCTGGCAGGCCTTCCAGCCCTAAGGCAGGGTGCACTATACTGTATGTGAGGGCATAGCTGTATGAGCAATATACCCCCATTGTGTCCTTGCCAAACCTGGGACATAGTGAGTGAAAAGACCAACCATATTAAATGCATGTGCTGGACACTGGTCAATGCGAGTTTCACAGCTACATGATGGCCACTCTGAACCCTGGGTTGTTTAGTATCAAACAACTCAGAATGATAAATCCAAACTGGTACCAGTGTTGAATTTATTATAAAATGTACCCAGGGGTCACCTTAGAGGTGTCCCCTGCAAAAGCTAACTACCCTGGCATGGTTGCTTGCCAGTACCAGCCAGACTGCCACTTCCAGACACAAGTCGGAACCCCTGGGATGGGAGCTCCTGCTCTCTGGGATTCAGAACAAAGCCCTTCCTGGGTAGAGTGCTAACACACCCTCCCTCAGGAATGTGTGCTGCCCTGCTGGTGAGCTTCAAAGGGCTCACCACACTTGAAACTCGACCCCCAGGCCCACTGTTCACAGCAGATGGCCGAACCTGTTGCAAACCCCCACTTTTGACGGGAGCAACTGCGGGAAAACCAAACAAAGTCAGGAGAAGTGGCCCCACCTAGCCTGCACCACCCCCAAGGTGTTGCATGCACATTTACCTCTCTATTTCATTTTCCTCCCTCTTTGATGGAAGGGAAATAGCCAATCAGGTGTATGGATGTGACCTCTACCCACAGGAAGTGGTCACTTAGTGGGTGTAGACACCCTAAGGTAGATGACCCATTGGTCACTACCAGGTTCTCCCTAAAATGCCCACTAAATACAGTATTTAGTGGGCATCCCTAGATCAAGAACTCAGATTCGACAGACAGAAGAAGACCAGCACCAAGAAGATCCAAAGCACGAGAACTGTGGACCTGCTGCACCAAAGAAAAGGTGCCAAATCCTGCCTGCTGAGCCCAGGACCTGACAATCGCTGCTGGGGAGTTGCTTGACAACTGGACAAAAACCCCAGAGGACCTCCAGGCTTTGCACATCACCAGAGAACTCCCTCTGGAGTAGATGTACCACCCTAAACCCACAAGAAACCAACCAGCCAGTGAGGGTCAATTCACTGACCAGCCACTAACTCCAGAACCAGATTCCACAGCTAGACCAACCTGCACCCTGAAGACCGTGAGGACAAACCTTGTGAGTGTGGCAAGTTTGGTGGCACTGTGCCCTCTAGCGTCCGAACCATGCCATACCCTGGTTATTGGTCAGCCCACATCGGACACCAAGAAAAACAGCCTGCCAAGGGCTGCAAAAGGACCAGGAGGAAACCCTATTTGAGGGACTTCAAAAGCAACTTGGACCTCTCACCAGGGTGCCCCTGTTGACCTGCAATCGACCCTTGAACTGGTCTACCTCCTGCTTCTGAGGGTATCCTTGCGCGCAGCTCCTGGCTCACCGATTCGTTCTACACCCGACCGCCCTGTTCCCTGCATAGAAAAACCTGCTGCATCCTAAGGGGCCCGCACCTCCTGTGACCTCGACACTCCAAGGGGACCCCCAAGATTCGCCTTTAACCTTACCTGTGCAGCGCTTTTCCAAATGGTCTCCTGCAGTAGCCCTGCACCAGCTCCAGAGACCTTTCATCGCTGCTAGGCCGGAACCTGGAGCTGCCCGAAATTCTCCACGTGGCACAGCGTGCCCACCAATGACCTCGACCAACCTGCAAAAGAGGAACTTGGTAAACCAACTGTATGATTTTATTTGTATTTTTAAAGGTGTTCCTCCATTGATTCCTACGGTGCGTAGTTAAGCACAAAATGACTATTCCTCTTAAAGTTCACAAATTAATATCTCAAAAAGTAATTAACCAATTTTGGTAATATTGGTCTTAAAAATTACATAAAAATCGGAAGTATTTTCATAAATTGGTCTTGAGTTATTCCTTTGACTGTTTGAGTTGCAAGATTGATGCTGTGAGTACAACAAATGCTTTGCACTTCTCCAAGATTGGCCTAACTGCTCGACCAAGCTACCTTAAAAATTTGAGCATTAGGTGATCTCGTTTTATCCCTGTCAACCAATGTGGTGTTTCCTGGACCCCCTTCAGAGTCAGCCTCCTTCAAAATATTTCTGTTCCTGTGCTTAGCATCATCACTTTACTTTGAAATGGGGTATGGCATGTAGTTTGCACATTTTTCAATTTGCATGGAGAAGTCTCAGTGCGACTCTAGAAATATTGCACACATTCAAAAAGCAATCGGTATAGCTCGTAGTGAGGACCTCCCGAACCCCTCCCCTAGTTAGTGTATATGTAGTTTCTCTGCCTTTGTGATTTCTCTTGTTTATTGTAGAGTCATGCAGGTGCTAAAAGTGCTTTGCATGTCCTTGGAGCAAGACTTTCCTGGCATCAGCTCCCAGAAGTCTTCCATTCTCTTCTGGCAGAAAGTCACATGAGCCAGCCAGTCTTTCAAGCATGGGCTAGTGTAGGGTCCCCTTGCATTGCTATATTACTTTTGGCTAGCAGCAGAATCAGCTGCCATTTGAGATATCTTTAACATGTCCCAGCAAAGCCAACACCTTAGGTGACACAGCAGGTGGAGTAATGTGTCTACTCCTCCAAACTTTCTCGAACACTCTACTGATTTTGAGGGATTGCATTCCTGAACCCTCACCAAGATGTAGAACCATTAGGAAGTAATTTTACCAATATTTCTCTGCCTGAGGTTCTATTGGGTGTCACCTGAATTCTTTGATATATGGCCTTTCACTTGTGAGGGTTTAACCTAGTAATGGTTCCCTGTGTCTGGGGCTTCTGATTTATCTTTCTGCAGAGTCTATGTGAGAACTGTTTACATTTCTGACAACAAAAGTTTGCCATCTTTTTTCATGATGAGCCATTTGTGGAATAATGTTAAAGGTATCCTTGTATGTGTCTGATTGAGTAATGGCTAACCCAGTCCCTAATCTGAAGGTATCTCTCTCTCTCCACTATCCCATTTTCTCTCTAAGCTCTAAGACCTTTGTGGTCATAGATATCCCCTAGACTCATGCGTTCTGCCACTCAATGTAGGCTTCTCCTTTCAGCACTGGGGAGAGGTCTGGGCTGCTTATGATGGGTGTTATTGGTGAGGTGGTGACAGTGCAACCTCCTGTTATAACTACTTTGTCCCAAGCTGTCAAAATGGCTATTGTGACCAAGACAAATAGAGATCCCATGATCTATGTTTCCTGGTGAGCTAAGCTGCCTTCTAAATATGTTCCCCTACTATCAAATAATCAGTACAAGACTAATATTTGTCTAATTATGTTCTCCGCTGTTAGGCAGTAATTGGTCAGGGTGGGAACACCAAGTCCGCCCTTTTCAGGCAATTGCTTCCTCGCCAGTTTGGTTTCTTACCAACCCATAAAAACTACTTTTTGCTAATTTTCACAGCCTACTTAGTGCATTTGTGAGGGTTTGTAATGGGAGGGCTTTCATCACATATAGTATTCTTGGCAGGAGGATCATCGTAATGTCTGCTAGTCTCCTTAACTGGGGTACACCCCCCCCACACCTCACTAGGCGGAGCTGGGAGATATAAGAAGATTGTAGAGTTGTTTAATCAAAGATGTTAGTATTTGAATACCTAGCTATCGAAAGTGAGTTTAGGCCTATTGTAATGAGAATTTATTTCGTAATGTTTCCTGGTAATCATCAGGTTTGGAAATGTTCAATATTTGAGAAATGTGCACGTTTATTTTAAAACCTGAGACTAAGCCATAGGTAGTAAGTTTAGCTAATAGGATGGGGATTGATCAAACCAGTCTGTAAGTATTACTAGGACATCATCTGCACAATCTGTTTTGGCCAGTCTCATCCCTGGTATAGCTTCCTTGTATCACACTTTCTCCAAGAGAGTCTTCATGTTGAGGGTGAAAAGTAGTCCTGTCTCATGCCTCACCTTATATTAAAAGTCTTTGATGCTCCACCATTTAATCAGACCCAGGCAACCGGTATCCCTTAATAATGACTAAGCCCCTGGGTTGACTACTAGACAGTCTCTGCTGCCATTCCACTCGGCTTGCTCTATCGAGCCCAGCTCCAGCCCCGGCATCTCTGTAGGAACCTCAATGTGCTGCACGTTGAAGCCACATACCTGTTGTCTTTCTCTACCATGGACCACCTGCCCAACATACAGCTTGTGAAACAAGGCATGCCAATGAAAACTAACCTCTGAGGGCAAGCGACAAGGGAAGCGCCACCAGATGGACCCCTGACTGACCTCCTCCATCCCAGAGATGCCCTACACGACAACAACTTCAAGGAGCTCTTAGTTGATTTTAAAAAACAGCCTGCGAGCCATAGACGTGAAAATTGATCTTCTAACGAGCCGCTTCAACCGCATGAAGGAGAGGGTTGACAAACATGAGGACCGACTGGACCACTGTGTCAGATGCTGATGACGCCTATGCTGCCACCAGCAAACATCACCTATGCATGGACGAGGTTCTTAAACTTATTAAACTAAACAATAAAGCTCTAGAAGTGTGCTACCGGAACAATAACATCACAGTGATTGCGGAGACCACAGCCATCGACAAAATTGAGGACCATGTGGAGACAATGCTCCACGCACTCTTTGGAGATCCTCTATCCCTGGTCTTAATCATGGAGCACGCCCATCACTCATTCTGTCCGTGCCCTCCCAAGGTCCCTCGTCCGCCCCATAGCTGCCAGACTTCTCAGCTACAGAGGCCAGAACTTAATCCTCTGCTTGGCCCACAAGCATTGCTCTGACCAGTACTAGTACCAGGGCAATGCAATCTCCTCCTTCCCGGACTTTACGGTGGCAGTGCAGACTGCCCACCGGGGAGTTCCTGCCATCCAAGAGACTCCTCCAGAAAGTGGAAATTCAATATGCTCTTCTGTATCCCTCCAAGCTGTGCATCCCTCACAAGGGGAAACCCCGATACTTCATAGATGCCAAGGCTGCCCTTAAATTCACAAAACATATCACCGTCAGGAAGGTGTCGACCTGGGTGTTACCACAGCACAAAAATGAGTACTGCCTCAGCTACAATGACTGACCTCCGTACAACCAGGGAGGTGCCTTGACACCGACAACGGTGTTTCCTCTCCTCCACCATGCAGGCTCTGATTTTGCTTTTCCTGATGGCCTGCCTGGGAAGCTGGATGATTCGCACATGGCTCCCATGAATATTACTGCTCACAGTCCGCACTGGGAGTCTGCTGCTTCCATGTTGGGTGCCACAGCACCCCATTGGCCACCCAGTTAGACCTTGACTAGGGTGTTCGCCTGGCTCACTGCCACCCTGAGGGATGATTCCCATGACAGTTGAATGTTTTTGGGGTAGATGTTGGGGTGGGGGGAAGGTTCACTGCTTTCAACCATGGTTGGAGATTAGAGTGGGTGGAGGGTGGGATTCGTCTAAGGGTTTCTGTTGGTTGGTTCTATCTCCCCCCCTCTGCTTCCCTAATGGGCATGCATCATTCCCCTGCACTTACAAGCTGAGGCTGCACCTGGCCCTGTGTTACTCTGCCCTACCGCCTTCTCCACATAGCGCCATGACTGCCACCAGATGCTTAATCTTGAACACCCATGGGCTCAATGAGCACAGAAAGGCTAGACGGGTACATGCTTTGCGTAATAGACACCACATAGACATTTGCTATCTCCACTGAACTCCGTCTACTGCACCCTGCCTGTGAGCAGGATAGTGCACTGACACCTACACTTAACTAACTACGATAGAGGCATAGCAATACTTATCCATAAAGGCCTGCCATGCCAGCTGCGACATGCCCTAAGCGATGATGGGGGGAAGAATGCCCTCCTACCTGGCACACTGCACAGACATACTGGAGCTGAACTACTATAATTCAGAGAGTGCCACCAGCCGGGCAGATATTCGGGAAACACTTTCTGAGTTTGAAAAAAAAGGCCCTATGTGAGAAACAAATACCTCAGCCGTGAGGTGGCCACATGCAGTTACACAGAGGGTGACAGCCCCAGTAAGGCACCAGCTGATATGCTGTGCAAACCCTGGGCCTCTGCCGATGTGGTGGTGATCATGGACGAGTGGCAAGGGCGACAGTGCACTCCCATGGGACTTCTCCAAACAATGACTACCTTCTACTCCACCATCTATGAAGCAACACAGGTCCCTGACGCGGAGGAGCAGGCTGCTTACCTATACTAGATCCAGATCACCGTCTGTATATAGAGGTGGTCATTACAACCCTGGTGGTCGGTGTTAAAGCGGCGGTAAGACCGCCAACAGGCCTGCGGTAAAACATTTGCAATTATGACCGTGGCGGAAACCGCCAACAAAGACAACCACTTTAACACTCCGACCGCCACGGCGGTACAAACAAACAGCGCGGCGGTCACCGCCAACAGACAGGCAGAGGACAAAGTAACTCCCACAGTATCACTACAGGCCAATCTGCCATCTTTTTCGGGGTGGATTCACCGTGGATAAAACCACGGCGGAAACAGGATTCCAAAGGGAAAACGCTCACCTCTACACACCCCACGAGGAACTAGGACACCATGGAGCCGGAACTCCAAATTCTCCCTGCGATAGACTTCCTGCTCCTCTACCAGGAGCACGAATGCCGGCAGCGAAGACCACGGTGAGTACTGCACCTACAACACAGGGGAAGTGGGAGGGAAAAGAGAGTGACACTCACACGCATCACCCCCACCCCCACCCTCACCCACTACAACACACACACTAATACATATTAATACATGATAGTTACATCCCCAAACCCCCCAGGAAGAATGCAAAGACAAAAGGAAATGAGTGTAACCATTGTAATATATTAAAATCAAGTAGGTAAAAATATATATTTACACCATAAACAAAATATACACCAAGCATAGTAGTCCAGGTAGTGCTCCAATTAAGTCAGTGGAACACTGGGCCCACACGATATGGGCGACGCCCACACAAGATCCCCGACCATGACGGAGAGAACACTGCAGGGGCATCAGAGAGCAAGAAAACAGACACCTCAGGGGGAGGGAAAGGGGGGGCACCTCAGCCGGTTGAGTGCACAACGCCACATGCCCACTGTTCAATCCTGGGAGTGCAAAGCCACAGTCTCACAAGTCTCTACAGTGCTGTAGATTTTCCAACTCGACTGATGCATTGGTTGCAACTTTCTGAACTGGGCCTCGCTTGCTCTTTGTTTTGATTGGACAATCTTTGGCGAAATGACCTTTCCGCCCACAATAGAGACATTGCCCATTTTTTCTGCGTAGGTCCTTTTCGTCTTTGGTCAAAGGTCTCCTGAGGGTTCCAATTTCCATCGGTTCCGGCGTTCTTTCTCTCAGAGTTCTTGGGTCTTTGTTATCATGAGCATGCCAAGAATGTTTTTCAGTCTTATTACGCGTTCCTTTTCGTTCATTTAAACAATGATCAAGCCTCAAGACAAGGTTTATTAAATCTTGACAGTTTGCAGGTTGTGGGTCGATTTGCGCTAAGATGTCTTTTAGCTCCTCTTTGAGTCCCCTGTAAAACAAGACCGCTTGTTTTTCTTCAGGCCAGGATGTCTCAGCGACCAGCCGATTAAAGTTGGCTAAATATGACACTAAGGCGGTCATCCTGACCGCGGCGGGCGGCGGTCGCCGCCCGCCATGCGGTCACCGCCAAATGGGTCACCGCCAAATGGGTAAGGCCAAATGGGTCAGGAGACCGCGGATGGCATTCTGGCTTCCCCGCTGGGCCGGCGGGCGACCGCCAAAAGGCCGCCCACCGGCCCAGCGGGAAAGCCCCTGCAACATAGAAGCCGGCTCCGAATGGAGCCGGCGGTGTTGCAGGGGTGCGACGGGTGCAGTAGCACCCGTCACGATTTTCACTGTCTGCAAAGCAGACAGTGAAAATCTTCGTGGGGCCCTGTTAGGGGGCCCCTGCACTGCCCATGCCGGTGGCATGGGCAGTGCAGGGGCCCCCAGGGGCCCCACGACACCCATTCCCGCCATCCTGGTTCTGGCGGTGTAAACCGCCAGAAACAGGCTGGCGGGAAGGGGGTCGGAATCCCCATGGCGGCGCTGCAAGCAGCGCCGCCATTGAGGATTCCCTGGGTCAGGGGAAAACCGGCGGGAAACCGCCGGTTCCCCTTTTCTGACCGCGGCTTTACCGCTGCGGTCAGAATGGCCCTGGAAGCACCGCCAGCCTGTTGGCGGTGCTTCCGTTGCCCTCCACCCTGGCGGTCATAGACCGCCAGGGTTGGAATGAGGGCCTAAGTCCTGATTCCCTTGGCGTAAGTCTAATAATTCACGATCTGCTGACTGTGTTACAGTTCTACGATCGAAAACTCTCTCAAATTCACGAACAAAATTTTTCCAGTTGTACAACAGGGGACTATTTTTACGCACAAGAGGAGTAGCCCAGGAAGCTGCATCTCCAGACAGATATGACAACAAGAAAGCTACTTTAGACTGGGCATCGGGGAAAGTATGTGGTCTGCAGGTGAAGTGAAGTTCCACTTGAACTAGAAACGATTGCGCTTTCAAGGGATCACCTGAGAAGCGTTCTGGGGGAGCTAAAGGAATGGCTGAAGGAACATTGAGGGAAATGTTAGTCGGACTACCTCCAGAGGTCTGAGAAGAAGTACCTGGCCAAGACACACCTGTGGGACTTTGTTCTTTCTTCTCAACCTTATTCTGTAACTGACTCACCCTCTCAGCTAGACTATTTGTCAAATCCTTTGATGATACCACTTCTGACTGGAGCTGGGTGATAGCCTTGACTAGCTCGTCCAGTGTGGCCATGCTGAGAACATACACAAACCAGGAGGATAATAATTTGTGGGCTCACTATTCTGTCAGAGTCACCAGATCCTCGGGGTCCGTGCACGTTCCCAACACTTCCACCACAAGACAGCTCCAATACTCTGATTAGATTTATCACAGAGTCTAAGAGAGTCCAAGTGGGGAAAAGGGGATTAGGACGGGAACAGATGGGAAGGAGACTTGTAGGAAGCAAAAGGTTAAAACACAACATCAAAATTACATCTCATGAAATCAGTACCATGCTACAATTCTAAGCTTCGTCTTTTCCGAAAAAACATGAACAACCCTGGAATAATCCTAAAACTGACTAGGCTTTAGATGACCGAATACCTGAGGAGGAAACAGGAAAAGTTAAATAGGACTTTCAGATTCAAGTACTTTCTTTAGCATGAGAATCAGGAAACACTCTGAGCAATTTCTAAACAACCATATGAATCTCCTTTTATGAATACATATCAGGAACACACAGCATTACATCTAAAATTCTGGTATTGTGTTCATTTCAGAAAAAACATTTGGAAGTAAATTGCGCACATTGCAGATTTTTATATGAGTATTAAACATCATAAAGGTTTGTGCACCATGAAATCACACAACGTAGATTCAATGAATAAATCACGCGACGTGTCAACTTGAAATGCTACCAATAAAATGTCTTAGAATGGTAGCGCACAGTAACTTACATTATTTATACACGAGGAAAGAATTGCGCGTCTTGCCGATTCAAATGCCACCATACAAATGCCAAGAAATAGTAGCACACAATGAACAACATGAAAAGCACTCAGGGAAAGAATCGCGCGTCTTGTCGATTCAAATGCCACCATACAAATGCCAAGAAATAATAGCACACAATGAACAACATGAAAAAACACTCAAGGAAAGAATCGCGCGTGTTGCCGATTCGAATGCCACCATGTAAATGCCAGAAAATGATAGCGCACAATGAACAGCATGAATTACACACGAAAAGTGAATCGCGCGTTTCGCCGATTCGAATGCCACCATGTAAATGTCAAGAAAAGATAGCGCGCAATGAACAACAAAGTTAAATGCTCATGAAACGAGTTGCACGTCTTGCCAACTCGTAAAACATCATGTAAATGTCAAGAAATATCAGCGCGCAATGAACAATAATGTAAAAACGAAGTCAAATCTTTATGGAATAAATTGCGCGTCCTCCCTATTTGCAAACCACTATACAAATGTCAAAAAATGGCAGCGCACAAGTAATCTGTTATTCATTTAAGGATTAAAAGCAAGAATATGAAGATTCTCAATTACGGTGTTGGGAAATGTCCAAACACCGTCTTACCGCCTGGAAACAGTGATCACCAATGAGAGATGAGTGCAGAAGACTGGAAAATCCAAATATGCCGCCGGGACAGGAGCGCAGGAGGAAGCTGCTGCTCTGCACCGGGACCTCTGAATAGTGAGCACTGGAAGTTGGGCTGACTCTCTTTTATAGAGTCTTGGCCCAGCCTAGAACCACGCCCAGGCATGTTGCAGGGAAAGTCTCCAGAAGGCCCTGGAAAGGGACCACACCCTAACACACTCTGAATGTCTGCAGCAATACATTGTAAATGTACAGTATTTATAAGCACCTTAAAAATGAATCTTTTGGATGGAATTCTGCAATGCAAAATGTTAAACAATAACATATCAGCACAATGCATAAATTACTTTATCTTGCAAGTGTTGGCGTTTTGTATTCTAGATGCCCGTAGAGCGCGCACTGTCCTGGTGTTGACACAGTCGCGGTCAGGGGAAGCCTCCGGATTCCCTCTGCAGGCGTCGCTGTGGGGGCTCAGGGGGGTCAACTCTGGCTACTCACGTAGTCGCCAGGGAGTCCTCCCTGTGGTGTTTGTTCTCCACAAGTCGAGCCGGGGGCGTCGGCTGCAGAGTGCAAAGTCTCACGCTTCCAGCAGGAAACGTGTGTTGTTTCAAAGTTGCTTCTTTGTTGCAAAGTTGCTGCCTTTGGGGAACAGAGCCGCTGTCCTCGGGAGTTCTTGGTCCTTCTAGATGCAGGGTAGTCCTCTGAGGCTTCAGAGGTCGCTGGACCCTGGGAACACGTCGCTGGAGGAGTGTCTTTAGAAGTGGGGAGACATTCCGGTAGAGCTGGGGCCAAAGCAGTTGGTGTGTCCGTCTTCTCTGCAGGTTTTTCAGTTCAGCAGTCCTCTTCTTCTTAGGTTGCAGGAATCGGAGTTCCTAAGTTCTGGGGAGCCCCTAAATACTGAATTTAGGGGTGTGTTTAGGTCTGGGGGGTTAGTAGCCAATGGCTACTAGCCCTGAGGGTGGCTACACCCTCTTTGTGCCTCCTCCCTGAGGGGAGGGGGGCACATTCCTATCCCTATTGGGGGAATCCTCCATCTGCAAGATGGAGGATTTCTAAAAGTCAGAGTCACCTCAGCTCAGGACACCTTAGGGGCTGTCCTGACTGTCCAGTGACTCCTCCTTGTTTTTCTCATTATCTCCTCCGGCCTTGTCGCCAAAAGTGGGGCCGTGGCCGGATAGGGCGGGCAACTCCACTAGCTGGAGTGCCCTGGGGTGCTGTAACAAAGGGGGTGAGCCTTTGAGGCTCACCGCCAGGTGTTACAGTTCCTGCAGGGGGAGGTGAGAAGCACCTCCACCCAGTACAGGCTTTGTTACTAGCCACAGAGTGACAAAGGCACCCTCCCCATGTGGCCAGCAACATATCTGGTGTGTGGCAGGCTGCTAAAACCAGTCAGCCTACACAGGTAGTCGGTTAAGGTTTCCGGGGGCACCTCTAAGGTGCCCTCTGGGGTGTATGTTACAATAAAATGTACACTGGCATCAGTGTGCATTTATTGTGCTGAGAAGTTTGATACCAAACTTCACAGTTTTCAGTGTAGCCATTATGGTGCTGTGGAGTTTGTGCATGACAGACTCCCAGACCATATACTCTTATGGCTACCCTGCACTTACAATGTCTAAGGTTTTGCTTAGACACTGTAGGGGCATAGTGCTCATGCACTTATGCCCTCACCTATGGTATAGTGCACCCTGCCTTAGGGCTGTAAGGCCTGCTAGAGGGGTGACTTACCTATACCTATAGGCAGTGTGAGGTTGGCATGGCACCCTGAGGGGAGTGCCATGTTGACTTAGTCGTTTTATCCCCACTAGCACACACAAGCTGGCAAGCAGTGTGTCTGTGCTGAGTGAGGGGTCCCCAGGGTGGCATAAGACATGCTGCAGCCCTTAGAGACTTTCCCTGGCATCAGGGCCCTTGGTACCAGGGGTACCAGTTACAAGGGACTTACCTGGATGCCAGGGTGTGCCAATTGTGGAAACAAAAGTACAGGTTAGGGAAAGAACACTGGTGCTGGAGCCTGATTAGCAGGCCTCAGCACACTTTCAAATCATAACTTGGCATCAGCAAAGGCAAAAAGTCAGGGGGTAACCATGCCAAGGAGGCATTTCCTTACACCACCCCCCCCCCCAAACGAAAGAGGATGAGACTAACCTTTCCCAAGAGAGTCTTCATTTTCTAAGTGGAAGAACCTGGAAAGGCCATCTGCATTGGCATGGGCAGTCCCAGGTCTGTGTTCCACAATAAAGTCCATTCCCTGTAGGGAGATGGACCACCTCAACAGTTTTGGATTTTCACCTTTCATTTGCATTAGCCATCTGAGAGGTCTGTGGTCAGTTTGAACTACAAAGTGAGTCCCAAAGAGGTATGGTCTCAGCTTCTTCAGGGACCAAACCACAGCAAAGGCCTCCCTCTCGATGGCACTCCAACGCTGCTCCCTGGGGAGTAACCTCCTGCTAATGAAAGCAACAGGCTGGTCAAGGCCATCATCATTTGTTTGGGACAAAACTGCCCTTATCCCATGTTCGGAGGCATCAGTCTGCACAATGAACTACTTGGAGTAATCTGGAGCTTTGAGAACTGGTGCTGTGCACATTGCTTGTTTCAGGGTGTCAAAGGCCTGTCGGCATTCTACAGTCCAGTTTACCTTCTTGGGCATTTTCTTAGAGGTAAGTTCTGTGAGGGCTGTCACTATAGATCCATATCCCTTCACAAACCTCCTATAGTACCCAGTCAAGCCAAGGAATGCCCTGACTTGAGTCTGGGTTTTTGGAGCTGCCCAGTCCAGAATAGTCTGGATCTTGGGCTGGAGTGGCTGAACTTGGCCTCCACCTACAAGGTGACCCAAGTAAACCACAGTTCCCTGCCCTATCTGGCATTTGGATGCCCTGATAGAGAGGCCTGCTGCTTGCAGAGCCTTCAAAACCTTCTTCAGGTGGACCAGGTGATCCTGCCAGCTGGAGCTAAAGACAGCAATATCGTCAAGATAAGCTGCACTAAAGGACTCCAAGCCAGCAAGGACTTGATTCACCAACATTTGGAAGGTGGCAGGGGCATTCTTTAAATCAAAGGGCATAACAGTAAACTGATAATGCCCATCAGGTGTGGAGAATGCTGTCTTTTCTTTTGCTCCTGGTGCCATTTTGATTTGCCAGTACCCTGCTGTCAAGTCAAAGGTACTTAAGTATTTGGCAGCACCTAGTCTGTCAGTCAATTAATCTGCCCTTGGAATGGGATGGGCATCTCTCTTGGTGACAGAATTAAGTCCTCTGTAGTCCACACAAAACCTCATCTCTCTCTTTCCATCTTTGGTGTGAGGTTTGGGGACTAAGACAACTGGGCTAGCCCAGGGGCTGTCAGAGTGCTCAATGACTCCCAATTCCAGCATCTTGTGGACTTCCACCTTGATGCTTTCCTTAACTTGGTCAGACTGTCTGAATATTTTGTTTTTGACAGGCATGCTGTCCCCTGTGTCCACATCATGGGTACACAGGTGTGTCTGACCAGGGGTTAGGGAAAAGAGCTCAGCAAACTGTTGCGGGACCTTCCTACAGTCAGATTGCTGTTGGCCAGAGAGGGTGTCTGAATAGATCACTCCATCAACTGAACCATCTTTTGGGTCTGTGGAGAGGAGATCAGGGAGAGGTTCACTCTCAGCTTCCTGGTCCTCATCTGTTACCATCAACAGATTCACATCTGCCCTGTCATGGAAGAGCTTGAGGCAGTTCACATGGATCACCCTTTTGGGGGTCCTGCTAGTGCCTAGGTCTACCAGGTAGGTGACCTGACTCTTCTTTTCTAGCACTGGGTAAGGGCCACTCCATCTGTCCTGAAGTGCCCTGGGAGCCACAGGCTCCAGAACCCAGACTTTCTGCCCTGGCTGAAATTCAACCATAGCAGCCTTTTGGTCATACCAAAACTTCTGGAGTTGTTGGCTGGCCTCAAGGTTTTTACTTGCCTTTTCCGTATACTCTGCCATCCTTGGACGTAGGCTTAGTACATAGTCCACTATATCTTGCTTAGGCTCATGAAGAGGTCTCTCCCAGCCTTCTTTCACAAGAGCTAGTGGTCCCCATACAGGATGGCCAAACAGAAGTTCAAAGGGGGAAAACCCAACTCCCTTCTGAGGCACCTCTCTGTAGGCGAAAAGCAGACAGGGCAAGAGGACATCCCATCTCCTTTTGAGGTTTTCAGGGAGCCCCATGATCATGCCTTTCAATGTCTTGTTAAATCTTTCAACAAGACCATTGGTTTGTGGATGGTATGGTGTGCTTAATTTGCAAGTCACCCCACACTCATTCCACATATGTTTCAGGTATGCTGACATAAAGTTGGTACCTCTGTCAGACACCACCTCCTTATGAAATCCCACTCTGGTAAAAATACCAATGAGTGCTTTGGCTACTGCAGGGGCAGTAGTCGACCTAAGGGGAATTGCTTCAGGGTATCTAGTAGCATGATCCACTACTACTAGTATGTATTGGTTCCCTGAGGCTGTGGGAGGTTCCAGTGGACCCACTATGTCCATACCCACTCTTTCAAAGGGGATCCCCACCACTGGAAGTGGAATGAGGGGGGCCTTTGGGTGTCCACCTGTCTTACCACTGGCTTGACAGGTGGCACAGGAGACACAAAACTCCTTGACCTTCTGGGACATGTTGGGCCAATAGAAGTGGTTGACTAGTCTCTCCCACGTCTTGGTCTGTCCCAAATGCCCAGCAGGAGGAATATCATGAGCTAAGGTTAGAAGGAACTCCCTAAACTCCTGAGGCACTACCACTCTCCTAGTGGCACCAGGTTTGGGATCTCTGGCCTCAGTGTAAAGGAGTCCATCTTCCCAATAGACTCTGGGGGTCATTCCAACCCTGGCGGTCGGTGATAAAGCGGCGGCCAACCCGCCAACAGGCAGGCGGTCAAAAAAAAGGTATTCTGACCCTGGCAGGAACCGCCAACACAGGCCGCCACTTTAACACTCCGACCGCCACGGCGGGACAGACAAACAGCGCGGCGGTCACCGCCAACAGGCAGGCGGCAGACAATGTACCGCCCACCCTATCACAACTCACCAATCCGCCACCTTTTCCGGGGCGGGAGCCCCGCAGATAAAAACACGGCGGAAACAGACTACGAACGGGAAAACGCTCACCTATACACACTCCACGAGGACGGAGAACAGCATGGAACCCGAATTAAACATCCTACCAGCTATTGTCTACCTGCTCATCTACCACAAGTACGAACGCCGGCGCAGACGACAACGGTGAGTACTGCACCTACGACACAGGGGAGGGGGGAGGAGGAAAGCTTACGGGCACACACATATGCGACCCCCCTCCCCCACCCCCCCAACTATCTACACACCAATGCAGAGCACCAAGTCACAGTGACACCGCCCAAACCCCCCGGAATAATGCAAAGACATAATTAAAGTGAGAAACAACATTTATGTATAAAAGAGGTTCTTTGAAGTCATGGCAAAATAGCAATATGAATTGTAAAAAATCAAGTAAGAACATTGCGAAACCGATAAACATAGGCAATAAGTCCTGCACAGTCACTTAAATTTCCACTGTCCGTGAGCCAAAGTGTATCAACACATGGGCAAAGCCCACACAGGAGACCTGAGTCCGTTGGAGAGAACACTGCTGGGGCATCAGATGACAAAACTACAGGCACCTCAGGGGGAAGGGAAGGGGGGGCACCTCAGCCACATGAGTCCACGACCCCAGATCCACGAAGGGTCCACCATGCCCACTGTGCCATCCTGGGGAGTGCAAAGCCACAGTCTCGCAAGTCTCTACAGTGGGTGGTCTGCCCACTGTGCCATCCTGGGGAGTGCAGAGACACAGGCCATCAGGTGGATCACAGACTCCACAGGTAATGGAGGAGGCAGGGTGCCCCGAGTGCAGCGTGAACACTAGCTCGACACAGAACCGGCACTGTCAATGGGCCAGCGGTGCTTGACAGGAAGGGCCCAGCGGAGCGGTGCTTGACAGGAAGGGCCCAGCGGAGCGGTGCTTGAGACGGGGGGGCCCAGCGGAGCGGTGCTTGACAGGAAGGGCCCAGCGAAGCGGTGCTTGAGACAGCAGGGCCCAGCTGAGCGGTGCTTGAGACGGCGGGGCCCAGCGGAGCGGTGATGGAGACGGCGGGGCCCAGCGGAGCGGTGCTTGACAGGAAGGGCCCAGCGGAGCGGTGCTTGAGACGGCGGGGCCCAGCGGAGCGGTGCTTGAGACGGCGGGGCCCAGCTGAGCGGTGCTTGAGACGGCGGGCCCAGCGGAGCGGTGCTTGAGACGGCGGGGCCCAGCGGAGCGGTGCTTGACAGGAAGGGCCCAGCGGAGCGGTGCTTGACAGGAAGGGCCCAGCGGAGCGGTGCTTGAGACGGCGGGGCCCAGCGGAGCGGTGCTTGACAGGAAGGGCCCAGCGGAGCGGTGCTTGACAGGAAGGGCCCAGCGGAGCGGTGCTTGACAGGAAGGGCCCAGCGGAGCGGTGCTTGAGACGGCGGGGCCCAGCGGAGCGGTGCTTGAGACGGCGGGGCCCAGCGGAGCGGTGCTTGACAGGAAGGGCCCAGCGGAGCGATGCTTGAGACGGCGGGGCCCAGCGGAGCGGTGCTTGAGACGGCGGGGCCCAGAGGAGCGGTGCTTGACAGGAAGGGCCCAGCGGAGCAGTGCTTGACAGGAAGGGCCCAGCGGAGCGGTGCTTGAGACGGCGGGGCCCAGCGGAGCGGTGCTTGACAGGAAGGGCCCAGCGGAGCGGTGCTTGACAGGAAGGGCCCAGCGGAGCGGTGCTTGACAGGAAGGGCCCAGCGGAGCGGTGCTTGAGACGGCGGGGCCCAGCGGAGCGGTGCTTGACAGGAAGGGCCCAGCGGAGCGGTGCTTGACAGGAAGGGCCCAGCGGAGCGATGCTTGAGACGGCGGGGCCCAGCGGAGCGGTGCTTGAGACGGCGGGGCCCAGAGGAGCGGTGCTTGACAGGAAGGGCCCAGCGGAGCGGTGCTTGACAGGAAGGGCCCAGCGGAGCGGTGCTTGAGACGGCGGGGCCCAGCGGAGCGGTGCTTGACAGGAAGGGCCCAGCGGAGCGGTGCTTGACAGGAAGGGCCCAGCGGAGCGGTGCTTGACAGGAAGGGCCCAGCGGAGCGGTGCTTGAGACGGCGGGGCCCAGCGGAGCGGTGCTTGACAGGAAGGGCCCAGCGGAGCGGTGCTTGACAGGAAGGGCCCAGCAGAGCGGTGCTTGAGACGGCGGGGCCCAGCGGAGCGGTGTTTGACAGGAAGGGCCCAGCGGAGCGGTGCTTGACAGGAAGGGCCCAGCGGAGCGGTGCTTGACAGGAAGGGCCCAGCGGAGCGGTGCTTGAGACGGCGGGGCCCAGCGGAGCGGTGCTTGACAGGAAGGGCCCAGCGGAGCGGTGCTTGACAGGAAGGGCCCAGCGGAGCGGTGCCTTTCTGCACGGCGGGGCCCTCTTCAGCAGTGCCTTTCTGCATGGTGGGGCCCTCTTCAGCGGTGCCTTCTGCACGGCGGGGCCCTCTTCAGCGGTGCCTTTCTGCACGGCGGGGCCCTCTTCAGCGGTGCCTTTCTGCACGGCGGGGCCCTCTTCAGCGGTGCCTTCTGCACGGCGGGGCCCTCTTCAGCGGTGCCTTTCTGCACAGCGGGGCCCTCTTCAGCGGTGCCTTTCTGCACGGCGGGGCCCTCTTCAGCGACGCCTTCTGCACGACGGGGCCCTCTTCAGCGGTGCATTTCTGCACGGCGGGGCCCTCTTCAGCGGTGCCTTTCTGCACGGCGGGGCCCTCTTCAGCGGTGCCTTTCTGCACGGCGGGGCCCTCTTCAGCGCTGCCTTTCTGCACGGGGGGCCCCTCTTCAGCGTTGCCTTTCTGCACGGCGGGGCCCTCTTCAGCGGTGCCTTTCTGCACGGCGGGGCCCTCTTCAGCGGTGCTTGTCCAGTCATTCAAGGGAGCCAGACCTGGCCGGACTCCCTGCTTAGTCGCCCTCCGACCGTGCAGTTGCTGGACCCTTCTGTGACGGAGTCCTGGGCCCGTGGGTGTCCTCCCTCACACCCGGGATGGGGCTTGTGGGGCCCTCCTGGTCCGCGCCCCTGCTGGCTGACTTCTCCGCCCTGCTGCCCTTGCCCTCCTTCGATGAGGCTCTCTGGCCCTTGCCTCCCCTGGATGTTGTGGCAGGTGACGGCCCAGGACTTTGCTCCTTGGGGGCAGCCGTGTCAGTCTTCTCGCGGCGGCCCTTGATTTTACGGGTCCTCTTTCCAGGGGGGGGGCTGGCTGCCCCTTGCTGCTGGCCGATGTATCAATGCTGGGAAAGGGTGGACTCCAAAACCCGTGCACAATGGTGACACTTGAAGCAGGGCTGGTGGTGGCTGAGGTGCTCTTGGGACTCTTAGCAGATGGAGGGGGTGGGTCAGGTGGGGCAAAGAGGTTAAGTTTGGAGAGGTAAAGTTTTTTAGGACCAATGTAAAGGGTAGGTGTAGTGGGTATGGGAGTGGAAGAAGAGGATGTGGTTGTAGGAGAGTCAGGTGTGCTGTCTTTGGGTGCAGGTGCTTGTGACGTAGGCTGTCGTGAGGTGGTTGGCTGTTAGGTGGGTGGCTGCCTGCGTTTGTGTGTCTTGGAAGAGGGGGTGACAGACACAGTGGGAGAGGACACAGGGGACGTGTAAATGGCAGTGGGGGTGGTGACTGCACGTGTGCGGACTGTACTGGAGGGTGTGCTGGTGATGGAAGTACTGGCTGATGGTGGTGTGCATGCAGGTGTGAGTGGAGACATCACAGGGAGGGAGGAGGGAGACGAGGAGGAGGGGGACACAGGGGTGGTAGTGACTGTTGGCATGTCTGCATCTGGGTGTTGCTTGGGTGAATGCTTGTGTGATCTGTGGTGCTTATGTCTGGATGAGCTGCCCTTGGGTGTTGAGGTGTGTGCAGGCTGGTCTGATGGTGTGGATGGGATAGGCTGAGGAACAGGAGACAGAGACAGGGTGGAGGCAGTTAGAAGAGGGAGGCTGGAAACAGGGACAATGGCTGCCGTCAGTGCTGAGGCCAGAGCATTGAACGATCGTTGATGGGCAGCCTGACCCGAATGAATGCCCTCCAGGTATGCATTGCTCCGATGCACCTCCCTCTCTACCCCCTGGATGGCATTCAAAAGGGTAGACTGCCCAACAATGATGGTCTGTAGGAGGTCAATGACCTCCTCACTGAGGGCAGCAGGGGTAACATGGGCAGGGCCTGAGGTGCCTGGGGCGAAGGAGATGCCCGCCTTCTTGGGCGAGCGGGCACGGAGCGAAGGCTGAGGGGCTGCTGGGAGGGCGGAGCTGATGCGCTGGGTGGCGGCTGTACCTGTAGAGGCGGGGGGCCCGGATGTTGCCGCCACCGCTAGGGAGCTCCCTTCCGAGGACGTGTCGCTGGTGTCACCACGGGTCCCCGTTGTGGTGCTCCCCTCGCCCTCCGTATCACTGGTGACCTCGGTGTCTGTACCATGGCCCACCGGGGCCTTGTGAGTTGCAGCTCCCTCGTGCTCCGATGCCAATTCTCCTCCGCCTGATGATGCTAATGCACACATGCACAAGAAGATAAAGAAAAAGGGTGGGGGGAGAAATAAAGACAGGTTGAGTGCATGCATTGTCAACACCGTTGGCGGAGAGGACAGACACAGGAGCCTCATGCACTACGCCACGCAATCGGGGTACACTACTCAGTACTTGTGACTAGGCCAACAGGTCTATGGACAACAAATGCGCACATCGGTGATGCTGGACCATGGATTGCTGTACTTGGCACCCTACAGAGGTGGGGGGCAGGGGCACAGGGCCATGCCTAAAGGAGGGGACTACACTATAGAAAGCGCCCTGGCCTAATGTCACCCACAGCCCTCCTCCCCCACCCAGACGCCTCCACTGCGTGTAAAGATAGCAGAATGTGCTGGTACTCACCCCCTTGTGTCTGCTGTGATGTCCTCACGCGCCCATCCAAATCGGGGTAGGCCACCGCCAGGATCCGGGACATCAGGGGGGTCAAGGTACGACTGGCAACCCTCCTACGTTGGGAGGCCATCCCCAGCAGTGACTCGCGGTCTTCCTGGTCCCGCGGCAGATGTCCTCCCACCTCTTTCGGCAGTGGGTGCCCCGTCTGTTGTGGACCCCCAGGTCCCGGACTTCCTTGGCGATGGCACGCCAAATGTCGACTTTCTGATGGGCGCTGACCTATTTGACATGTACAGGGTGGGAAAGGGAATTTCAACATTTTTCTGCATGTTAGATGTGATTGCCCCCCCTCCCCAACCCTGCCATGTGGCACATGCTCTCATCTGTTGTGCCTTGCACTCCTCATTCGCTCCCCACCCCACCATCTTACATCCACCATACACAACCCAGGCATAGCCCATTCAACGTGCACCCAGTGTACTTACCTGTTGGTCTGGAGGACCGTAGAGTAGCGCATACTGGGGCAGGACCCCATCCACAAGTTTCTCCAACTCCTCTGAAGTGAAGGCAGGGGCCCTTTCCCCAGTCGCAGCAGCCATTGTCTCTTCCAGACTGAGGTCACAGCAGCACTTGCAGTATAGGTCCTCTCCTGTGGATGGTCAGGTCTCGAGTGGTTAAGCAGATAGAAAATGGCGGTCACGCCCGCAGCGGTGTGTACCGCGGCGGTGCGTACTGCGACCGCCGGCGCACCTCGTCATTGACTCCTGAGACCCATAGGGTGCAATGTTAACCAATGCGCCTTCGCACAGCGGTCTTCGACCGCCTACCGCCACGGTGTGCCACGCCAGCGCGTTGACCTCACATCCCACTGTCACACTTCTCAGGTCAGGCAGCCGCCATTACAAGGGCCCACATGGCTTAATTGCTACTGCGTCACACAGGCCTAGGCCTTGCATTGCCACTCATACAAGCCTTTCAATGCATAGCGATTCGTGTACTGTGCAAGCTGTGTGAACGAACCTGTGGGTTGCTTGACTCAGTGCTCCATGTTGTCCTTCCTAGGCACCGTCCGCTGGGACTTGCGAGGAGAAGGATGAATCCTCCCGTGTACCGACCGCTGGTGGACCTGTCGACAATGGAAGAACGACACATAATACTTCAATACTGACTTGACAGAGCCACTATACATGAACTGTGTGCCCAGCTGGAGCCAGACCTGATGTCCCCCATCCGCCAACCCACAGGGATTACCCCTCTGGTGCAGGTTCTGTCAGTACTCCATTTTTTGGCAAGTGGGTCTTTTCAGACAACAGTGGCCATGTCATCAGGGATGTCTCAGCCTATGTTTTCTAAGGTTTTGTCCAGAGTGTTGTCTGCCCTGATGAAATACATGCGGAGATACATTGTTTTCCCTGAGGAGGGTGATTTGGCCACTGTGAAGGGTGATTTCTATGCCCTTGGACATATCCCCAACATCATTGGTGCCATTGACGGGACCCATGTGGCTTTAGTACCCCCAAAAGACAATGAGCAGGTGTACAGAAATAGAAAAAATTACCATTCGATGAATGTCCAGGTGGTCTGTTTGGCTGACCAGTACATCTCCCATCTAAATGCCAAGTTCCCGGGGTCAGTGCATGACGCGTATGTCATGCGAAATAGCAGCATCCCTTATGTGATGGAACAGCTACAGAGACACCGTGTGTGGCTAATAGGTGACTCTGGTTACCCCAACCTGCCTTGGCTATTGACCCCAGTGAGGAATCCCCGGACCAGGGCAGAGGAACAGTACAATGAGGCACATGGGCGAACTAGGAGGATTATAGAACGGACCTTCGGGGTCCTGAAGGCCAGGTTTAGGTGCCTGCATATGACAGGTGGATCCCTAATGTACTCACCAAAGATGGTGTGTCATATCATCGTGGCCTGCTGTATGCTTCACAATCTTGCATTGCGACGCCAGGTGCCTTTCCTGCAGGAGGATGGTCCAGATGGTGGTGTTGTAGCAGCTGTGGAGCCTGTGGAGAGTGAAGAGGAGGAAGACGACGGGGACGACACGGACAACAGGGACACAGTTATACAACAGTATTTTCAGTAGCACCCAGGTAAGTATCACCCACGCCATTTTACATTTACTTCTGGCCTCCTGCATCTCTACTTTCTGTGTTTCCCCCCAGTTCCTTTTAACTGATTTTTGACTTTCCCTTCCCTTTTCAGAGCTGTATGACCCACAGCGTGACTTCTGCTTTGTTTGCCCATGGACTAATGCTTATTGACACTGGTATGTTGTCATCACAATGTAAATGAACATTATTGCACCGTTATGTGTAATACATTTGTAAAGAATACAAGCAGACTCCTGACATTTGAAGTGCAATTGGTGATTTATTTTAAGTGCTGCGTATAGGTCCATGATAGTAAAACGGTGATGGGTGGGGGTGGAGTAATGTCCATGGCAGAGTCCAGTTCTCAGTAGCACAGGTGCATTGCCCAAATGCCTGTGGAAGGATGGAGCAGGGGCAGTTCAAGGTTGGACAGGGTGACAATGTGGGACAGTGGGATGACATCAGGGGGTATCGTTTGCTGGCGGGGGTCTTGGCATCCTACTCTGTCTTCTTGTGTGATCTCAGGTTCCGCTTGCGGGGTGGTTGATCTTCAGCAGGAGGTGGGGTTCTGGTGGCCTGTCGTTGTGTGGGGGCCTCCTGTCCACTAGCGCCAGCGGAGGTGGTAGGCTGTTCGTCATCCGGGCTGGTGACAGGGGCCCTTTGGGGTGCCACATGGTCCCGCAATGTGGTGACTATCTGGTTGAGGGCCAGGACCATGGTCCCCATTGCGGTACCGATGTTCCTGAGTTCGTCTCTAAACCCCATGTACCGTTCCTCCTGCTGTGCCTGGATCTCCTGGAACCTGGCCAGTACCGTCGCCATCGTCTCTTGGGAGCGGTGGTATGCTCCCATGATGGTGGTGAGGGCCTCTTGGAGAGTGGGTTCCCTGGGCCGGTCACCCCTCTCGCACAGCAGCCCTCCCAGTTCCCCTGTTTCCCTGGGCCTCTGTCCCCTGGACGGTGTGCCCACTACCACTGCCCCCAGGTCCCTGTTGTTGTTGGGGTGGTGGGTCAGCCTGGGTGCCCTGTAGTGGCGGACACACCGCTGATTGACGCGTCCTGGAGACAGAGGCATGGGCCCACTGGGTGGGAGCTGTGCTGGTATTCCCAGAGGGGGTTGGGTCTGCTGTGGCCTGTGTCTGTGTGTGGGGAACCGACTGTCCAGAGGTCCTCGATGGTCCGGGCTGGTCATCAGGTTCTAGGTCGACAGAGCTGCTGTCATCACTGGGGGCCTGTTCTGGGGGCGGGATGGACAAATCTGGACCCTCCTGGCCGGTGTGTTGGCGTTCGGGCCCTGCAGGGGTAAAAGAGTATGGTTATTGCTTCTGTGTGTGCCATGGCGTGCGATTTGTGGGTGCCCTTGTCCCCCAGTGCTGGCATTCCCTTGTGGGAGGAGTTGTGAGGGTGGTTTGTGGGGGGGGGCTGGGTATGTGCAGAGGTCATGCTTGGGTGATGGGTGTCCATGGTTTGTGTTGGCATTCAGGGATTGGTGTTGTGTTGGGTGGGTTGTGCTGGTGAGACATTGGCAGGGAGGATGTGTGCTGGGGGGTTGGGGGTGAGGGTGGGGGTGTGGGTTGGCATGCTGGTGGTTGGGGGGGGTGAAGTAGTTGGGATTAGACTTACCAGAGTCCATTCCTCCGCCTACTCCAGCGAGGCCCTCAGGATGCAGGATGTTCAAGACCTCTTGCTCCCATGTTGTGAATTCGGGTGGAGTGGGTGGGGGTCCGCCGCCAGTCTTCTGCACAGCGATGTTGTGTCTTGACACCATCGACCGCACCTTCCCCCGTAGGTCGTTCCAGCGCTTTCGGATGTCTTCCTGGTTTCTGGGATGCTGTCCCACAGCGTTGACCCTGTCGACGATCCTTTGCCATAGCTCCGCCTTCCTGGCTATTGTGGTGTGCTGCACCTGTGTGCCGAATAGCTGGGGCTCTACCCTAATTATTTCCTCCACCATGACCCTGAGTTCTTGGTCCGAGAACCTGGGGTGTCTTTGGGGTGCCATGGGGTGGTGTGGGGTGGTGTTTGTGGTGATGAGTGTGGTGTGTGTGGTGGTGTGTGGTGTTTTGTGCGTGGATGTAGTGTGGGTGATGATGTTGTGTTCCTCTGTGTGTTGGGGTTTTCGATAGCTGTGCTCTCTCTCTCTCTCTCTCGCCTTCTCTCCGAATTTCTAGTAGTGGGGGTTTGTGGGTGATGTGGGTGTGTGTTTTATAGTTGATTGGATGTGTGGGTGTGGTGTGTGTATGTGTATCAGGTGTGTGTATTTTGAATTATCCAATGTGGCTGTGTTTTGTAAAGGTGTGTGTATTTTGAGCGCGGCGGTTTGTACCACCAATGGAATACCACGGTTGAAAGACCGCCGCGTGGATTCGTGGGTCGTAATGGCATGGGCGTGTTTGTGTTGGCGTGACGGTGGAGGTTTGGTCATCTCCAGTTTATCGCTGACCGCTGATGCGGCTGCCTTCCGTGGATGTCGGGATTTTGGCGGTTTGGCAGTTGTGGGTCAGAATGACCGTGGCGGTTTACCACGGCCGCGGCGGTAGAATGGCGGACTTCTGACCGGCGGTAAGAGCCTTTTACCGCCGAGGTCAGAATTACCCCCTCTATGTGTTCCTGTTACTTTTCCATTGGACTCTTCAGCAGCTTGCTGCCTAAGGCCTTCAAGAGAGGGACAGGTTTCTTGCCCCTTACACAACTGCTCCCTTGAGGGTCCCCCTGGGCCTAGGAGCTGAACCTGTTAAGGTTCGAACTCCAGAGGCTCAGTTCCCTCAGAGGGCAGAACTTCTTCCTGGGAAGAGAGGTTCTCTTTTTCTTGTTGTGTGGAAGCTGGTTCCCCAGTCTTCTTTCCTTTTCTCTTGGAAGGTTGGGCCCTTTTTCCAGGCTCCAACACCACTTTTTCACCCTGAGCCTTGCACTGTGCCCTTGTCTTGACACACACCAGTTCAGGGATACCCAGCATGGCTGCATCGGTTTTGAGTTCTACCTCAGCCCATGCTGAGGACTCCAGGTCATTTCCAAGCAAACAGTCTACAGGGATATTTGAGGAGACCACCACCTGTTTCAGGTCATTGACCCCTCCCCACTCTAAAGTTACCATAGCCATGGGATGTACTTTAGTCTGATTGTCAGCGTTGGTGACTGGATAAGTTTGTCCAGCCAGGTATTGACCAGGGGAAACCAGTTTCTCTGTCACCATGGTGACATTGGCACCTGTATCCCTCAGGCCTTCTACACTTTGCCCATTAATTAAGAGTTGCTGCCTGTATTTTTGCATATTAGGGGGCCAGGCAGCCAGTGTGGCTAAATCCACCCCACCCTCAGAGACTAGTGTAGCTTCAGTGTGAACCCTGATTTGCTCTGGGCACACTGTTGATCCCACTTGGAGACTGGCCATTCCAGTGTTAGCTGGAGTAGAGTTAGAAGTGGAACCTTCCTTGGGACAGGCCTTGTCTCCAGTTTGGTGTCCTGGCTGATTACAGCTATGACACCAGGCCTTTTTGGGATCAAAGATTTTACCCTTGTACCCAAAATTGGATTGTGAAGAGGTTCTGGGCCCTCCCTCCTGAGCAGGTTTTTGGGGCCCTACAGAAGACTCTTTACTATTTTTCCCTTTGGATGTCTCAACACTCTTCCCCTGGGGAGACTTTGTGACCCCTTTCTTTTGGTCACCCCCTGTGGAAGTCTTGGTCACCCTAGTCTTGACCCAATGGTCCGCCTTCTTTCCCAATTCTTGGTGAGAAATTGGTCCTAGGTCTACCAGATGCTGATGCAGTTTATCATTGAAACAATTACTTAACAGGTGTTCTTTCACAAATAAATTGTACAGCCCATCATAATCATTTACACCACTGCCTTGAATCCAACCATCCAGTGTTTTCACTGAGTAGTCAACAAAATCAACCCAGGTCTGGCTCGAGGATTTTTGAGCCCCCCTGAACCTAATTCTATACTCCTCAGTGGAGAATCCAAAGCCCTCAATCAGGGTAGCCTTCATGAGGTCATAGGATTCTGCATCTTTTCCAGAGAGTGTGAGGAGTCTATCCCTACACTTTCCAGTGAACATTTCCCAAAGGAGAGCACCCCAGTGAGATCTGTTCACTTTTCTGGTTGCACAAGCCCTCTCAAAAGCTGTGAACCATTTGGTGATGTCATCACCATCTTCATATTTAGTTACAATCCCTTTAGGGATTTACAACATGTCAGGAGAATCTCTGACCCTATTTATGTTGCTGCCACCATGGATGGGACCAAAACCCATCTCTTGTCTTTCCCTTTCTATGGCTAGGAGCTGTCTCTCTAAAGCCAATCTTTTGACCATCCTGGCTAACAGTAGGTCATCTTCACTGAGGCTGTCCTCAGTGATTCCAGAGGTGCTGGACTCTCCTGTGAGAGAAGCAGCATCTCTGACTATCACAGTTGGAGTCAGGGTTTGAGGAGCCCTGACTTCCCTAACTAGGACTGGAGGTGGGACTTCCTCCACATCACTAGCTTCCTCCTCTGTGAGGTCATCCTCAGAGGGGTTGTTCTTGGCAAACTCTGCCAAAAGCTCCTGGAGCTGTATTTTGGTAGGGTTTGAACCAGTTCTAATCTTTTTTTTTTGCAGAGAGACCTTAACTCTTTCATCCTAAGATTCAGGTAAGGGGTGATGTCGAGTTCCATCACATTCTCTTCTGCATTAGACATTATGGGGGTCATTCTGACCCCGGCCGGCGGCGGAAGCCGCCGGCCTGGCTGGGACCGCCAGAATACCGCTGCGCGGTCAGAAGACCACTGTGGGTATTCTGGGTTTCCCGCTGGGCTGGCGGGCGACCGCCAGAAGGCCGCCCGCCAGCCCAGCGGGAAACATCCTTCCATGAGGATGCCGGCTACGAATGGAGCCGGCGGAGTGGAAGGGGTGCGACGGGTGCAGTTGCATCCGTCGCGATTTTCAGTGTCTGCATGGCAGACACTGAAAATCTTTGTGGGGCCCTGTTACGGGGGGCCCTGCAGTGCCCATGCCATAGGCATGGGCACTGCAGGGGACCCCAGGGGCCCCACGACACCCCATACCGCCATCCTGTTCCTGGCGGCCAAAACCGCCAGGAACAGGATGGCAGTATGGGGGTCGGAATCCCCATGGAGGATTCCCCAGGGCAGCGGGAAACCGGCGGTACACCGCCGGTTTTCCGTTTCTGACCGCGGCTGTACCGCCGCGGTCAGAATGCCCATGGGAGCACCGCCAGCCTGTTGGCGGTGCTCCCGCGGTCGTTGGCCCTGGCGGATTTTACCGCCAGGGTCAGAATGACCCCCTATGTTTCTAAAAGTTGGAATACTTTTTTAAGAATCTAAAACTATCCCTAGACCTAATTCAAACTTTTACAAAAACTTTTAAACTCTAAAAGAAATGCTAACAGGGACTAACACAAGGCCCTAGCAGGACTTTTAAAAATTTAGAAAAATAGCTAAAATTTCAAAAATCAGTTTCTAATGACAATTTTTGGAATTTAGTCGTGTGATCAGGTATTGGCTGAGTAGTCCAGCAAATGCAAAGTCTTGTACCCCACCGCTGATCCACCAATGTACGAAGTTGGCTCTGTATGCACTATTTCAAAGTAAGGAATAGTATGCACAGAGTCCAAGGGTTCCCCTTAGAGGTATGATAGTGGCAAAAAGAGATAATTCTAATGCTCTATTTTGTGGTAGTGTGGTCAAGCAGTAGGCTTATCAGAGGGTAGTGTTAAGCATTTGTTGTACACACACAGGCAATAAATGAGGAACACACACTCAGAGACAATTCCAGGCCAATAGGTTTTTGTATAGAAAAATATATTTTCTTCGTTTATTTTAAGAACCACAGGTTCAAGATTTACAAGTAATACTTCAAATGAAAGGTATTTCATGTAGGAACTTTAGGAACTTTGAATTAGCAAAATAGCATATACAGTTTTCACACAAATGACATATAGCTATTTTAAAACTAGACAGTGCAATTTTCAACAGTTCCTGGGGGAGGTAAGTGTTTGTTAGTTTTTGCAGGTAAGTAAACCACCTACGGGGTTCAAGTTTGGGTCCAAGGTAGCCCACCGTTGGGGGTTCAGAGCAACCCCAAAGTTACCACACCAGCAGCTCAGGGCCGGTCAGGTGCAGAGGTCAAAGTGGTGCCCAAAACGCATAGGCTTCAATGGAGAAGGGGGTGCCCCAGTTCCACTCTGCCAGCAGGTAAGTACCCGTGTCTTCGGAGGGCAGACCAGGGGGGTTTTGTAGGGCACCGGGGGGGACACAAGTCAGCACAGAAAGTACACCCACAGCGGCACGGGGACGGCCGGGTGCAGTGTGCAAACAAGCGTCGGGTTCGCAATAGAAATCAATGGGAGACCAAGGGGTTTCTTCAGCAATGAAGGCAGGCAAGGGGGGGCGCTCCTCGGGGTAGCCACCACCTGGGCAAGGAAGAGGGCCACCTGGGGGTCGCCTCCTGCACTGGAGGTCGGATCCTTCAGGGGCTGGGGGCTGAGGGTGCAGAGTCTTTACCGGGTGTCGGGTCTTTGAAGCAGGCAGTCGCGGTCAGGGGGAGCCTCCGGATTCCCTCTGCAGGCGTCGCTGTGGGGGCTCAGGGGGGTCAACTCTGGCTACTCACGGTCTCGTAGTCGCCGGGGAGTCCTCCCTGTGGTGTTTGTTCTCCACAAGTCGAGCCGGGGGCGTCGGGTGCAGAGTGCAAAGTCTCACGCTTCCGGCGGGAAACGTGTGTTGTTTCAAAGTTGCTTCTTTGTTGCAAAGTTGCAGTCTTTGGGGAACAGTGCCGCTGTCCTCGGGAGTTCTTGGTCCTTCTAGATGCAGGGTAGTCCTCTGAGGCTTCAGAGGTCGCTGGACCCTGGGAACACGTCGCTGGAGCAGTGTCTTTAGAAATGGGGAGACAGGCCGGTAGAGCTGGGGCCAAAGCAGTTGGTGTCTCCGTCTTCTCTGCAGGTTTTTCAGTTCAGCAGTCCTCTTCTTCTTAGGTTGCAGGAATCTGAGTTCCTAGGTTCTGGGGAGCCCCTAAATACTGAATTTAGGGGTGTGTTTAAGTCTGGGGGGTTAGTAGCCAATGGCTACTAGCCCTGAGGGTGGCTACACCCTCTTTGTGCTTTCCTCCCTGAGGGGAGGGGGGCACATTCCTATCCCTATTGGTGGAATCCTCCATCTGCAAGATGGAGGATTTCTAAAAGTCAGAGTCACCTCAGCTCAGGACACCTTAGGGGCAGTCCTGACTGGCCAGTGACTCCTCCTTGTTTTTCTCATTATCTCCTCCGGCCTTGCCGCCAAAAGTGGGGCCGTGGCCGGAGGGGGCGGGCAACTCCACTAGCTGGAGTGCCCTGGGGTGCTGTAACAAAGGGGGTGAGCCTTTGAGGCTCACCGCCAGGTGTTACAGTTCCTGCAGGGGGAGGTGAGAAGCACCTCCACCCAGGTTTCCGGGGGCACCTCTAAGGTGCCCTCTGGGGTGTATGTTACAATAGAATGTACACTGGCATCAGTGTGCATTTATTGTGCTGAGAAGTTTGATACAAAACTTCACAGTTTTCAGTGTAGCCATTATGGTGCTGTGGAGTTCGTGCATGACAGACTCCCAGACCATATACTCTTATGGCTACCCTGCACTTACAATGTCTAAGGCTTTGCTTAGACACTGTAGGGGCATAGTGCTCATACACCTATGCCCTCACCTATGGTATAGTGCACCCTGCCTTAGGGCTGTAAGGCCTGCTAGAGGGGTGACTTACCTATACCTATAGGCAGTGTGAGGTTGGCATGGCACCCTGAGGGGAGTGCCATGTCGACTTAGTCGTTTTATCCCCATTAGCACACACAAGCTGGCAAGCAGTGTGTCTGTGCTGAGTGAGGGGTCCCCAGCGTGGCATAAGACATGCTGCAGCCCTTAGAGACCTTCCCTGGCATCAAGGCCCTTGGTACCAGGGGTACCAGTTACAAGGGACTTACCTGGATGCCAGGTTGTGCCAGTTGTGGAAACAAAAGTACAGGTTAGGGAAAGAACACTGGTGCTGGGGCCTGATTATTAGGCCTCAGCACACTTTCAAATCATAACTTGGCATCAGCAAAGGCAAAAAGTCAGGGGGTAACCATGTCAAGGAGGCATTTCCTTAAAGAGTTGCAGAGGTCTTGGGAGTGTGGAGGGTCGATGGTGCAGGATTTGGGTTTGGTGAGTTTTTTGATGATGGCAAAGAGTTCCTTGCTGTTGTGTGTGTTGTTGTCTATGCGTTCTTTGTAGAAGGACCGTTTGGTGGTCCAGATGAGTTGGTGCTGTTTTGAGGGAGGAGAAGTTGCTCATTGAGGGTTCTTGGCGCCAGGCTTTCTCAATTTTTCGGCATTCTCGTTTGGAAGATTGAAGTTCTCTGGTGAACCAGGGAGCGGTCTTGATGGTGCGGGTGTTGTTGTTTGTTTTCAAAGGGGCGAGGGAGTCTGCACAGGTTTCTAGCCATTGTGTGAGGTTGTGGGCAGCGGTGTTGGGGTCGTTGGTGATGGGAGGTGGAGCTTGTACGAGGTTGGAGATCAGGTGTTCCTTGGAGATCTTGTTCCACTTGCGGTAGGATGTAGTGTGTTGTTCGTGGTGGGTGGTGGGTTTCATGAAGGAGAAGTGGACGCAGTGGTGGTCAGTCCAGTGGAGTTCGGTGGTGTGAGTGAAGGTAATGTGGCTGCTGGAGGTGAAGATGGCGTCTAGCGTGCGTCCTGCTGAGTGGGTGGGTGAGGTGACCAGTTGCTTGAGGCCGAGGTTTGTGAGGTTTGTGAGAAAGTAGCCTCTTTCTAGCCTTGTTACCCCCACTTTTGGCCTGTTTGTGAGTGTATGTCAGGGTGTTTTCACTGTCTCACTGGGATCCTGCTAGCCAGGGCCCAGTACTCATAGTGAAAACCCTATGTTTTCAGTATGTTTGTTATGTGTCACTGGGACCCTGCTAGTCAGGACCCCAGTGCTCATAAGTTTGTGGCCTATATGTATGTGTTCCCTGTGTAGTGCCTAACTGTCTCACTGAGGCTCTGCTAACCAGAACCTCAGTGGTTATGCTCTCTCATTTCTTTCAAATTGTCACTAACAGGCTAGTGACCAATTTTACCAATTTACATTGGCTTACTGGAACACCCTTATAATTCCCTAGTATATGGTACTGAGGTACCCAGGGTATTGGGGTTCCAGGAGATCCCTATGGGCTGCAGCATTTCTTTTGCCACCCATAGGGAGCTCTGACAATTCTTACACAGGCCTGCCACTGCAGCTTGAGTGAAATAACGTCCATGTTATTTCACAGCCATTTTACACTGCACTTAAGTAACTTATAAGTCACCTATATGTCTAACCTTTACCTGGTAAAGGTTAGGTGCAAAGTTACTTAGTGTGAGGGCACCCTGGCACTAGCCAAGGTGCCCCCACATTGTTCAGGGCCAATTCCCCGGACTTTGTGAGTGCGGGGACACCATTACACGCGTGCACTACATATAGGTCACTACCTATATGTAGCTTCACAATGGTAACTCCGAATATGGCCATGTAACATGTCTATGATCATGGAATTGCCGCCTCTATGCCATCCTGGCATAGTTGGCACAATCCCATGATCCCAGTGGTCTGTAGCACAGACCCTGGTACTGCCAAACTGCCTTTCCTTGGGTTTCACTGCAGCTGCTGCTGCTGCCAACCCCTCAGACAGGTGTCTGCCCTCCTGGGGTCAAGCCAGGCTTGTCCCAGGATGGCAGAACAAAGGACTTCCTCTGAGAGAGGGTGTTACACCCTCTCCCTTTGGAAAATGGTGTGAAGGCAGGGGAGGAGTAGCCTCCCCCAGCCTCTGGAAATGCTTTCATGGGCACTTTTGGTGCCCATTTCTGCATAAGCCAGTCTACACCGGTTCAGGGACCCCTTAGCCCTGCTCTGGCGCAAAACTGGACAAAGGAAAGGGGAGTGACCACTCCCCTGACCTGCACCTCCCCTGGGAGGTGTCCAGAGCTCCTCCAGTGTGCTCCAGACCTCTGCCATCTTGGAAACAGAGGTGCTGCTGGCACACTGGACTGCTCTGAGTGGCCAGTGCCACCAGGTGACGTCAGAGACTCCTTCTGATAGGCTCCTTCAGGTGTTGCTAGCCTATCCTCTCTCCTAGGTAGCCAAACCCTCTTTTCTGGCTATTTAGGGTCTCTGTCTCTTGGGATTCCTTAGATAACGAATGCAAGAGCTCATCCGAGTTCCTCTGCATCTCTCTCTTCACCTTCTGCCAAGGAATCGACTGCTGATCGCGCTGGAAGCCTGTAAAACTGCAACATAGTAGCAAAGACGACTACTGCAACTCTGTAACGCTGATCCTGCCGCCTTCTCGACTGTTTTCCTGGTGGTGCATGCTGTGGGGGTAGTCTGCCTCCTCTCTGCACTAGAAGCTCCGAAGAAATCTCCCGTGGGTCGACGGAATCGTCCCCCTGCAACCGCAGGCACCAAAAAGCTGCATTACCGGTCCCTTGGGTCTCCTCTCAGCACGACGAGCGAGGTCCCTCGAATCCAGCAACTCTGTCCAAGTGACTCCCACAGTCCAGTGACTCTTCAGTCCAAGTTTGGTGGAGGTAAGTCCTTGCCTCACCTCGCTAGACTGCATTGCTGGGAACTGCGACTTTTGCAGCTACTCCGGCCCCTGTGCACTTCCGGCGGAAATCCTTTGTGCACAGCCAAGCCTGGGTCCACGGCACTCTAACCTGCATTGCACGACTTTCTAAGTTGGTCTCCGGCGACGTGGGACTCCTTTGTGTAACTTCGGGTGAGCACCGTTTCACGCATCCTCGTAGTGCCTGTTTCTGGCACTTCTCCGGGTGCTACCTGTTGCTAAGAGGGCTCCTTGTCTTGCTCGACGTCCCCTCTACCTCCTAGTTCAATTTGCGACCTCCTGGTCCCTCCTGGGCCACAGCAGCATCCAAAAACACTAACTGCATGATTTGCAGCTAGCAAGGCTTGTTGGCGTTCTTTTGGCGGGAAAATACTTCTGCACGACTCTACAAGGCAAGAGGGATCCGTCCTCCAAAGGGGAAGTCTCTAGCTCTTTGCGTTCCTGCAGAAACCGCAGCTTCTTCAGTCCAGTCGAAGCTTCTTTGCACCCGCAGCTGGCATTTCCTGGGCATCTGCCCATCTCCGACTTGCTTGTGACTTTTGGACTTGGTCCCCTTGTTCCACAGGTACCCCAGATTGGAAATCCAGCATTGTTGCATTGTTGGTTTGTGTCTTTCCTGCCTTATTCCCCTATCCCGACTTCTTTGTCCTTTGGGGAACTTTAGTGCACTTTGCACTCACTTTTCAGGGTCTTAGGGTGGGCTATTTTTCTAACCCTCACTATTTTCTAATAGTCCCAGCGACCCTCTACAAGGTCACATAGGTTTGGGGTCCATTCATGGTTCGCATTCCACTTTTGGAGTATATGGTTTGTGTTGCCCCTATCCCTATGTGTCCCCATTGCATCCTATTGTAACTATACATTGTTTGCACTGTTTTCTAAGACTATACTGCATATTTCTGGTATTGTGTATATATATCTTGTGTATATTTCCTATCCTCTCACTGAGGGTACACTCTGAGATACTTTGGCATATTGTCATAAAAATAAAGTACCTTTATTTTTAGTATAACTGTGTATTGTGTTTTCTTATGATATTGTGCATATGACACTAAGTGGTACTGTAGTAGCTTCACACGTCTCCTAGTTCAGCCTAAGCTGCTCTGCTAAGCTACCATTATCTATCAGCCTAAGCTGCTAGACACCCTATACACTAATAAGGGATAACTGGGCCTGGTGCAAGGTGCAAGTACCCCTAGGCCTCCTACAAGGTTGTCCAGCAGGGCTGTGGTGTTGCAGTCGTGGGTGCTTTCCAGGTGAAAGTTGAGGTCACCAAGGAGTATGTAGCCTGTGGAGGTGAGGGCGTGGGAGCTGATGGTAGCGGCGGCGATGGTGTCACAGAATGGGGGGCGGGGTCCTGGTGGTCTGTAGATGAGGTTTCCTCTAAGGGTGGTGTTGGCGTTGATGTGTATTTGAAAGTGTAGGTGTTCAGTGTTCTCTAGGGTGTCGTTGGTGTTGGTGGAGATTTTGATGGAGTTTTTGTGTATTATGGCGATACCTCCTCCTGGTTTGTTGGTGTGGTCTCTACGGGTGATTTTGGAACTCTCTGGGATGGCTATGGCGATGTCGGTTCTGGTGAGGAGTTCATCCATGTTTCAGTGAGGAAGGCGATGTCAGTGGAGTTTGTGGTGAGCAGGTCCCAAAGCTCAATGGCGTGCTTGTGGACGGAGCGGGTGTTAAGGAAGATGCAGTTAAGGTGATTGCGGGGTTCGGTGTTGTTGCAGTGCTTGTTGGTGTTGCTGGTGTTGGTGTGAGTGCAGGAGAAATGGCATGAGTGGCATGTGAAAGGTCCGTGTGTGTGTTTTGGGTTGGCTTGGGCACAAGCGGGATGCGGGCTGGGTTGAGAGCAAAGAGTTCTGTGGAGGAGTAGTGGTGCTTCGGGGGGTCGGAGAAGAATAGACACCCCCTATTCGTGTACAGCCTGCGTTCTGCCAGTCAATATAGGCTTCTCCTTTCTGCACTGGGAAGAGGTCTAGGCTGCTTATGATGGGCGTTATTGGTGAGGTGGTAATAGTGCAACCTCTGGTGCGGCCGCCATTATGAAGGGTAGGTGAGAGGGAGGAGCAGCTGGGAGGCAGGAGGGAGTGTCCAATGGGGCGCGAGGGGGGTGGGACCACAGGGAAGGCAGCAGCTGGGTTTACAGGAACCGGCTCTCGCCGGTTCAGAAAACGGGCACAATTGGAGCGCAAAAACAAAGCGGGGCACAAAAAGGGCACAGTCCAGGTAAAAAACAATTCTAAAAACCAAAACTAAATACAGAAAACGAAATACAAACAGGTGGAACGAAATACCAGACACACCTACCACTAGGCACCAGGGATGAGGCGCAGGGGGGTGCCTGCAGGTAGTGGAGGGCCTCGAACTTCTTCTATTTGCAGCAATGGCGGGGTCAGGGACACGGAGGCAGGCTGGTGGAGCCGAAGTGTACTCCTGGCCCAAAGCAGGTCAGGGGTCACACCAATCCTCCTATCACCAATGGTCTTTCTGCTGAGGCCAAACGGCGGCCCTCTACCCCCAACTACAGATTGCATCACATTCACTTTAAAATCCTCCACAGGCTATACAATTCCCCAGTGCAGCTCCACTGCATGGGATTGTTGGTGGATGTGCATTGCCTAGGCTGTGATGCCCCTCAGGCCTCTTTTCTCCATCTTGCTTGGGAAAGTCCGCGGGTGGCGGACTTCTGGATCGGGGTATTCACTGCTGTGCTCATTTTCATGGGTTACATCCCCTCTCAGACCTCCATGGTAAGCCTCTTGGGGTATTTCAAGGTTGTCCTCTCTGGGGCTGGTCGCCTCACCACCATGCTTCTTCTCTTTGCCAAACGCCGGGTCGCCAGGCACTGGGGAAGACAGCCCACCCCAACAACAGAGGCATGGCTGCAAGACACATCCTACTGCCAGGAACAACTCTCCACCTTCTGGGATCTTATGACACAACGTTCACATTTGGGAACCATTGCCAATAGACCTCAGACAGAGAGACACGTTCCCCTGGCTGGACGCAAATGGCTATTATCAGGTGGCACCCCTTCCTTACCGCCAATCATTAAACACAATCACTTCTGGTGCCATGCCCTCACCTGTGCACTCGCCCCCAAGACTTCTGAGTGTTTGGAGCTTGGAGATTCCACGTTCCATGGTCACTTCCTCATTGATCAGATCATGGACTGCAATTAATGTGGGCAATGTTTTGCTGAAACTGTTGCACATGTGCTCCTCCACTGGTGGGTCAATGTGTTGATTCTCCCTGTACATAAATTTGCACACCGTTGTGTCTCCCTCCATCCCTTTTCCTACCACATCCCTCCCTTGATGTTACTGCACTGTTGTCATATTTTCAAAATGTCAATAAAGAACATTTTTTAAAAAGTCGTCATCCAGGAAAGGATTTGCTTGTAGTCGCCATACCGTGTGACTGGTAACCCATTCTTCTATTTTCTTCCATTACTAAATAACGTCACTTGAGTCTCATGTGCCTAGAAGGTCTCCTCTCTGATAGTGCTCATTTAAAATAGCGTAGCAACTCCTACTACCATTTACCAAACTTCACAACTTTGGCCCCGATATGAGTTGGCGGAACACTATTTCTAGGTGGGAAACCACTCTGCCCAGCCACACCTGACCCGGTGTTCCTGCCCTCAATTTTCCAAGTGAGGGAATACCAGGCCTGATTTGGTGGTTCAGTTATATCTTTGTAGGTTTTTCTGCCTTATAACACATATGCCTGCCTACATCCACTTACCGGCAGAATGAACAGTCTCACGGATATATTCACAATTTAAAGATACTCCTCTCGCCCTCCAAATCCCCCATAACTAATAACTGCAGTTTCTCCTTTTGTCCTTGGTGGATTTCAGAAAATATGTTATTCAGCTTTGATCTGAGGGTCAGTATCTTACCTCTCACTATATGTGTCCTCCTGTCCTTTGGCTCTGTAACATGCTGACTGGTTTTCCCAAGTACTTTAAGACATTTGGGGCATGTTAAATTCCTCTGCTAAGAAGAGTCTGCATAGGGCCCATATACCTTCAAGTTGTTCCTCTCTTAGGTCTAGTGCCACTTATACTTTTTCATTGCTCAGTAATTCCTACATATGGTATAGCTAACTCTAGTGCACTGGTACTTTGTCTGTCCCCCACAGCTTTGTCTTGGTTCTCACTGCTGTACACAGGGAAAGTGAAATAGTTTTCTCCCTAAGGACTGTAAAGGATATGTCTGCTGGGAACCTGGAGAGTGTACTGTTAAACATTGTGTCCACATCTGCCAGAGCTTCCTCCCGGACCTTTTTTAGTTTAGGCTAATGTCATATTAAGTACTGCATATTTTATTTTTAATTAAAGTTCTATGAAAAACAAAACAAAAAGTCAAAGTAAACATTTCAGCTCACATGCTTTGCAGCATCTCTTTACTTTAACATATGGCATGGCCCATATTCAGCACAGTTTTCCGGTTGCATAGACAAGTCCCACTGTGAGTCTAGAAATAGTGCACACATTCAATGTGCAATGTGTATAACCCATAGCGGTAACCTTCCTCACTCCTCCCCCAATTAATGTACATGTAGTGTCTCCGTCATTGTGAGATCTCGTCTATTGTGTACAACCCTGTAGGTGCTGAAGGGTCTCCAGAGCCCTTGGGGCGAGACTTTGCTGGCATTAGCCCCCAGAAGCCTTCCAGTCTCTCATGGCAGAAAGTCACATCAGCCAGACAGTCTTTCAAGCGTGGGCTAGTGTAGTGTCCCCAGTGAATCACCATGTTTCTATTGGTTAGCAGCAGAATCATTGCCTTGAGCCGGCAGTGCCAGTTGGTATATCTTTACCACGTCCCAACAAAGCCACCACATTAGGTGCCACATTTGGTGAAGAAAATGTCTGCCCTGCACACTTCCTCCAGCACTCTACTGATTTTGAGATTCAATTCCCAAACCCTGACCAGGATGTAGAACCATTAGGGAGCTATTTTTACCAATATTTATCTGCCAGAGGTTCTACTGGGTGTTGCAGGAGTTATTTAATATATGGCCTTCCACTTGTGAGGGTTTTCACTAATAATTATTTTATGATTTATCTTTCTGCGGAGTCTATGTGAGAAATGTGTACATTTCTGACAACAAAAGCTTGCCATCGTTTTCATGATGAGCCATTTGCCGAATGACGTTAATGGTCTCCTGGCATGTGGGCAGATTGAGTCATGGGTAACCCAGTGCCTAATCTGAAGGTATCTCACTCTCTTTCTTCATTATTTCATTTTCTTGTTTTTGTAACTGGTCAATAGCTCTAAGATCTTTGTGTTCATAGACAACCCCTATTCGTGTACAGCCTGCATTCTGCCATTCAATATAGGCTTCTCCTTTCTGCACTGGGAAGAGGTCTGGGCTGCTTATGATGGGCATTATTGGTGAGGTGGTGATAGTGCAACCTCCGGTTAGAACTACTTTGTCCGAAGCTGTCAAAGTGACTTTTGTGACCGGAGACTATTAGAGATCCTGTGACCTATGTATCCTGGTCAGCCAAGCTGCCTTCCAGATATGTTTCTAATTATGTTCAATTATATTCTGCAATATATGAGATCTGTGCCGTCGGCAGTAATTGGTCAGGTCGGGCACGCCGATTTAAGGCAATTGCTAGGCGTGTTTCCTCGCTGTTTTTAGGTCGAGCGTTAGCGGTCGGCCTACTGTATACTAAAGTATACAATAGAGTGATTTCCAGCGTTTTGATTTGTTAGTTGCAGGGTCCTTCAAAAATCCTTGCTTGCTAGTGGTCAGTTCTTCCTCTTTGTCCTGCATTTTTTCACTTTGGGAGCAGCACAAAGTACTGTGTAAATACGCTATATCCTGTTTGTCTCTTCTGAAGGGGACTTTTTCTTTCAGTGGCCTGTTTGTGTTTCACTGTTGGTGTATAATCAGCCCCTCCTCCCCACCAGCTCCCTCTGTAAACATAAACCAAGAGCAGTGGGGGGGCTTTATCAGGGCCAGCTTGCTCTCGCTCTCTTCCTTTTGTTATTTTCAGTCTGTCTGGCAAGAAATGTCCAGTCAGTAATTTACAACGCTACCCCGGCCAGCGAGAGTTAACAACGTGACGTTTATTAGTGTTGTAGACACTTTTACAAGAGTGCTCTGTATGCCTCTGCTCTGTGCAGACGTTTCTATAAGTACACACGTTCAATATAATATATAAAGCAGTCGTACTTTTTTCCGCAGCGTTAAATTGACTTAATAAAACATTTTACACCAACTCGAGCCTGAGTTTTTTTTCTGAGAATCATTTATGGTTTCTATGAGCATTCTGAGACTTCTGGGATTAAACCTCTAACCTCCCTTTGCCATCTACTCGAGAATCTAGTAACCCACCAATGGAAATGTGCTTTCATTCTTAAAGTCATCTTTACATCTGTTTAATTTAGGAACGCACCCGATGTCTTTAGCAATGACTCAACAAAAAATATATTGAAAACTATGGTTGCTTCCACTTATTGCAAGGAACGTTGGATTTCTGGGTTCTCTTTTACTTTATCTGTGTTTTTGAAGTTACTCACATTGTTTAGCACAAATAAACAAATGGTTAGCTTCCTTAACATTATCTCAGAATATTTCTGTTTTAAGGGCCTTGTTTAAAAAAAAAATTCCAGTAAGCCTACTAGCCCTTTAGTTATATGCAGGGCCACTGGAATTATGTGGCAAAAAGGACCAAAACATGTGGCAGGATTAAACAATTAGAGGGTCATTCTGACCCTGGCGGCCGGTGGCCGCCAGGGCCACCGACCACGGGAGCACCGCCAACAGGCTGGCGGTGCTCCAATGAGCATTCTGACCGCGGCGGTTCAGCCGCGGTCAGAAGCGGAAAGTCAGCGGTCTCCCGCTGACTTTCCGCTGCTCATTGGAATCCTCCATGGCTGCGGAGCGCGCTCCGCAGCCATGAGGATTCTGACCCCCCCTACCGCCATCCAGTTCATGGCGGGAAAGCCGCCATGAACAGGATGGCGGTAGGGGGGGTCGCGGGGCCCCTGGGGGCCCCTGCCGTGCCCATGCCAATGGCATGGGCACAGCAGGGGCCCCCGTAAGAGGGCCCCAAAATGTATTTCACTGTCTGCCTTGCAGACAGTGAAATACGCGACGGGTGCAGTAGCACCCGTCGCACCTTCCCACTCCGCCGGCTCGATTACGAGCCGGCATCCTCGTGGGAAGGTCGTTTTCCCCTGGGCTGGCGGGCGGTTTAACTGGAACCGCCCGCCAGCCCAGGGGAAAACTCGTAATACCCGCCGCGGTCTTTTGACCGCGGCGCGGTAATTTGGAGGGCGGGATCCTGGCGGGCGGCCTCCGCCGCCCGCCAGGGTCATAATGAGGCCCTTAATGTGGCAAAACAGTCCAGTTATGCATTTACAATGCCAATAGCTCCAACTCAATTAAATGCGAGACCTCTTGCATTGCAAATGCTTGTTGGTTTCTTACCAACCCATGAAAATCTACGACCTGCTAATTTTCACACAAATCAGTTTGCTCTCCCGCTTCGATAATTTAATTAACCTTAAGTTTTTTGTTTTGTTTTTGCACCTTAATACAGTGCGGTGGTGAAAACGGAGCCAGACACGGCTTAATATAAGGCCCTGCTCCCCGCAGCCCGATGGCAGGGCTGTGTGCTGGGCTCTGTCAACATTCACAGCCCCAGAGTCAGCCCCACAGCCACAGCCCCAGTCCTCTCACAAGACTCCAGTGCTTGGCTGCTGCTAGCGTTACTCCAGCCTTGGCCAAGCGGCAAGCCAGGGCTTGGAGCATCCCGTTGCAAAGGCTTGCGTGATGAAATAAGGCTTAATCGCTACTCACATTTAAATAAGAAGTGTTTATTCTTTCAATAAACATTTATTGACTTAAGCAAACACAAGGCTGTGAGCTACTCCAGTTACTGGTAGCTTGCAATCGATTTGTATACCTGGTCTGTGCAGCTGAACCCCTTGCACAGAGGGATTCCTCATGTCACTATGCAGCAAGACAGGAAGAGGGTCACTATCTTCTACTTCCTCTGCCATCGCCATGATATTCACTGTGTAATCTCTCCGGAGTTAAGGCTTCAGCTGTTCACATAGAACACCCTTTTGAGTTCCCTTGTGGCACGTGTCCACCAAGTTGTTAACCCGGAAACCTTCTGAACTACCTTGGATGGCTCACACTAATTGTTCTCCAAAGCCCTGGAAGAAATTGTCTTTAGCACCAACAATTCCTGTACTTCCTATTACTAATTCATACTAGCTTTCTGGTCGTGCCACTCCCTAATCAGCGTTTGGCTAGGTTGAAACATTTCCTTTGCCTGACGCATGTACTCCGCCATCAACTTTCTAAGACCAATCACATAGTCCAGCACTTACTTTTCTGGAGAATCTGAGATTTCTTACCACCTTCATCTGACTAAGGTGAGTGCACCTTAATCAAGTATCCATACAGAAGCTCAAGTGAACTGAACCTTAACCCCTTCTGTGGAAACTTTCAGTAAGGAAAAGCCCCACTTCCTTCTGAAGTTCTCTGGAAGAGTTCTTCAGTGTCTTGTTAAACCGCTTGTCAGAAGCCCTTTCAAAGGGCCACAACAGTGTCAATCAATCAATGTCCAATTAAATACTTATTTGTATAACAAAAAGAAATATTTTATTTCTAATTCTGCATTCAACAAAATGTTATGACATAGATAAACAATAATATATTTGCCCTTGAGGTCAGGTTCCTGATGTTTCAATGGAATATTCCTGTCCCACCCATTCTTTGTAGTGTGGTTGGGGTTATTCCCCTTTCACTCGTGGGTGCCTCCAGGGAATGCTCACTAGTATCCTTAACTCCACTCTAACTCTTAGAAAATAGTCAAACGTCTCTTGGTGGTACAGCGCTCTTAGCAGTGAGCCTTTAGGGCCCAATAGGGCAGTAACCAGTCTTACCTACTCCAGCAGTAAGGAAGCGTACAACGCTTCAGCGGATGCCCCATCCAGGGGTACTTGCAAGGCTCCGGTCCTATTCATAGAGTTGGCTACACACAGGAGGGGCAACAGCAAATGGCAAGCAATCCCGGCCAGTAGAACAGAGGGTTCAACCTATCCTGGGTTTTTCTAATGCCCAAGTGACCTGCCAAGGGCACTTCATGGGCCAGTGACAACAGGACATTTCTGTGCACTAATGGAAGCACTAGGCTCATACTAGTTCCTGCCTTAGGATTTACTGGCTCACAACACAGTAGGCCATTCTCCTAGCCAACATAGTGAATCCCAGCCACTTCTTTGCTTCTACATAGGAAGAGTTCCTTACATAGAGGAACCATAGGGCTCTCTTCTTGTGCCTTGCAGAACTCTTCCAAGCTATGCGTTCCAGCAGCTCTGGAAGCTACTAAGTCTCATGCACCTGATCCGCTTTAGGAGCCTTATTCTCCTCTTACTTTGGGGCAGAAATTATGACCCTCATGGCCACTGCCTTCCCAGTATCTGCCTTCCGAGTCCCACTCTGAGACTGATTTGCAGCTTGTGCACTGGTCAAAGCAGCTGACGTGGTACAAGTCATACAGGCTTCAGGTCCCGGCACCAAGCCAGCGACAATCAAGTAATTATCCAAGAGACATCCTGCACGGGTGTTTTCTTTTACCCTAACCTCAACCATGGCCGTCTTGCCATTGTTGCAATTGAGCTCAGTTTGAACCCTGGCAAGTGGATACTTCACTGGCTACCAAACAGGTATCCTTGGTACCAGGGACCATTTCCTCAGACTTAAGGTACTTCCTCTTCTGTGAAGTGCAGAAGGCTCTAGTATCACTAATGAGAGACACTGCTCTCACGTTAATACAAAAATCCAGCTCAATCCTGTGTTAGGATAAATGTGCTTCAGAGCATTTGAGTCCCTCTCCCAGATCTCCATCGCTACTAGTTTGAGCACAAATAGGACATCTTGGGTCCCTTCTGTGATGTGCAATATGCTTGCTATTACAGGAGTTGCTGGGTCAGGGTCTTTCATCTGAGAACCCTCTTGAAATGTCTCACCTGGTGGCACTTGTATCAAGTCACCACCTTTGACTTAAAAGAACTTCTCTGACCTCCGTTCTCATGATGCAGCTTTTCTAGGAGTGTGTGGCACCCTTGGTAGCCACACCTCTGGGTTGGGGTAAGGAGCTGTGGGTGCTATATTGAAAGGGGGAGAAATGGTGCATCTTAGGATAGCCAGATGCCACACTTTGCAGGAAGCGGTAAAGAGGAGGCAGGGAACCTGGTACCCTACTGTTAGCCCTGGCACCCCGAACTCAGATTTTGTTGGACTGGAAAAGTGGTGCAAAGAAGGACTGCCCTGTTGCACTGAGGAACCAGTAAAAAGAAGCTGAACTGGCATGGATTGCACCTGCTGACCTTGTGGTTTACAACGTGAAAGGACTGTGCATGCTGTCTCCGAGGCCCAACTTAAACAAGAGACTCCAAAGGTCAGTTGACTGACCTGTTAGTAACAGAGGGCCACCGCAGCTGAAAAAGCCTGCTGGGGCAACTTGGTAGTAGAAATCTTCAAGTAACCATTTCTTGTTGCCGTTTAGTCCCGGAGACTAGGACTAAATGCCCAAAGTTGCACCCGAGTCTTCTGGACCCAGTAAAATTGTCGCAGTATAGCTTGGTCGTTCAGAAGACAAGTCATCATTCAGGAAAGGATTTGCCTGTAACTGTAATGCCAGGTGACTCGTAGCTCATTCTTCAATTTTCATCCTTCACTAAATAATGTCACTTCATTCTCATGTGCCTAGAAGTTCTACTCTCTCATAGAGCTCATTTAAAATAGCCCTGCAACTTGCACTCCCATTTAACAGACTTCACAACTTTGGCCCCAAATATGAGTCGTCAGAGCACTATTTTCAGGCGGGATACCACTCAGGCCAATCACACGTGACCCGGTGTTCCTGCCCTCGATATTCCAGGTGCCGTAATACCAGGCCTGATTTTGTGGATCAGGTCTATTTTATGGGGTTTTCTGCCTCATAAGACATATGTCTGTGTACATCTGCTGGCCAGGGGAGTGGAAAGTGTCAGGGGCATACTCACAGTTTGAACATATCCTCTCTCCTTCCTGATCCCCCATAATTAATATCTGCAGTTTCTCAATTTAACCTTGGTGGATCTAAGAGTGTACGTTATTGACCTTTGTTCCGAGGTTCAGTATTTTACCCCTCACTGTAGGAAAGTACCATCTTGCCTGCCATGTTACCCCCATTTTTACATTTATGTAAGTTTGTTTTTGCCTGTCTCACTGGGATCCTGCTAGCCAGGACCCCAGTGCTCATAGTTTGTGGCATGAATGTGTGTACCTGTGTAGTGACTAACTTTGTCACTGAGGCTCTGCTAACCAGAACCTCAGTGCACTATAGGCCAGTGACCATTTTTACCAATTCTAATTGGCATACTGGAACACCCTTATAATTCCCTAGTATATGGTACCTAGGTACCCAGGGTATTGGGGTTCCAGGAGATCCCTATGGGCTGCAGCATTTCTTTTACCACCCATAGGGAGCTCAGACAAATCTTACACAGGACTGCCACTGCAGCCTGAGTGAAATAACGCACGTTATTTCACAGCCATTTTCACTGCACTTAAGTAACTTATAAGTCACTTATATGTCTAGCCTTCACTTGCTGAAGGTTAGGTGAAAAGTTACTAAGTGTGAGGGCACCCTTGCACTAGCAAAGGTGCCCCCACATAGTTCAGGGCCATTTCTCCGGACTTTGTGAGTGCAGAGACGCCATTACATGTGTGCATTACATATAGGTCAATACCTATATGTAGCTTCACAATGGTAACTCCGAATATGGCCATGTAACATGTCTAAGATCATGGAATTGTCCCCCCATGCCAAATCTGGTATTAGGGTGCCAATCCCGTACATCCACGGGGCTCCACTATGGACCCCGGGTACTGCCAAACCAGCTCTCTGGGGTTTTCACTGCAGCTACTGCTGCTGCCACCCCACAGACAGGGATCTGCCCTCCTGGGATCTGGGCAGCCCAGTCCCAGGAAGGCAGAACAAACACTTTCCTCTGAGAGAGGGTGTTACACCCTCTCCCTTTGGAAATAGGTGTTGAACGCTGGGGAGGGGTAGCCTCCCCCACCTCTGGAAATGCTATGACGGGCACAGATGGTGCCCTCTGTAGGAGGCTGGCCTGGCTTATAGTGGGTACCTTATGGTACTTACACCTTGTGCCAGGTCCAGTTATCCCTTATTAGTAGATGGGTAGTGTTCTAGCATCTTAGGCTGATAGAGGTAGCTATAGCAGAGCAGCTTAGGCTGAACTAGGAGACATGCAAAGCTCCTACTATACCACTTATATCATATAGCACTATATCATAAGAAACACAATACTCAGAGTTACTAAAGGTACTTTATTTTAGTGACAATATGCCAAAAATATCTCAGAGGATATACTCCCTCAGGAGGTAAGTAAAATACACAAAATATACACACAAACCAAAATCAGGTAAGTAAACAGTTAGAAAAGTAGTGCAAACACTGTAGAATGCAATGGGATGCAATAAGACACAATGGACCTAGGGCCAACACAAACCATATACTCAAAAAGTGGAATGCGAACCACAAATGGGAGTGTAAGAAAACACTAAGGGTGTCCAAGATACCCCACCCCAAGACCCTGAAAAGTAGGAGTAAAGTTACCCTACTACCCCAGAAAGACAGTAAAGTCGAGATAGGGGATTCTGCAAAGGCAACAATTGACTGCAAAGCACTGAAGACGGATTCCTGGACCTGGGGACCGGGAAAGGAAGGGGACCAAGTCCAAGAGCCACGCAAGTGTCCAGAGGGGGCAGGAGCCCACTTAAACCCCAGATGAAGGTGCAAAAGGGCTGCCTCTGGGTGGAAGAAGCCAAAGATTCTGCAACAACTGAAGGTGCCAGGAACTTCTCCTTTGGTCAGAAGATGTCCCACGGTGTGCTGGAGGAGGCAGAGTTGTTTCCACGCAGAAAGACCACAAACAAGCCTTGCTAGCTGCAAGAGTCGCGGTTGAAGATATTGGGTGCTGCCTGGGCCCAGGAAGGACCAGGAGGTTGCCCCTTGGAGGAGGAGACAGAGGGGGCGCTCAGCAACAGAGAGAGCCCACGCAGAAGCAGGCAGCACCAGCAAAAGCACTTGATCAGGCATTCAAGAAATCTGAGCACGGAGGTCGTCTCAACACAATAAAAGAGGGTCCCACGAAGCCGATGGTCAACTCAGCGAGTTAAGCAATACAGGACGGAGTGCTGGGGACCTGGGCTATGCTGTGCATGAAGGAATCCTTGCAAAAGTGCACAGAAGCCCTAGCAGCTGCAGATCACGCAGTACACAGGATTACTGTCTGGCGTAGGGAGGCAAGGACTTACCTCCACCAAATTTGGACAGAAGGACCACTGGACTGTCGGGGTCACTTGGTTCCAGCTCCTGTGTTCCAGGGACCACGCTTGTCAAGATGAGAGGGGACCCAGAGGACCGGTGATGTAGAAGTTTGGTGCCTGCATTAGCAGGGGGAAGATTCCGTCGACCCACGGGAGATTTCTTCTTGGCTTCCAGTGCAGGGTGAAGGCAGACAGCCCTCAGAGCATGCACCACCAGGAAACAGTCGAGAAAACTGGCAGGATTAGGCTCTACAATGTTGCTGGTAGTCATCTTGCTACTTTGTTGCGGATTTGCAGGCGTCCTGGAGCAGTCAGCGGTCGATCCTTGGCAGAAGTTGAAGAGGGAGATGCAGAGGATCTCTGGTGAGCTCTTGCATTTGTTATCTGAAGAGAAACCCACAGGAGAGACCTTAAATAGCCCTCAGAGGAGGAATGGCCACCTAACCAGGTAAGCACCTCCTGATGGCACTGGCCACTCAGAGGCCTCCACTGTGCCCTCACACCTCTGCATTCAAGATGGCAGAGGTCTGGGACACACTGGAGGAGCTCTGGGCACCACCCCTGGGGTGGTGATGGACAGGGGAGTGGTCACTCCCCTTTCCTTTGTCCAGTTTCACGCCACAGCAGGGGCTGGGGAATCCCTGAACCAGTGTAGACTGGCTTATGCAAGGAGGGCACCATCTGTGCCCTTCAAAGCATTTCCAGAGGCTGGGGAACGCTACTCCTCCTCAGCCCTTAACACCTATTTCCAAAGGGAGAGGGTGTAACACCCTCTCTCAGAGGAAATCCTTTGTTCTGCCTTCCTGGGACTGGGCTGCCCAGACCTCAGAAGGGCAGAAACCTGTCTGAGGGTTGGCAGCAGCAGTAGCTGCAGAGGAAACCCCAGAGAGCTAGTTTGGCAGTACCCGGGGTCCATGCTGGAGCCCCAGGGATTCATGGGATTGTCACCCCAATACCAGATTTGGCATGGGGGGACAATTCCATGATCTTAGACATGTCACATGGCTATATTCAGAGTTACCATTGTGACGCTATATATAGGTATTGACCTATATGTAGTGCATACGTGTAATGGTGTCCCCGTACTCACAAAGTCCGGGGAAATTGCCCTGAACAATGTGGGGGCACCTTGACTAGTGCCAGGGTGCCCTCACACTTAGTAACTTTGCACCTACCCTTCACTAAGTGAGGGTTAGACATATAGGTGACTTATAAGTTACTTAAGTGCTGTGTAAAATGGCTGTGAAATAACATGGACGTTATTTCACTCAGGCTGCAGTGGCAGTCCTGTGTAAGAATTGTCTGAGTTCCCTTTGGGTGGCAAAAGAAATGCTGCAGCCCATAGGGATCTCCTGGAACCCCAATACCCTGGAGACCTAGGTACCATATACTAGGGAATTATAAGGGTGTTCCAGTGTGCCAATCAGAATTGGTGAAAATGGTCACTCGCCTGCAGTGACCATTTTATAAGCAGAGAGAACATAAACACTGAGGTTCTGGTTAGCAGAGCCTCAGTGATACAGTTAGGCACCACACAGAGAACACATATAGGCCACAAACTATGAGCACTGGGGTCCTGGCTAGCAGGATCCCAGTGACACAGGCAAAAACAAACTGACACACAAGTAAAAATGGGGGTAACATGCCAGGCAAGATGGTACTTTCCTATACAACCCCCCCCCCCAAACGAGGGAACAATAAGGCTAACCTTGCCCAGATGAGTCTTCATTGTCTAAGTGGAAATATCTGGAGAGTCCATCTGCATTGGAGTGGGTACTCCCAGGTCTATGTTCCACTGTATAGTCCATTCCCTGTAGGGAGATGGACCACCTCAACAATTACGGGTTTTCACCTTTCATTTGTTTTAGCCAAACTAGAGGTTGGTGGTCTGTCTGAACAATAAAGTGAGTACCAAACAGGTATGGTCTCAACTTTTTCAGTGCCCAAACCACAGCAAAGGCCTCCCTCTCTATGGGAGACCAACGCTTTTCTCTAGGGGTCAACCTCCTGCTGATAAAAGCAACAGGTTGATCCTGGCCCTCAGTGTTAAGCTGTGATAGAACTGCCCCTACCCCTAATTCAGAAGCACCAGTCTGGACTATGAATTGTTTAGAGTAACAAGGGCTTTTTCGGACAGGTGCAGAGCACATGGCCTGTTTGAGCTCATCAAAAGCCTTTTGACAGCTAGCTGTCCATAATACTTTTTTAGGCATCGTTTCGGAGGTGAGGTCATTAAGAGAGGCAGCTGTGGTGCCATAGTTCTTAATGAACCTCCTATAGTACCCTGTGAGGCCTAGAAAGGCTCTATCCTGGGTTTGAGTTGTTCCATAATGGTCTGGATTGTCCCCCTGCAGTGGTGCAATCTGTTCCCCACCTACCAGGTGGCCCAGATAAACCACTTTCCCCTGCCCTATCTGGCACTTTGAAGCCTTGATAGTGAGGCCTGCCTTTTGCAGGGCCTCCAAAACTTTCCACAGGTGGACCAGGTGATCATCCCAGGTGGAGCTAAAGACAGCTATATCATCTAGATATGCTGCACTAAAAGCTTCCAACCCTTGCAGGACTGTGTACACCAACCTTTAAAAAGTGGCAGGGTCATTCTTTAGACCAAAGGACATTACAATGAATTGATAGTGCCCTCCAATGGTTGAGAATGCAGTTTTAGGTTTTGCATCTTCTGATAATTTAATCTGCCAATACCCTGCAGTTAAATCAAAAGTGCTTAGATACTTGGCAGAAGCCAGTGTATCTATCAGCTCAGCTGCCCTGGGTATAGGGTGAGCATCAGTTTTGGTTACTTGGTTGAGGCCTCTATAGTCAACACAAAACCTCATCTCTCTTTTACCATCCTTACTGTGAGGTTTTGGGACAAGCACCACTGGGCTAGCCCCTGGGCTTTCTGAAGGCTCAATCACTCCTAAGTCTAACATTTTCTGTACCTCTTGTTTTATGCAGTCACTGACATGGTCAGGCTGCCTATAAATCTTACTTTTGACAGGTAAACTGTCTCCAGTGTTGATTGTGTGCACATACCTGGTATCAGTGACAAGAGTTCAGAAAACTGACTTAAGAGATTTACACAGTTGTCCTTCTGCTCAGCAATAAGGCAATCTGCAAGTACTACTCCCTCCACTAAACCATCAGCTTCAGTGGTGGAGAAGAGATCAGGGAGAGGGTCACTTTCTTCTTCCTGTCTCTCATCAGTTGCCATGAGCAGGGTGAGATCAGCCCTGTCATAATAGGGTTTTAGGCGGTTAACATGGAGCACCCTAAGGGGACTCCTGGCAGTGCCCAGGTCTACCAAGTAGGTAACCTCACCCTTTTTCTCAACAATGAGGTGGGGTCCACTCTATCTGTCCTGGAGTGCTCTTGGGTCCACAGGCTCCAATACCCACACCTTCTGTCCTGGGTGGTACTGGGTCAGGACACCCTTCTGGTCATGCCATTGCTTTTGCAGCTCCTGGCTGGCCTGAAGCTTTTTACTGGCCTTTTTCTTGTACTCAGCCATTCTTGATCTTAGGCCAAGTACATAGTCCACAATGTCCTGTTTAGGAGCTTTTAAAGGTTGTTCCCAACCCTCCTTAACAAGTGCAAGGGGACCTCTCACAGGGTGCCCAAAGAAGAGTTCAAAGGGGCTAAAACCCACTCCTTTTTGGGGTACCTCCCTGTAAGCAAAAAGGAGGCAAGGTAACAGGACATCCCATCTCCTTCTGAGTTTTTCAGGGAGTCCCATTATAATACCTTTGAGAGTTGTATTAAACCTCTCAACCAGACCATTTGTTTGTGGACGATAAGGAGTAGTGAACTTGTATGTTACACCACACTCCTTCCACATTGCTTAGAGGTATGCAGACATAAAGTTACTACCTCTGTCTGACACCACTTCCTTAGGGAAGCCCACTCTGGAAAAGATTCCCAGGAGGGCCTTTGCCACTGCAGGAGCTGTAGTGGTCCTTAGGGGAATTGCTTCAGGATACCAAGTGGCATGGTCCACTACCACAAGGATAAACCTATTGCCTGAAGCTGTTGGAGGGTCAAGGGGGCCAACTATGTCAACCCCTACCCTTTCAAAGGGCATCCCAACCACAGGAAGTGGAATTAAGGGGGCCTTTGGTGTGCCCCCAGTCTTGCCACTGGCTTGGCAGGTCACACAAGAGCGACAAAACTCTTTAGTGTTCTCTGACATATGAGGCTAGTGAAACAGGGGAACAAGCCTGTCCCAAGTTTTACTCTGGCCCAAATACCCAGCCAAAGGAATGTCATGTGCCAAGGTAAGAAGAAACTCCCTATACTGCAAAGGGATGACCAATCTCCTGGCAGCTCCAGGTTTAGGGTCCCTTGACTCAGTATACAGGAGGTTGTCTTCCCAATACACCTTATGGCTATCACTGTAGGAGGCTGGACTGGCTTGTAGTGGGTACCAAGGGGTACTTGCACCTTGCACCAGGCCCAGTTATCCCTTATTAGTGTATAGGGTGTCTAGCAGCTTAGGCTGATAGATAATGGTAGCTTAGCAGAGCAGCTTAGGCTGAACTAGGAGACGTGTGAAGCTACTACAGTACCACTTAGTGTCATATGCACAATATCATAAGAAAACACAATACACAGTTATACTAAAAATAAAGGTACTTTATTTTTATGACAATATGCCAAAGTATCTTAGAGTGTACCCTCAGTGAGAGGATAGGAAATATACACAAGATATATATACACAATAGCAAAAATATGCAGTATAGTCTTAGAAAACAGTGCAAACAATGTATAGTTACAATAGGATGCAATGGGGAAACATAGGGATAGGGGCAACACAAACCATATACTCCAAAAGTGGAATGCGAACCACGAATGGACCCCAAACCTATGTGACCTTGTAGAGGGTCGCTGGGACTATTAGAAAATAGTGAGAGTTAGAAAAATAACCCTCCCCAAGACCCTGAAAAGTGAGTGCAAAGTGCACTAAAGTTCCCCTAAGGACAAAAGAGTCGTGTTAGAGGAATAATGCAGGAAAGACACAAACCAGCAATGCAACAACTGTGGATTTCCAATCTAGGGTACCTGTGGAACAAGGGGACCAAGTCCAAAAGTCACAAGCAAGTCGGAGATGGGCAGATGCCCAGGAAATGCCAGCTGCGGGTGCAAAGAAGCTTCGACTGGACAGAAGAAGCTGAGGTTTCTGCAGGAACGAAAAGGGCTAGAGACTTCCCCTTTGGTGGACGGATCCCTCTCGCCTTGGAGAGTCGTGCAGAAGTGTTTTCCCGCCGAAAGGACGCCAACAAGCCTTGCTACACGCAAATCGTGCGTTTAGCATTTTTGGACGCTGCTGGGGCCCAGGAGGGACCAGGAGGTCGCAAATTGGACCTGCAGAGAGAGGAGACGTCGAGCAAGACAAAGAGCCCTCACTGAAGCAGGAAGCACCCGGAGAAGTGCCAGAAACAGGCACTACAAGGATGCGTGAAACGGTGCTCGCCGAAGTTGCACAAAGGAGTCCCACGTCGCCGGAGACCAACTTAGAAAGTCGTGCAATGCAGGTTAGAGTGCCGTGGACCCAGGCTTGGCTGCGCACGAAGGATTTCCGCCGGAAGTGCACAGGGGCCGGAGTAGCTGCAAAGTCGCGGTTCCCAGCAATGCAGCCCAGCGAGGTGAGGCAAGGACTTACCTCCACCAAACTTGGGCTGAAGAGTCACTGGACTGTGGGGGTCACTTGGACAGTGTCGCTGGATTCGAGGGACCTCGCTCGTTGTGCTGAGAGGAGACCCAAGGGACCGGTAATGCAGCTTTTTGGTGCCTGCGGTTGCAGGGGGAAGATTCCGTCGACCCACGGGAGATTTCTTCGGAGCTTCTGGTGCAGAGAGGAGGCAGGCTACCCCCACAGCATGCACAAGCAGGAAAACAGTCGAGAAGGCGGCAGGATCAGCGTTACAGAGTTGCAGTAGTCGTCTTTGCTACTATGTTGCAGGTTTGCAGGCTTCCAGCGCGTTCAGCGGTCGTTTCCTTATCAGAAGGTGAAGAGAGAGATGCAGAGGAACTCGGCTGAGCTCATGCATTCGTTATCTAAAGTTTCCCCAGAGACAGAGACCCTAAATAGCCAGAAAAGAGGGTTTGGCTACCTAGGAGAGAGGAAAGGCTACTAACACCTGAAGGAGCCTATCAGCAGGAGTCTCTGACGTCACCTGGTGGCACTGGCCACTCAGAGCAGTCCAGTGTGCCAGCAGCACCTCTGTTTCCAAGATGGCAGAGGTCTGGAGCACACTGGAGGAGCTCTGGACACCTCCCAGGGGAGGTGCAGGTCAGGGGAGTGGTCACTCCCCTTTCCTTTGTCCAGTTTCGCGCCAGAGCAGGGGCTAAGGGGTCCCTGAACCGGTGTAGACTGGCTTATGCAGAATTGGGCACATCTGTGCCCAACAAAGCATTTCCAGAGGCTGGGGGAGGCTACTCCTCCCCTGCCTTCACACCATTTTCCAAAGGGAGAGGGTGTCACACCCTCTCTCAGAGGAAGTTCTTTGTTCTGCCATCCTGGGCCAGGCCTGGCTGGACCCCAGGAGGGCAGCTGCCTGTCTGAGGGGTTGGCAGCAGCAGCAGCTGCAGTGAAACCCCAGGAAGGGCAGTCTGGCAGTACCAGGGTCTGTGCTACAGACCACTGGGATCATGGAATTGTACCAACAATGCCAGGATGGCATAGAGGGGGCAATTCCATGATCATAGACATGTTACATGGCCATATTCGGAGTTACCATGGTGAAGCTACATATAGGTAGTGACCTATATGTAGTGCACGCGTGTAATGGTGTCCCCGCACTCACAAAGTTCAGGGAATTGGCTCTGAACAATGTGGGGGCACCTTGGCTAGTGCCAGGGTGCCCTCACACTAAGTAACTTTGCACCTAACCTTTACCAGGTAAAGGTTAGACATATAGGTGACTTATAAGTTACTTAAGTGCAGTGTAAAATGGCTGTGAAATAACGTGGACGTTATTTCACTCAGGCTGCAGTGGCAGGCCTGTGTAAGAATTGTCAGAGCTCCCTATGGGTGGCAAAAGAAATGCTGCAGCCCATAGGGATCTCCTGGAACCCCAATACCCTGGGTACCTCAGTACCATATACTAGGGAATTATAAGGGTGTTCCAGTAAGCCAATGTAAATTGGTAAAATTGGTCACTAGCCTGTTAGTGACAATTTGAAAGTAATGAGAGAGCATTACCACTGAGGTTCTGGTTTGCAGAGCCTCAGTGAGACAGTTAGGCACCACACAGGGAACATATACATGCACACCTATGAGCACTGGGGCCCTGTGTGACAGGGTCCCAGTGACACATACATATAGGCCACAAACCTATGAGCACTGGGGTCCTGACCAGCAGGATCCCAGTGACCCATAACAAACATACTGAAAACATAGTGTTTTCACTATGAGCACTGAGGCCTGGCTATCAGGATCCCAGTGAGACAGTGAAAACAGTGACAAACACCCTGACATACACTCACAAACAGGCCAAAAGTGGGGGTAACAAGGCTAGAAAGAGGCTACCTTCTCACAATCACTGAACTCCCCATTCTGCTGTTTGACAGCTTGCTGTCTCAAACCCTCTAGTGTGAGACAGGTCTGCTGTACCACACTCAGCTCTTCCCTAGCAGGCCCCCCTATACCCAAAAGCTCAGCAGTGTCTGCTGCCAGCTCCTCTGGTGTAGGTTCTGCACAGGGAGAGGATTCCTCTTCCTCAAAAGGGGAATCTTCTGGTGAGGGAGGGATAGTGGGCAAGGATTTACCCTTACTACCCCTAGCTTTTGGGAGCACTTGGTCCATTGTTCCAGGATCCAAGTTTCCCTGTCCTTTTTGCTTTTTGGCCTGAGCCCTTGTCAAACCAAAATATGCCCAGGAATGCCCAGCATTGCTGCATGAGCCTCCAACTTCACTTCAGCCCAAGCTGACGTCTCCAAATAATTGCCTAGTAAGCACTCTACAGGTAATTCAGTGGCAACCACAACTTACTTTGGACCAGTAGCCCCCCCCCCCCAGGTGACATTCACAACAGCCATAGGGTGGCTAAGTGTGTTATTGTGAGCATCAGTCACTTGGTAGTTCTGACCAAGTAGGTGTTGATCAGGGTGAACCAGTTTCTCTATAACCATAGTTACAATGGCTCCTGTGTCCCTGTAGGCCTCAACCTCAACACCATTGATTAGTGGAAGTTGCTTGTACTTACCCATATTAAGGGGACAAGCAACCAAGGTGGCAAAGTCAATGCCACCATCAGAGACTAAAACAGCCTCGGTGGTCTCCCTAACAAGACCAGCCCCAACTACACTGCCAATGGTGAGCCCAGCTACACCCTTGGATTGGCTATTTGTAGTAGACTTCCCACCACCACTGCTATTACTAGGGGCACTAGAGGTTGCAGTTGGGGTTGTGGTAGTGGGAGCCTTGGTGTTTTTCTTTGGACAAGTGGCATCACTTGCCCAATGGCCTTTTACTTTACATAAATAACACCATGGCTTTTTCTGATTGTGAGAAGAGGATTTGGAGCCAGCACCCCCAGAGGATTTTTATGGGCCTGATGAAGACTCAGAATGTTTTTTATCTTTGTCCCCACCCTTGTCAGAAGACTTACCATCCTTCTTCTTGCCATCCTTGTCACCCCCGTATGAACTTTTCTGTTCACTTTTGCTCTGACCCATTTGTCTGCCTTCTTTCCCAATTCTTGGGGAGAGGTCATATCTGAGTCTACCAAGTACTGGTGCAACAAGTCAGACACACAATTGTTCAAAATATGCTCTCCAAGGCCTTCACTGAACAGTCTACAAAGTCTGTCCAGTCTTGAGAGGACTCTTTTCTGGTGTCTCTGAACTTAGTCCTGTATTGTTCAGTGGTTAAGCCAAATCCATCCAAGAGTGCATCTTTCAAAACTTTGTAGTTATTAGCATCACTTTCTCTGACAGTAAGGAGCCTATCCCTACCCTTACCAGTGAAAGATAGCCACAAGATAGCAGCCCACTGCCCTTGAGGGACCAACTGTACCATACAGGCCCTCTCAAGTGCAGCAAACCACTTGGTAATGTCATCCCCCTCCTTGTAAGGGAAGACTATCTTATGAAAGTTTCTGGAATCTTGTTCTCTCACAGGATTGCTATCAAAAACACTGCTGCTGCTACCATGGTGAACTAACCCCAACCTCTGTCTTTCCCTCTCTGCATCCAGAGATTCCCTGTCTAAGGCCAGCTGCTGCTGTTTTAGCTTCAGCCTGGCCTCTTTCCCTTTCCATCAGGTTATCCTCAGGGTGGGAGGCTTGGGAATTGTGAGACACAGAAGAAATGTGGGAATTGGCAGAATGTGACCTGTCCCTAACTGGCTGGACTCTGGTAACCTGGCATTTAGGAGTGAAAGGTGCCCTACTAGTGTGTGACCCCCTCCCACTACCAGTGTCACTAGTTGGCCTGGTATCTGGCAGGTCTTTGGAAGAACCCTCCCCAGCATCCTCAGGGGACTCCTTTGAGTCTGGCTGGGTACCCCCTCCTCTACTTCCTGATCCTGGGTTGGGCCAGACTGGTTCTGGTCACTTTCTAGGAGAAGGCTAAGGAGAAGATCTTTTGTAGGATTCTTACCAATATTTAAACCTCTTTCAATGCAGAGACCCCTCAAACCTTTAAAGTTTAAACTACCATAGGTTGCCTGGACAACTGTGGGAGTAAGTTCTACTGCAGACATGATTGTTAGAAAGGGTTTAGGATAGAAAGAAAAAAGTTTAGAAACTTTTAGAGAAAAGGGAATAACTTTTTTAAACTTTTCAAAACTTTCTAAAAGTTTTCTAAACTTTTTAGAAAGTTTAAAGAAAGAAAGTTAAACTGTTTAGGTTAACTGTGTATATTCTGTAGTATTTGGTATATGTTTTTCTTATGAAAAGCACCAATGACAAAGTGGTAAAGCAGTAACAAGTTCTTATCCCACCGCTGCACCACCAATGTCGGAGGCTGGCCTGGCTTATAGTGGGTACCTTATGGTACTTACACCTTGTGCCAGGTCCAGTTATCCCTTATTAGTAGATTAGTAGTGTACTAGCAGCTTCGGCTGATAGAGGTAGCTATAGCAGAGCAGCTTAGGCTGAGCTAGGAGACATGCAAAGCTCCTACTATACCACTTATATCATATAGCACTATGGCCCTCATTACAACCCTGGCGGTCGGTGTTAAAGCAGCGGTAATACCGCCAACAGGCCGGCGGGGAAAAAAAGGAATCACGACCATGGCAGAAACCACCAACATAGACAGCCACTTTAACAGTCCGACCGCCACAGCAGTAGAAACAAACTCCGCGGCGGTAACCGCCAACAGACAGGCGGAACACAGGGTTCCGCCCACTGTATTACAACACGCCTATCCACCACTTTTTCCGGGGCGGAACCAACGCTATCAAAAGCGCAGCGGAAACAGGACACAGAAGGGAAAGCACTCACCTCTCGACACCCAGCAAGGAACCAGGACGCCATGGAGCCCGAACTACACATCCTGCCATTGCTGCTCTTCCTGCTTCTGTATCAGGAGCAGGACAGACGCTGTCGACGACCACAGTGAGTACTGCACCTACAACACAGGAGAGGGGGGGAGGGAAAAAAGAGTGACACACACACGCAACACGCAATACCCCCACCCCCACCCTCACCCACAACACCATACACACAAATACATGCAGCAACATTACATATACGCCCCCTCACCCCCTGGAAGAACGCAAGGACAAAAGGAAATGATTGTAATGAGTGTAATAAATAAAAATCAGATAGTGCAATTTCAAAAATCTGTATATACAAATATGTACACCAACTACACAAGTCCGGATAGTGTTCCAATCATTGTCCGTGGACCAGTGGACCCAAAATGCATGGGCGAAGCCCACACAAGATACCTGACTCGAAACGGAGAGAACACTGCAGGGACATCAGATCGAAATTAAACAGTCACCTAGGGGGAGGGGGAGGGGGGCACTTCAGCCAGATGAATGCACAACACCACTGCTGCACAAGGGGGCTCCATGTCCATTGCTGTATCCAGGGGAGTGCAAAGCCACAGTCTCTCAAGTCTTTCCAGTGGGCGCTTTGCCCACTGCTCTATCCTGGGGAGTGCAAAGCCACAGTCTCCCAAGTCTTTCCAGTGGGTGTTTTGCTGAACTGCTCTATCCTGGGGAGTGCAAAGCCACAGTCTCTCAAGTCTTTCCAGTGGGTGGTTTGCCCACTGCTTTATCCTGGGGAGTGCAAAGCCACAGTCTCTCAAGTCTTTCCAGTGGGCGCTTTGCCCACTGCTCTATCCTGGGGAGTGCAAAGCCACAGTCTCTCAAGTCTTTCCAGTGGGTGTTTTGCTGAACTGCTCTATCCTGGGGAGTGCAAAGCCACAGTCTCTCAAGTCTTTCCAGTGGGTGGTTTGCCCACTGCTCTATCCTGGGGAGTGCAAAGCCACAGTCTCTCAAGTGGATAACAGCCTCCACTGGTTCTGGAGGGGGCTTTGTGCCCAGAGTGCTTCATCCTGCCAAGGACTGTGTTAGTGGATGTCAATCTCCACTGGTTCTGGAGGGGGCTTGGTGCCCAGAGTGCTTCATCCTGCCAAGGACTGAGGTAGTGGATGTCATTCTCCACTGGTTCTGGAGGGGGCTTTGTGCCCAGAGGTCTTCATCCTGCCAAGGTCTGAGGTAGTGGATGCCAATCTCCACTGGTTCTGGAGGGGGCTTTGTGCCCAGAGTGATTCATCCTGCCAAGGACTGTGTTAGTGGATGTCAATCTCCACTGGTTCTGGAGGGGGCTTGGTGCCCAGAGTGCTTCATCCTGCCAAGGACTGAGGTAGTGGATGTCAATCTCCACTGGTTCTCGAGGGGGCTTGGTGCCCAGAGTGCTTCATCCTGCCAAGGACTGAGGTAGTGGATGTCAATCTCCACTGGTTCTAGAGGGGACTTTGTGCCCAGAGTGCTTCACATGCAGTGTGGCTGGTCCCATTATCTCACATGGGTGTGTGTGCCACGTGATTGCCTAGGAACAGGTAGCATGATACGCCATGGAGGCAGAGACAAACCCCACCCTGCTGCGGCTTCGCCTGCCACCTGCAGGTGCAAACAGTGATGAGAATCATGCCTCATGGAAGCTGGGCAGGGTCCAGGAAGTCTCCTCCAGCCTCGGACGGCTGCCCACTGGGGATGATAGCCATGTCAGATGTGGTCACACTGTCTGAGCACGTCACGGGCTGGTGGCGGTGTTTGCGGCGGTGTCTGTGGCGGAGGTGCTGGCAGTGGTGCATGTGTCAGCACCTGTTGAGGGACACAGCAGGATGTCTCCTGCAGCCTCAGATGATGCTGGGGACTGTTGCTGAGGCAGCAGACGTGCAGGTGGTGGTGCAGGTGGCAGTGCAGGTGGCGGTGCTGGTGGCGGTGCAGGTGGCGGTGTCCACCGCCGTACAGGTTGGTGTAGTGGTTGACAGAAGGGGTGACCCTAGTCCCTCAGTCGGAGCCACCGTGCCCTGTCCTGACCTGCTCTTCGTCTCGGCCCTAGGAGAAGGCCGGGGGGGGGAGGTGAAGGGACGAGGTCAAAGTTAGCCAGGAAAAGTTTTTTAGACACACTGGGACGGGAAGCTGGAGGGGGTTTGGGAGTGGAGGAAGAGGTAGTGGTTGTAGGAGGTATACGTTTGCTGAATTTGGGTGAAGGTGCATGGGCCGGAGGCTGTTGTGAGGTGGATGGCTGTTGGGTGGGTGTGTGCCTGCGTTTGTGTACTTTGGGAGGAGGGCTCACAGACACACTGGGAGAGGACACTGGGGATGTGTGAATAGTAGTGGGGTGGTGATTGCATGTGAGCGGTGCATGGTGATGGGCATGCTGGTGATAGAGGTAGTGGCTGAGTATGTAGTGCATGCAGGTGTGAGTGGAGACGAGACAGGGACATGGTGGAGACAGGGAGGGAGGACGAGGGCGTGGAGGAGGGGGACACAGTGGAGGCAGTAGATGTTGCTGTGTCTGCATGGGGATGGTGCTTGTGTGAGTGCCTGTGGGATTTGTGGTGCTTATGTTTGCCATGTCCACTCTTGTGTGTCGATGAGTGTGCATGCTGGTCTGATGGTGTGCTTGGGATAGGCTGAGGTACAGGGGATTGGGTCTGGGTGGGGGAAGTTGGAGGGGGGAAGCTGGACACAGGGACAATGGCTGCCATCAGTGCTGAGTCCAGAGCCTGAAATGCTCTCTGTTGGGCCGCCTGGCCAGAATGAATGCCCTCCAGGTGTGCATTTGTTTGTTGCAAATGCCTCTCAACACCCTGGATGGCATTCAAAATGGTAGATTGCCCAACAGTGAGGGATCTCAGAAGGTCAATAGCCTCCTCACTGAGGGCAGCAGGGCTGACTGAGGCAGGGGGAACCCACAGCCCACTTCCCCCAGCCAGACACCTCGTAAAGTGCGCTGAGTCAGCTGAATGAGAGTGTACTCACCCTCTTGTGGCTGCTATGATGCCCTCAAGCGCCCATCCAACTCCGGATAGGCCACTGCTAGGATCCGGTACATCAGGTGGGTCATGGTGCGACGGGCACCCCTTCCACATTGGGAGGCCATCCCCAGCTGGGCCTCCGCCGTCTTCTTGCTCCAGAGGCGCGGGTCCTTCCATCTTTTCCGGCAGTGGGTGCTCCGTCTATGGTAGACCCCCAGGGTCCGGACGTCCTTGGCGATGGCATGCCAAATACCCTTCTTCTGGTGGGCGCTGACCTAGAGGAAAAGTGAAGTTAGAATGGATGTTACTATCCCGTACATTTCATCTCACGCATTGCCAAACACCTCCCACCCTGGGCCAGACATACATACACACACACTAACCTGACATGCTGGCCTGTCCCTCTCCCCACCCTCTTACATCCACGACACTCCATACAATGATGAGCCATCCACCATGATCACAGTGTACTCACCTGTTTGTCTGGAGGACCGTACAGTTGCGTGTACTGGAGGAGGACCCCATCCACCAGTTTCTCCAACTCCTCCGAAGTGAAGGCAGGGGCCCTTTCCCCAGACACTGTAGCCATCGTCGCTTCCAAACACAGGTCACAGCAGCACTTGCAGTGTAGGTCCTCTCCTGTTGAAGGTCAGGTATCAAGTGAGGGAACAGTTAGAAAATGGCGGCCACGTCCGCGGCAATGCGTACCGTCACCGCCGGCGTACATTGTCATTGGCTCCTGGGACCATAGGGCCCAATGTTAACCAATGCTGAATTGCACCGCGGTCTTCGACCGCCTACCGCGACGGAGTACTACGCCAGTGCAGTTACCTCATTTCCCCCTGTCCCACCTTACAGGTCATGCAGCTGCCATTTCAGGGGGCCACATGGCAGGGAAAAAAACGGTGTCACACCTATTTAGGCCTGGAATACGGACAGATGAAGGCACATTGCGAATTTCTAACGTTTTAGCAAATAACACATTGTGATACCCAAGTGTTGGATGACCCTCTGCTCACTGTTCTCCTCCATAGGGCACGTCTGCTGGGGCAGGTGATGAGATGGCAGCAGCCTCCGGTGTACAGACCCCTGGTGGACCTGTCGACAATGGAAGGGAGACACATCATTATCACTTACAGACTTGATCGTGCAACAATCCTGGAACTGTGTGCCTAGTTGGCGCCAGACCTGATGTCAGCTATCCGCCAACCCATAGGAATCTCACCTCTAGTGCAGGTTCTGTCTGTACTCCATTTCCTGGCCAGTGGGTCTTTTCAAACAACAGTTGCCATGGCATCGGGGATGTCCCAGCCAATGTTCTCTAACGTGTTGTCCAGAGTGTTGTCTGCCCTGCTGAAACACATGCGCAGCTACATCGTTTTCCCTCAAGTGGAGGATTTGCCAACAGTGAAAGGTGACTTCTATGCTCTGGGACATATCCCCACCATCATTGGTGCAATTGATGGTACACCTGTGGCATTTGTCCCCCCCGCAGGAATGAACAGGTGTACAGAAACCGGAAAAGCTACCATTCAATGAATGTACAGATGGTGCGTTTGGCAGACCAGTACATCTCCCATCTGAATGCCAAGTATCCTCACTCAGTGCATGACGCTTACATTTTGAGGAATAGCAGCATCCCTTATGTGATGGGGCAACTCCAGAGGCACCGTGTGTGGCTAATAGGTGAGCCTGAAGTCCCCACACAGTTTCATTTGGGGTCTGGATATGGGAGATTCCCTAATGTTTGGAGGATGTCTAACAGTTGTCCCTCGATATTTGCAGGTGACTCTGGTTACCCCAACCTGTCATGGCTACTGACCCCAGTGAGGAATCCCAGGACAAGGGCACAGGACACTACAATGTGGCACATGGGCGAACTAGGAGGATTATAGAACGCACCTTAGACCTCCTGAAGGCCAGATTCCGGTGCCTCCATCTTACAGGTGGCTCCCTATACTACTCACTGAAGAAGGTGTGCCAGATAATCGTGGCCTGCTGTATGTTGCACAACCTGGCTTTGCAACGCCAGGTGCCTTTTCTACAGGAGGATGGGCCTGATGGTGGTCTTGTGGCAGCTGTGGAGCCTGTGGACAGTGAAGAAGAGGAGGCAGAAAAAGAAGATGTAGACAACTGAAATAACATCATCATGCAATACTTCCAGTGAGACACAGGTAAGAAGATGGAACTGCTTCCCACATCTCATACTGTTGTTGGAGCCAGCATAAGTCTGCCATTTTCACTCTGTGTATGGACCCTGACTTGTTACTTTGCCTTTCCATTTCACAGATCTGGGTCACACTTTGTGCCCTCTGCTATGTTTACTGCTGGCCTACAGCTGTGTTACATTGGTATGTGAACAAGTACATTGACATTGCTATATTCCAGAGGTTTTGCAATTACACATTTGTGAAAGCACAGACTGACTCCAGATTGTTTTGTGATTCAAGGGTGTTTATTTCTGTGCAAATAAGTGGAGGGGTGTGTGAAATGGGCTGGGGTGATGGTGGAGGAATGTCCATGGCAGAGTCCAGTCTATTTGTATCACAAGTGCATTGTCCAATGGGGCATAGGAAGTGGAGCAATGGCAGTTTAAGGTGGACAGGGTGACAAATTGGGACAGAAGGGTGACATTCAGGGGGGTCTTATTTCCTGGCGGGGGTCTTGGCAATGTTCTCTGTCTTGTTCCTGGATCTCAGGGACCGTTTGCGGGCTGGTTCTCCTTCTGCAGGGGGTGGGGTGCTGGTGGCTTGGTGTTCCTGGGGGCAGTGCCTCCTGTCCACTAGCGCCGGCAGAGGTGGAGGGCTGTTCATTGTCCAGGCTAGTGTCAGGGGCCTGTTGATGTGCCACTGTGTCCCTCATGGTGTTGACAAGGTCTGCCAACACCCCTGCAATGGTGACCAGGGTGGTGTTAATGGACTTCAAGTCCTCCCTGATCCCCAGGTAGTGTTCCTCCTGCAGCCGCTGGGTCTCCTGAAACTTGGCCAGTACTGTGCCCATGGTCTCCTGGGAATGGTGGTAAGCTCCCATGATGTTGGAGAGTGCCTCATGGAGAGTGGCTTCCCTGGGCCTGTCCTCCCCCTGTTGCACAGCAGTCCTCCCAGCTTCCCTGTTATCCTGTGCCTCTGACCCCTGAACCGTGTGCCCACTGCCACTGACCCCAGGTCCCTGATTTTCTTCGGTTGGTGGGTTTGCCTAGGTTCCCTGTAGTGGTGGACACACTGCTGATTGACGTGTCCTGGGGACAGAGGGATGGGCCCGCTGGGTGGGTGCTGTGGTGGTGTTTCCTGAGGGGGGAGGCTCTGTGGTGGTTTGTGACTGTGTCAGGGGAACCGACTGTCCCGAGGTCCCTGATGGGCCGGGCTGGTCATCTTGATCAAGGCGTGCAGAGCTGCTGTCATCACTGTGGGCCTCTTCTGTGGGGGGACTGGATATGTCTGGCACCTCCTGTCCGGTGACGTTGGGTATGGGTCCTGTTGGGGTGTGAAAGCATAAACTTAGTATCTGTGTGTGCAATCTTGTGCAATGGGAGAGTTAACCTCTACTCCTGTGCTTGCATTATTGCCGTGGCCCTTGTGTGATTGGTGCTTTTGGGGCTGATGGGTGTGAGGGTGAGGGTGGGTGTATGTGATGGCATGCAGGTAGGAGGGGATATAGTAGTAAAGATTCGCCTTACTAGAGTCCAGTCCTCCTGCTACTCCTGGGAGGCCCTCAGGATGCATGATCGGCAAGACTTGCTCCTCCCATGTTGTTAGTTGTGGGGGAGGAGGTGGGGGTCCACCGCCAGTCCTCTGTACAGCAATCTGGTGTCTCGATACGACGGAACGTACCTTCCCCCGTAGGTCGTTCCACCTCTTTCTGATGTCATACCGCATTCTTGGATGCTGTCCCACTGCATTGACCCTGTCGACGATTCTCCGCCATAGCTCCATCTTCCTAGCAATGGATGTCAGCTGCACCTGTGATCCGAATAGCTGTGGCTCTACCTGGATTATTTCCTCCACCATGACCCTGAGCTCCTCCTCTGAAAACCTGGGGTATCTTTGAGGTGCCATTATGTCTTGTGGGTGATGTGTGAGGTGCTGTCTGTTATGATGTGTAAGGGGATGTGTTGGTGTGTGTTGTTTGAGGTGCGTGGATGTTGTATAAGTGATGGTGTTGTGTGTCTGTGGATGCTAGTGTTGTGCTAGCTAATCTCTCTCTCTGGCCTTCTTTCAAATTTGTGGTTGTATGGGTCTGTGGGTGTGTGCTTTATATTGGATTGGGTGTGTGGGTGTGGTGTGTGTATGTGTATCTGGTGTGTGTATTTCGAATTGTCCAATGTGGTTGTGTTTTGTAAATGTGTGTGTATTTTGAGCGCGGTGGTGTGTACCGCCAATGGATTATCGCTGTTGAATGACCGCTGCGTTGATTTCGTGATAGTGTGGGCGTATTCTTGTTGGCGTGACGGTGTGGGTTTCGGTTTCGCCAGTTTATCACTGACCTTTGGTGTGGCAGACTTGTGTGGGTGTCTGTATTGTGGCGGATTCCGAGCTGTGAGTCGTAATACCTGTAGCGGAATTCCGCCGCCGCAACGGTATGTTGGCGGTCTTCAGCACGGCGGAAAGCGGGATTTACCGCCAGGGTTGTAATGAGGGCCTATATCATAAGAAACACAATACTCAGAGTTACTAAAAATAAAGGTACTTTATTTTAGTGATAATATGCCAAAAATATCTCAGAGAATATACTCCCTTAGGAGGTAAATAAAATACACAAAATATACTCACAAACCAAAATCAGGTAAGTAAACAGAAAAGTAGTGCAAACACTGTAGAATACAATAGGATGCAATAGGACACAATAGGCCTAGGGGGCAACACAAACCATGTACTCCACAAGTGGAATGCGAACCACAAATGGACCCCAGGCCTAGTGTAGTGTGTAGAGGGTCGCTGGAAGTGTAAGAAAACACTAAGGGTGTCCAAGATACCCCACCCCAAGACCCTGAAAAGTAGGAGTAAAGTTGCCCTACTACCCCAGAAAGACATTAAAGTCGAGATAGGGGATTCTGCAAAGGCAACAACAGACTGCAAAGCACTGATTACGGATTCCTGGATCTGAGGACCTGCAAAGGAAGGGGACCAAGTCCAAGAGTCACGCAAGTGTCCAGTGGGGGCATGTGAGCGGGAGCTCGCGAATAAAGCAATCTAGACCGTGGTAATCAGGAAAAGGTCTTTTATTGAGGATAGAAGATATAGTAGAAAACAGGTAAGTATTTGGTTTGGGACTTGAGGGTGGGGATGTTCTTGAGGTTTGGCCTTCACTCTTCGTTTCTGTCTCCCTGGTTCACAGGTCGTTCCCGGGAAGTACATGTGGAGAGAAGAGAAGATAGCAGTAAGTGTGTATGCCAGCGACCTCTGGTTAGTCTCTGTATTCTTTCCCCCTTCCCTGACTCACTGGTCTTCTTATTATTCCGATTGTTATAGATTAGTAGGTGCTATATCCCTTCTGTCTCTCAGTGTTTCCACTCCTGTCCTTTTCTCTCTTTCTTTTAGTGCTTAACCGAACCATGTGTGGGTTTGCTGGTCTCCGTATCGGTGACGATGCTCTATAGTGACTCGTGGTAAGTATTGTATTCGTTCCCCCTCCCCTTCTTCTTTTGTACTTGTCTGTTTCCCTGTTCCACCCCGCTTCCCTTTTCCCCGTTCTCGTGCTTGTTATGGTTTTTCGGTTTGTCCTTCCCCTCCCGCCTTTCCGTGCTTTCCGACCCCCCCCTCTTTCCACACTCTGTCTCTCACTCGCACTCTCGTTCAGGGACGTATTCCCACGCACCTGAATGGCCACGCTTCTCCTGAAGCGTGGCGGGTTGCAGCCACTCGTCTTCCCGGTTGCCTGGAGCAGGATCTCCTGACGCTCGTCTTCCGTCTTCAGCTTCGGTGCTTGGAAGAGACCGCTGTCTCCGACTCTCTGGCGTTATCCGGTCCTGGGTTCTCACATTCACCTCTCTGTTGCTAAGTGTTCCTTCCTCCATGAAAGGGTTCACAGCTCCTCTCTGGTCTCCGGGTTTCTCCTCCAAAGCTCTGAACGCCGTACCAGTATGCTGCGGCACTTTTGAACTTCCAGCGCTCCGCCACTGCCGACCCTTCCACCAATCCTGTGCAGGGAGCCTCAGAGCACCAGGGGCAGATTCAGCACAAGCAGGAGCAGAGTGCGGGCGAGCAGGTTCCAGCCCGTCACATACACTCCCCCTAGAGAGCGGCCTGTCGAGACAATCCAAGACCGGATAGCGGGAAAGAAAATCCGCGGTCACCATTTGTTTACCCGGAAGATGCTGTATCCGAAAGGAAAAGGGCTGTAGGGAAAGGAACCAGCGGAGAACATGGGAATTAGTGTCCTTATGATGGGCAAGCCACGTAAGAGGAGCGTGATCAGTAATCAAAGTAATGGTCCTGCCAGACAGATAATATCTGAGGGATTCAATCGCCCACTTAATCGCCAAACATTCCTTCTCTATAGCTGGATAATGCAATTCCCGCGGTAGAAGCTTTCTGCTGATATATAATATAGGGTGGAGGACATCATCATTCTGTGGTTGGGACAACACTGCTCCTAGATCTACATCAGAGGCATCAGTCAGTAACACAAAGGGTTTACAGAAATCAGGACAGCAAAGTACAGGTTCAGACATGAGAGACGTTTTCAACTTGTCAAAACTCTGCAAGGCAGTCACCGAGGGAGGACCAACGGTGTTGGGATACGTGTTCTTGAGCATCTCAGTAAGGGGTTCCGCCACCGTAGAGAAATGAGGAATAAAACGTCTATAATACCCAATTAAACCTAAGAATGCTCTGATATCTTTCTTTCTCTTGGGGAATGTCATTCTGGAGATGGCTTCAATTTTTTCCACTTGGGGTCTAATTTGACCGATCCCAACAATATACCCCATCTATTTTATACTAGTCTGTCCAAGTCTACATTTCTCAGGATTAGCAGTTAACTGGGCCTTTCGAAGAGCTTGTAATATAGTATCTAGGTGTATCAAGTGCTCCTCCCAAGTGTTACTATAAATAACAATGTCATCGAGATAGGCAGCAGCATACTGCTTAAAGGGACGTAAGATTTCGTCCATGAGTCTTTGGAAGGTGGCAGGGGCCCCGTGAAGCCCAAAAGGGAGGACAGTAAACTGATATAAGCCAGAGGGGGTGGGGAATGCTGTTTTTTCTTTGTCTTCCCTTTTTAAGGGTATTTGCCAATAACCCTTGGTAAGATCCAGGGTGGAGAGGAATTTGGCTTGGCCTAGCCGCTCAATAAGTTCATCTATCCTAGGCATGGGATATGCATTGAAATAGGTTAAGTTGTTGACTCCCCTATAATCGACACAAAACCGGGTGCTACCATCTGGCTTGGGTACCAAGACAACTGGCGAGCACCATGGGCTGGCGGATGGTTCTATGATACCGGCTGTCAACATGGCTTGGACTTCCTCTTCAATAACTTTTTGTTTAGCTTCAGGAATATGGTAGGGTCGCTGTCGTGAGACTGTGTTCATTTTTAGACGAATGGGATGTTGGACTAGGGTGGTTCTGCCTGGATATTTAGAGAAGACATCTTGATTGTGCTGTACTAGGCAGGTTAGTTGATTGTGATACCCTCTTTCAAGAGTGGGATTGATCCATGGTTGTGCCTGGTTAGACAGGTCCCGGTGAGGTAATATGGGATATGGGATGTCCTCAGTAACCTCCGAGTTAATAAAATGAATGGAAGAGCCTCCTGTGGGTTCTAGCCATTTTTTAAGCAGATTAATGTGATATTTCTGTTCCCTTCCACTTCCTTGGGGAATGGCCAACTTATATGTGGTGGGATTGATCTGAGCTATTACTTCAAACGGCCCTTGCCATTTAGCCAATAATTTATTCTCAGTGCTAGGGAGTAGAACTAGAGCTTTGTCTCCTACTTTTAGGGTGCGCATTGCACTTCGGGTATCATAGATTTGCTTCTGCTTATTCTGAGCTTCCTGTAAAGCAGCATGGGCCTCCTCCCATACTGTATGAAGGTTCTCTCTTAACTCCCTGGTATATGTTAAGAGGTCTTTTACCTCTTCCTCCGTGTCCTCCCACTGTTCAGCTAACATATCTAACAGTGTGCGTGGCTGTCGACCGAATAACATTTCAAAAGGGCTATGGCCTAACGAGGCTTGTACATGGGTACGAATAGCATATAGAACCAGCGGTAGTTTCTTTTCCCAATCCTTACCAGCTTCCGATATACTCTTTCTTAGTAAGGATTTAATGGTTTTGTTGTATCGTTCCACCAGCCCATCTGTCTGGGGATGATACACTGAAGTACGGATTTGTTTAACCCCTAGTAAACTACATACTTCAGCCATTAACCTAGACATAAAAGGAGTCCCTTGGTCCGTCAATATTTCTTTTGGGAAACCCACCAGTGAAAAGAACTCTATCATTGCCTGGGAAATAGCTTTAGTGTGTATACTGGGAAGGGGTATGGCCTCGGGATAGCGTGTGGCATAGTCCACTAGGACTAGAATATGTTGTCTACCTCGAGTGGAAGGGGTGAGGGGCCCGATAAGGTCGATTCCCACCCTGGTAAAGGGAATGTCAATAATCGGAAGAGGTTGTAGGGGCACGGGTCTTTGTGGCGAGGAATTATACAACTGGCATTTGGGGCACTCTGAACAATGCTTTCTTATTGCACCATAAACCCCGGGCCAATAAAATCATCTAAGGATTGCTTCCTCAGTTTTCTCCCTCCCTAAATGCCCTTCCCCGTTATCCCCATGTGCTAATTGTAACACTTGTTGGCGGTGGCTTTTGGGCACTACTAACTGCAGGTCATTTCCTCTAGTGGGTGTGGGATTTCTATATAACAGGTTATTACGAATCAGGAACCTGGGACCTACCCCTGGTGTTGTCCCAGTCTCAGCCTGCTGCCATGCGTGTTTTAAAGTGGGGTCCTCATTCTGATTCCGTCGGAAATCCCCGGTGATTGTGCAAATTTTCCCCCTTGTAACAGGTCTGCCTTGTGATGTACTTTGATGTGTATAAACCCGTCGTTGTTCTCGTTTTTCTCTCCTGCTGAGGATACTCCGTTCCCATGTGGGTTCTTCTGTTATGACTCCACTAGGTGCCTCTGTCCACCAACCCCTCAGAAGGTGCTTTTGCCCGGCTTTCTCCATAAGGAAGGGAAGTCCTTGTAATCGGTCCCAAGAATTATATCTTCATCTAGGGTGGAGAGTATCCCGACCCGAAGGTTCTCGATTTGTTCTTTCCATTTTAATCTTATAGTGGCAAGGGGATAATACCGTTGATCCCCATGTACACAGGTGATGAGAACCTGGGTCTCGGGTTCTTCTTGCCCTGGCATCACTAAATCTTCCCGGATCACACTCTGGCTACATCCGGAGTCGATTAGGGCCAGTCTTTCTACGTCATTGACAAAGATAGGGAGGGTATATTTCGGTTTCTCTCCTCTAGTCCAGAATACTCTCCCCTTGGTTAGCCCTATCTCCATGGGTTCCTCTGCATCTTTCTTATGTGGGCAATATCTGGCTATATGGCCCCATTCTGAACAATTGTAGCATTGAGGACCAGGACCGGTGTATCCAGAGGGTCCCGGGCCCCCTGGTTGCGTTCGTTCCGGCCCGTGGGCTCCGACTGGCCTTGGTTGTTGTAGTCTAGGGATGGCTGGTAGGATCGTAGGAGGAGGAGCCCGGCTAACGGTAGCCCGGAAGTCAGAGCCTCTGTGATAAGCACAGGCAAGATCTACAGCCGATTCATTTGTGAGTCCTGGATGCTGTCGTACCCAGTTCCGAGTGGTAGGGGGTAAAGCGTCCAAGTACTGCTCTAACACTATTATGTCAAACATTTCTTCCCTTGTCTTCTCTGTAGGTTGCAACCACCTCCCAGCTGAATGTTGGACTCTATAATATAATGTACGGGGATTCTCCTGGTGTTGCCATTTCATTTGCCTAAACTTAGTGCGATAGCTCTCACTGTCCAAGCCCACTCTTTCTAAAATAGTTTTCTTTATGTCCTTATATGGTAGGTTCCCACTCGGATTGATAGCTTGGTATGTTGTTTGCAAGTGGCCAGTGAGAAGGGGGGCGATATATTGGCCCCATTTGTCCTCAGGCCAATTAGCAGTACTGGCCACTCTCTCAAAGTTTGTGAAGAAAGAGTCTGGATCCTCCGATTCCTGGTATCGTTGTAACACACTACTTGGTACCGTGGGGTGTACTTTTGTATGGGCGATGGTGTCGGTCAGTTTACCCAGTGATGTTTCATGTACCAGTTGGTTATTAGCCATAATAGTCGCCTGGCTTTTGAGCGCTGTTTGCAATGCCTCCCGTTCCTCTTTGGCTTCTTTCATTTGTTGCTCCCATATCAATTGAAGATGTCGTTGCCCCTCAGCCAACTGGGCTATGACATCTGCCATAGTTGTCTTCTCCTCCATGGTTGTGGATTCTTTCCTTGGTTTTTTGAAATCCCACTTCTGACACCACTTGTGAGCGGGAGCTCGCGAATAAAGCAATCTAGACCGTGGTAGTCAGGAAAAGGTCTTTTATTGAGGATAGAAGATATAGTAGAAAACAGGTGAGTATTTGGTTTGGGACTTGAGGGTGGGGATGTTCTTGAGGTTTGGTCTTCACTCTTCGTTTCTGTCTCCCTGGTTCACAGGTCGTTCCCGGGAAGTACATGTGGAGAGAAGAGAAGATAGCAGTAAGTGTGTATGCCAGCGACCTCTGGTTAGTCTCTGTATTCTTTCCCCCTTCCCTGACTCACTGGTCTTCTTATTATTCTGATTGTTATAGAGTAGTAGGTGCTATAACCCTTCTGTCTCTCAGTGTTTCCACTTCTGTCCTTTTCTCTCTTTCTTTTAGTGCTTAACGGAACCGTGTGTGGGTTTGCTGGTCTCCGTATCGGTGACGATGCTCTATAGTGACTCGTGGTAAGTATTGTATTCGTTCCCCCTCCCCTTCTTCTCTTGTACTTGTCTGTTTCCCTGCTCCACCCCGCTTCCCTTTTCCCCGTGCTCGTGCTTGTTATGGTTTTTCGGTTTGTCCTTCCGCTCCCGCCTTTCCGTGCTTTCCGACCCCCCCCTCTTTCCGCACTCTGTCTCTCACTCGCACTCTCGTTCAGGGACGTAGTCCCACGCACCTGAATGGCCACGCTTCTCCTGAAGCGTGGCGGGTTGCAGCCACTCGTCTTCCCTGTTGCCTGGAGCAGGATCTCCTGACGCTCGTCTTCCATCTTCAGCTCCGGTGCTTGGAAGAGACCGCCGTCTCCGACTCTCTGGCGATATCCGGTCCTGGGTTCTCACATTCACCTCTCTGTTGCTAAGTGTTCCTTCCTCCATGAAAGGGTTCACAGCTCCTCTCTGGTCTCCGGGTTTCTCCTCCAAAGCTCTGAACGCCGTACCAGTATGCCGCGGCACTTTTGAACTTCCAGCGCTCTGCCACTGCCGACCCTTCCACCAATCCCGTGCAGGGAGCCTCAGAGAACCAGGGGCAGAGTCAGCACAAGCAGGAGCGGAGTGCGGGCGAGCAGGTTCCAGCCCGTCACAGGGCAGAAGCCCACTAAACCCCGGATGAAGGTGCAAAAGGGCTGCCTCCGGGTGGAAGAAGCCAAAGATTCTGCAACAACGGAAGGTGCAGGAACATCTCCTTTGGTCAGAAGATGTCCCATGGCGTGCTGGAGGATGTAGACTTGTTTCCACGCAGAAGGACCACAAACAAACCTTGCTAACTGCAAGAGTTGCAGTTGGAGACAGAGGGGGACTTAGCAACAGAGAGAGTCCATGCAGAAGCAGGCAGCACCCGCAGAAGTACTTGAACAGGCATTCAAGAAATCTGAGCACAGCGGTCATCTCAACACAACAAAAGAGGGTACCACGAAGCCGGTGGTCAACTCAGAGAGTTGAGCAATGCAGGACGGAGTGCTGGGGACCTGGGCTGTGCTGTGCATGAAGGAATCCTTGCAAAAGTGTGCAGAAGCCCTAGCAGCTGCAGGTCACGCAGTACCCAGGATTACTGTCTGGCGTGGGGAGGCAAGGACTTACCTCCACCAAATTTGGACAGAAGGACAACTGGACTGTCGGGGTTACTTAGATCCAGCTCCTATGTTCCAGGGACCATGCTTGTCAAGATGAGAGGGGACCCAGAGGACTGGTGATGCAGAAGTTTGGTGCCTGCGGTAGCATGGGGAAGATTCTGTCGACCCACAGGAGATTTCTTCTTGGCTTCCAGTGCAGGGTGAAGGCAGACAGCCCTCAGAGCATGCACCACCAGGAAACAGTTGAGAAAGCCGGCAGGATTAGGCGCTACAATGTTGCTGGTAGTCATCTTGCTACTTTGTTGTGGATTTGCAGGCGTCCATGAGCAGTCAGCGGTCTATCCTTGGCAGAAGTTGAAGAGGGAGATGCAGAGGAACTCTGGTGAGCTCTTGCATTCGTTATCTGAAGAGAAACCCACAGGAGAGACCCTAAATAGCCCTCAGAGGAGGATTGGCCACCTAACCAGGTAAGAACCTATCAGGAGGGGTCTCTGGCGTCACCTGCTGGCACTGGCCACTCAGAGGCCCCCACTGTGCCCTCACACCTCTGCATTCAAGATGGCAGAGGTCTGGGACACACTGGAGGAGCTCTGGGCACCACCCCTGGGGTGGTGATTGACAGGGGAGTGGTCACTTCCCTTTCCTTTGTCCAGTATTGCGCCAGAGCAGGGGCTGGGGGATCCCTGAATAGGTGTAGACTGGCTTATGCAAGGAGGGCACCATCTGTGCCCTTCAAAGCTTTTCCAGAGGCTGGGGGAGGCTACTCCTCCCCAGCCCTTAAAACCTATTTCCAAAGGGAAAGGGTGTAATACCCTCTCTCAGAGGAAATCCTTTGTTCTGTCTTCCTGGGACTGTGCTGCCCAGACCCCAGAAGGGCAGAAACCTGTCTGAGGGTTGGCAGCAGCGGTAGCTGCAGAGAAAACCCCTGAGAGCTAGTTTGGCAGTACCCGGGGTCCATGCTAGAGCCCCGGGGATTCATGGGATTGGCACCCTGTGGGAAGGTAGCCTCTTTCTAGCCTTGTTACCCCCACTTTTGGCCTGTTTGTTAGTATATGTCAGGGTGTTTTTACTGTCTCACTGGGATCCTGCTAGCCAGGGCCCAGTGCTCATAGTGAAAACCCTATGCTGTCAGTATGTTTGATATGTGTCACTGGGATCCTGCTAGCCAGGACCCCAGTGCACATAAGTTTGTGGCCTATATGTGTTCCCTGTGTGGTGCCTAACTGTATCACTGAGGCTCTGCTAACCAGAACCTTAGTATTTATGCTCTCTCTCTGCTTTAAAATTGTCACTGCAGGCTAGTGACTAATTTTACCAATTCTCATTGGCACACTGGTACACCCTTATAATTCCCTTGTATATGGTACCTAGGTACGCAGGATATTGGGGTTCCAGGAGATCCCTATGGGCTACAGCATTTCTTTTGCCACCAATAGGGAGCTAAGACAATTCTCGGGGAAATTGCCCTGAACAATGTGGGGGCACCTTGGCTAGTGCCAGGGTGCCCTCACACTTAGTAACTTTGCACCTAACCTTTACTAAGTGAGGGTTAGACATATAGGTGACTTATAAGTTACTTATGTACAGTGTAAAATGGCTGTGAAATAATGTGGACATTATTTCACTCAGGCTGCAGTGGCAGTCCTGTGTAAGAATTGTCTGAGCTCCCTATGGGTGGCAAAAGAAATGCTGCAGCCCATAGGGATCTCCTGGAACCCCAATACCCTGGGTACCTAGGTACCATATACTAGGGAATTATAAGGGTGTTCCAGTGTGCCAATCAGAATTGGTGAAAATGGTCACTAGCCTGAAGTGACAATTTTAAAAGCACCGAGAGCATAAACACTGAGGTTCTGGATAGCAGAGCCTCAGTGATACAGTTAGGCACCATACTGGGAACACATATAGGCCACAAACTATGAGCACTGGGGTGGTGGCTAGCAGGATCCCAGTGACACAGGCAAAAACAAACTGACACACAAGTAAAAATGGGGGTGACATGCCAGGCAAGAAGGTACTTTCTTACACCCTCCTTACATAAGCCAGTCTACACTGGTTCAGGGAACCCCCAGTCCCTGCTCTGGCGCGAAACTGGACAAAGGAAAGGGGAGTGACCACTCCCCTGTCCATCACAACCCCAGGGATGGTGCCCAGAGGTCCTCCAGTGTGTCCCAGACCTCTGCCATCTTGGATCAAGAGGTGTAAGGGCACTCTGGAGGCCTCTGAGTGGCCAGTGCCAGCAGGTGACGTCAGAGACCCCTCCTGATAGGTGCTTACCTGACTAGGTGGCCAATCCTTCTCTGAGGGCTATTTAGGGTCTCTCCAATGGGCTTTTTCTCAGATAACGACTTGCAAGAATTCACCAGAGTTCCTTTGCACCTCTCTCTTTGACTTCTGCCAAGGATCGACCACTGACTGCTCCAGGACGCCTTAAAAACTGCAACAAAGTAGCAAGAAGACTACCAGCGACATTGAGCACCTAATCCTGCCGGCTTTCTCGACTATTTCCTGGTGGTGCATGCTTTGGGGGCTGCCTGTCTTCATCCTGAACTGGAAGCCACCAAGAAATCTCCAGTGGGTCGACTGAATCTTCCCCCTGCTTCAGCAGGCACCAAACCTCAGCATCACCGGTACTCTGGGACCCCTCTCATCCTGATGAGCGTGACCCCTGGAACACAGGTGGTAGACCCAACTGACCCTGACTGTCCAGTGGTCCAACTGTCCAAATTTGGAGGAGGTAAGTCCTTGCCTCCCCTCTCCAGACAGTAATCCTGTGCACTGCGTGAACTGCAGCTGCTCGGGCTTCTGTGCACATTTTCACAAAATCCTTCATGCACAGCCAAGCCCAGGTCCCCAGCATTCTGTCCTGCATTGCTCAACTCCCTGAGTTAATCTCTGGCTTCGTGGGACCCTCTTTTGCAGTGTTGAGATGACCGCTGTGTTCAGACTTCTTGAACCCATGTTCAAGGACTTCTGCGAGTGCTACCTTCTTGTACATGGGCTGTCTACGTTGCTGAGGGCCCGCTCTGTCTCCTCTCCCAAATGGCGACATCCTGGTCCTTCCTGGCCCTGGGCAGCACCCTTTTTCTTTAACTGCAACTCTTGCAGCTAGCAAGGCTTGTTTGTGGTCTTTTGCCAAACAAACAACTCTGCATCCTCCAGCACTCCATGGGACATCTTCTGCACAAAGGAGAAGTTCCTAGAACCTTTCGTTGTTGCAGAATCTTCAGCTTCTTCCATCCAGAGGCAGACATTTTGCACCTTCATCTGGGGTTTAGTGGGCTTCTGCCCCCCCTGGACACTTTCACAACTCTTGGACTTGGTCCCCTTCCTTTGCAGGTCCTCAGGTCCAGGAATCCATCTTCAGTGCTTTGCAGTCTGTTGTGGTCTTTGCAAAATTCTCTATCACAACTTTCTTGTGTTTCTGGGGAAATAGTAGTACTTTACTCCTACTTTCCAGGGTCTTGGGGTGGGGTATCTTGGACACCCTTAGTGTTTTCTTACACTCCCAGTGACCCTCTACACACTACTCTAGCCTAGGGGTCCATTCGTGGTTCGCATTCCACTTTCTTAGTGCATGGTTTGTGTTGCTCCTAGGCCAATTGCATCCTATTGTGTTCTACATTATTTGCACTACTTTCTGACTGTTTTACTTACAAGATTTTGGTTTGTGTGTATATTTTGTGTATTTTACTTACTTCCTAAGGGAGTATATCCTCTGAGATATTTTTGGCACATTGTCACTAAAATAAAGTACCTTTATTTTTAGTAACTCTGAGTATTGTGTTTCTTATGATATAGGCCCTCATTCTGAACGTGGCGGTGTGGGCCGCCATGCTGGCGGTGGTTGGAAATCCCACCAGCCGGCATGGCGGCCCACACTGCCACATAATTAAGCCATGGAGGGCCGCCATAGGCAGCCCTTACCCACCGCCAGGCTGCCTCCGTCAGGCAGCCTGGCGGTGGACGGCATCAATATCCGACAGGGCAGCGCTGCTGCCCCTCGAATAATGATCCCTTTGCCTCCAGCCTTTCCCTGGTGGGTTTTCCCACCAGGGAAAGTCTGGTGGAAGGGATGTATCGGGGTACTCCTGGGGGGCCCTGACTGCCCATGCACTTGGCATGGGCAGTGCAGGGGCCCCTGTGCAGTGCCCCATCGTGCAGGTCACTGCCAGATTTACAGGCAGTGATCTGCGCGACGGGTGCAGCTGCACCCGCCGCACAGAGACATTGGGAGCCGCCGGCAATGTCCCGGCCAGGCATTCTTCTAGGCCGGTGGAAACAATGTTCATTATACGGCCAGCGGGGTTCCGGGGGAGCTGGCGGTCACTGGAAAGACCGCCAGCATGAACACGGCGGTGTAAACCTCTGTGTTCATAATGAGGGCCTTATTGCCTATATGATATAAGTGGTATAGTAGGAGCTTTGCATGCCTCCTAGTTCAGCCTAAGCTGCTCTGCTATAGCTACCTCTATCAGCCTAAGCTGCTAGAACACTATTAATCTACTAATAAGGGATAACTGGACCTGGCACAAGGTGTAAGTACCATCAGATACCCACTGTAGGCCAGGTCAGCCCCCTACACTCACTATATATGCCCTCCTGTTCTTTGGCTCTGACTGTAACATGATGATTGGTTGTCCCAAGTACTCTGAGAAATTTGGGCTGTGTTAAATTAGTTTGCTAAGAAAGGTATGCGTGGGGCCTACAGACCTTCAAATTGATCCTCACACTTAAACCTTTTCGATGCCCACTAATTCCCACATATGGTAAAGCCAAATACACTCTGGTACTTTGTCTGTCCCCCTCAGGCTTGTCATGGTTTGCACTGCTGCACACAGGAAAAGTGAGATTGTTTTCTCTCTAGGAGGCTGTCATGGGTATGTCTGCTTATTTAGTAGGCCTAACAGTGTGTATGCTGGGAATCTGGAGAGTGTGGTGTTAAACATTGTGTCTACATTGGCCAGAACCTCCTTTGGGTAAGTTTTCAGTTTAGGGCAATATCATCTTAAGTACCATGTGTTTCTTTTTATTTAAAGTTCAATGACAAATAAAACAAAAGTCAAAGTAAACATTTCAGTTCACATTCTCAGCAGCATCATTTTACTTTGAAATAGGGTTTGGCGTGTAGTTAGCACAGTTTTCAAGTTACATAGACAAGTCTCACTGGGTCTCTAGAAATATTGCACACCTTCAATAAGCAATCTGTATAGCCCATAGCATAGAACTCCCTCACCCCGTCCCCTGTTTGTGTTTGTGTAGTTTCTCTGACTTTGTGAGTTCTCTTGTTTGTTGTGTACAGTCATGTAGGTTGTAAAGGGGCTCCAGATGTCTTTGGGGCGATACTCTGCTGGCATTAGCTCCCAGTGGTCTTCCAGTCTCCACTGGCAGAAAGTCACATCAACCAGCCAGTCTTTCAAGTGTGGGCTAGCGTAGTGTCCCTAGTGCCTTGCCATGTTGCTTGTGGCAAGCAGCAGAATCATTGCAGTCAGCCTGCGGGTGCCATTTGGTACATTTTTCACATGTCCCAGCAAAGCCACCACATTAGGTGGAGTAATGTGTCTGCTCCTCCATATTTCCTCCAACACTCTATTGATTTTAAGGTATCCATTACTGAACCCTCAGCAGGATGTAGAACCATTGGGAAGTTATTTTCACCAATATTTCTCTGACAGAGGTTCTACTGTGTGTTGCCTGAGTCTTTTAATATATGGCCTTCCACTTGTGAGGGTTTAACCTAATAATGCTTCCCTGTGTCCTGGGCTTATGGTTTATCTTCCTGCGGAGTTTATGTGAGAAGTGTTTACATTTCTGACACAAAAGCTTGCCATCTCTTTTCATGATGAGCCACTTGTCGAATGATGTTAATTGTAATTGTATTTATATAGCGCTTACTGCCTCTGACGAGGTGCCGATGTGTTTTTCGACGAGTAGCACGCTACTCTGAAGCCCAAGAGGAATTAGTGGTGGATTAGTATAGGGAAATTTGAGTACAGTATTAGTATGAGTTAATTTGAGCAGAGGATATGTGAGTTTGTTAGTTGGACTGACTAGAGTAATGGAGAGGTAGATGAGGGAAGAATCCAGAAGTGTTAATTGGGAGTTTATGGTTATAGGATGAGGCTTGGGATGAGTAAAGGAGAGATGGAGGAGGGAAGAGTCTGTGGAAAGGGGTTAGGAAGATCATAGTAGGAGAAGGGGTTTTGGATGAGTCAAAGGTGAGATAAACGAGAGAGAATTTAGTAGTTATGATCTTCTGGATTGTGGCCTGATTGAGTCATGTGTGACCCAGTCCCTAATCTGAAGGTATCTCACGCTCTCTGTCTCTATAATCCCATTAAATTGATTTTTTTTTATGATGAAAAGCCCTAATGCCTTTGTTGTCATAGACACCCCCTTTTCTTGTCAGCCTGCATTCTCCCACTCAGTATATGCATCTCCTTTCAGGACTGGAGGGAGGTCTGGGCTGCCTATGCTGGGTGTTATTGGTGAGGTGGTGATAGTGCAACCTCCCGTTATGACTGCTTTGTCACAAGTTTCAAAGTGGTGTTTGTGACCTGAGACAAATAGAGATCCCATGACCTATGTATCCTGGTCACCCAAGCTGCCTTCCAGATATGTTCACCTACTATCAAATGATCAGTAAACACCAATATATGTCTAAATATGTTCAATTCTATTCTGCAATAAATCAGATCTGTGCCATTAGGCAGCAACTGGTTAGGCTGGGAAAACCAAGTCCATCCTTTTCAGGCAAATGCTATGCGTGCTTCCTCACCATTATTGGTTTCTCGCTAATCCAAAAAAACATATTTTCTGCAAATGTTTGCAGCTCTATGAGTGTATTTTCGAGGTGTTGTATTGGGAGGGCTTGCATCATATATACTATTCTTGGTAGGAGGGTCATCTTAACTGCTTCTAGTCTTTCTAAACAGGCTATACCCGTCCCCTCCCCAGGAGGAGCTCAGGAGAAATGAGAAGATTTCAGAGGATGTCTAATCTAACAATGGCATTATTTAAATACCTAGGTATTGAAGGTGGTTTTTGGCCCAATTTAATAAGAATTTGGATTTAAAAAAAAATCTTTTTATTGAGTTTTTACGTCATGACACCCACTGATTTAGAACAGAGCCAGCAGTGAAATAAAGCGGGATTCACACACTTGGCTGCACAGTGCCATAGAAGAAGCCCATGGGATCCCCCCACTTGAAGCCAAACAGGTGCAGCAAATCAACGAGCAATGTCCTACGAAATCAGTCTGAGGGAGTCCCAAATGTTTGTTCCTCCCCCTCCATGGACCATGAGCAAGATGGGCAGGGTTCTAAGTGTATTCCCCTGAATTCGGCCCAGTCCTTCCGGATTGTATGATGTTTCTGTAGACTACCCTTGGCTTAGATATACTGGGCGTTTCAGGTCCATGAAGGAGTCCATACTAGTGGACCAACAAGCCACTGATGGGGTATTGGCATCTTTCTAAGCTCTTGCAATGTCATGCTTAGCTATTATCTGTCGCAGCCAGAGCAGTGCCCTCCTGTATCTGTCTTCCTCTATGTCATCCATAATGTGTAAAAGAATCAGTTTGGGGTCTTTAGGGATTGTCGACCCCAGTACTGTCTCCAAGGTCCCAACACCTCCTACCAAACGTTTGGTAGTTCTGGGCAATACCAAAACGTAAGCAGTAGGTCCCCCACGGGGTCTCCGCATCGTAGGCAAGCTTGTGAAGCAATTATCCCCCCATTTTAAATAGCCGTTCCCTCGTGCGGTATGTGTGAAGTAGCAGTCTAAGTTGAATTAAGCAATATTGAGAGGATATCGTGGCCTTCCTGGGGGCGACAGCCACTTCAATACAATCCTCGTCTTTTAGTGTCCCGAAGTCGTGTGTGCATGATTCCCTGACTCCAGCCATGGGATCTGGCTGGTTACACAGCGGCATCTGATATACGATGGATAATAGTGTTTTTTTATGTCAGTGAGTAGGATTTTCGCCTCCAGAAGAGAGTATTCAGGGATGACCACATCACTGAGCAAGTATGGTGTGAGTGCATGGCAGAGCAGGAGGTAACTGAAAAACTGTGTGCGGTGCATGCAGTACTCTGTATGAAGCTCCTGAAAGGACTTGAAGGACCCATTATGTAGGACATCTCCGAGGGTTGATCTGCTGATAGTGTTCCATCCGGCAAAACCGTGGAGTGCTGCCACCTGCGGGAGTCTGGCCCCATCCACTGTGACATTTCTTGTGTAAGTCCACTCACCCACCCCAGGGCCTTTGCAGTAGCCATCTATATAGACAGCACTACCCTTGTGGAAGCAGGCAGGAGTCATGGGGCTGCTCCACTGTAAAGTAAATTTGGCAGGTTGCCTGGTTCCATAACCCATCCCTGTACCGCATGCACCGGGACACGGAACCCCCCACACCCACCACCCCCGAGCAACCAGTCGTTCATCACCAGCAGGTGAGCCGTCCTGTGATATAAAAGTAGATCCAGGGTCACTGTACCCCTATCAATTGCAGGACAGCAACACTTTTCAAGAGCAATTTGAAGCCCCCATGCCATAAAAGATCTTGTATCAAGGCATTGGTTCTAGTGAAAAAGCCACCCTCAAAGGAGAAGGGGTCATTCTGGAGCTGATACCAAAAATGCAGGAGGGATACCATCTTGAATATGGCTGAACATCTGAGTAAGGACAGCAGGAGGAAGGACAAAAACGTCACTTCTTTTGCTAGGCCCACCTGTTGAAAACAGAGGTTTGTCTTGTGTGTGTGTGATCTATCTTCTGTAACAAATACCCCTAAGAATTTGAAGACCAATGGGACCACTTTGTATCTCCGGTGGCCAGGGTGTGATTTTCTTCTGTTCATGCAGAGACCTGAATAGGTTCCAAATATTTGAAGAATTTGGAGGGTCAGAGGGGCATTCACGTCAAAGTCATCTAGAAATAACAGAACGTCATCAGCATATAGGGATGGACTATCGCTGATAGTTGGGGACTATTGAAAGCCACGAAACAGGGTGTCTGACCTCACTCAGGTTGCCAGATGCTTAATTGCTCAAGGCAAAGAGGAGGGGGATGGAGGGGAATCCCTGATGGGTGGGTTGTGTCTCTCTCTCTCCATTGAACCATGTTGTTGTTGCTCCACCGACATACACCCTCACGTGGAGGCCAGTGTATAGCAGCTGCACATAGCTAATAAGTCTGGGCCCCAACTGGAGACTGGTTCACAAGGTGAATAGGTAGTCCCAGTTCACCAAATTGAGCGCCTTTTGAAAGTCCACTGATAGCAGAGCCTGATGTACATATAATATGGCGCTCAACTCAATGGCGTTATGGACCCTCCATATGTTCCCCGTGATCATGGGGCATGAACTCGGACTGATTGGGGTGAACCTTATGGCCAGTCACTCCCATAAGCCGGTTAGCTAACGCCTTGGCCCATACCTTAACTTCTGCATTTACTAGAGATATTGGTCTATAGTCCTCACATCAGGATCCCTGGAGGGTGTGGTTTCAGGATCACCACTATGTCCACTGTCCTAAGGGTCCAGGGCAACTCACAACTCACCAAGACTTCATTAAGGATCTGCAGTAGGATCTTTCCTACCTGAGGCCATATAAGTATCCAAAACTCTGCCAGGAAACTGTTGGATCCTGGCACCTTGCCCACCTGAAACTGCTCAAGGGCCATCCTGAACTCCTCGCAAGAGATCGCTGTCTCCGGGGAGTAACAATCAGCTGGAGACAGGCACAGGAGTGGCAGATCCACCACAAATTGGTGTAGGGGACCCGTGGAGTCAGAACCATAGATCAGCTCGTAGCACCTAGCGAAGACCTCCGCCATTGCCTTACTGCCCATTATGTTCCAGGAATCGACCGACTCAATGTAAGCCATGGTGGCGCCAGAGGGGCAGGGGGTACATAAACAATGCAGCATTTTGCTTGCCTTGTCTCCCCATTGGTAGATGAGACTGCATGTAGCCATCCACACCATGCAGGCCTCCTGCATGAGTTCTTGCTAGAACAGCATGTGTATGGCGTATGGAGTCTTGCAGGATTGAGGCTTCTGCCTTAGCTATGTATTGTTGTTTAAGTTGAAGCACCGGAGACTCAGGGTCCGCCACCATCTACTGGCCTCGACCCCGTTGCCCTTTGTCACAGCTGATAATTTCCCTGATTAGGGTGGCCTTAAGGGCCTCACAAAGGACACCTGAGAGTCTACAGACCTGCTATTTTCTTTCAGGAATCTCTGACACATGATGGCAGGCCGTGCAATATTCCTTGCTCTGGAGGCTCTAGTGGTTAATGCGACATCTCGCCGCAGATTATTTGGGCCCAAAGGCAAGATCCAGCAGTATTTCCGGGTGATCAGAAAGTCCCCTGCCAATATTTGCCAAGTCCTGCCAGGGGATGAGAAGGTTCGTCGAGACAGGAAAGGATTCCAAGTTGTGTGCGTCCAAGTAAAAGGTGTAGCAGAGTAGCTCCGGGTGGTGGTGTGCCCTCCATGCATCAATTAGGGATATATTGTACAGGAATGTGGAAAGGACTGTTGGACCAGACCCCACTTAGGATGAGCTAGAAGAACAATCAATACCAGGATCACTGACCCCGTTGAGTTCTCCTCCTAGATTCCACAAGCTACTGGAAGCTCCGTAAGGAGGCAGCTCAGTATTTGTACAAATTCAGGGGTGAGAGGCGAGGGAGCATATACACAGACTAGGGAGATCTGGGACTCCAAAGGGTACCAGTCATCACCAAAAGGACCCCAGACTATCAGGCAACACCCTGAACACCAAAAAAGGAAGACGTTGGTGGATCAAGATGGGGACTCCCCTTGAGCCCCGGTGAAAGCCTAAATGGAACACCTGCAAGTACCCCTGTTGGACCACAAAGGGGCAATGATTGCCTATGAGATGTGTCTCTTGGATTATCAAAATGTTGGGATCTAGCTAGTGGGACATCTTCAAAATAGCGCTTCATTTGATCTCATCCAACATACCACTGACATTCCATGAGAGGATGAGAAGCTGCCCGAAAAAAGATGTTCCTGTGTGTCAGTAATGTTCTCGATGTGGGAGCTGCTCAAGCGTAGATATGTGTGAATGAGCTCAATAATGGCCATGCATTTGCTAAGTGGGTGCTTCTAGATGCACCCTAAGCTGGGTCAAAACCAAATTCACCCCTCCTGCCTCCTAACCCAAACCTTCTAAATGCTAACACTCACCCCATACTTTGTAAATGTGAAGTACCTGTTGTGATGCAACTAGGGACAGTAGCCAACCTGGCTAGCCTGAGGTGTATATCTACCTGAACGTGCAACCTTCCTCCCAAGCCCCGCACCCACCCCTGTTCTCAAAGCCCATAAAATACAAAACCATGAAATAAAACTGTAAGGAGTCCGGAATGTGTAGGAGGCTGGCCTGCTTTGTAGTGGGTATCAAAGGTAATTACACCTTATACCAGATCCAGTTATCCATTATTTATGAAATGTAGTCAGTGTCTAGAAGCCAGGCTGTCTAGGGGTAGCTGTAGCTGAGCAGCCAAGGCTTATCTAGGAAACATGCCAAGCTCTTGCAATGTCACTGAAGTCACACAGTACTCACACACATGAAAGAAAATACTCAGTGTTACAAAAATAAAAGTACTTTATTTTCAGTGACACAATGCCAAAAATACCTTGGAGACTATTGTAGGAGGCTCACCTGGCTTATAGTGGGAACCTGATGGTACTTACACCTTGTGCCAGGTCCAGTTATCCCTTATTAGTAGATTAGTAGTGCTCTAGCAGCTTAGGCTGATAGAGGTAGCTGTAGCAGAACAGCTTAGGCTGAACTAGGAGACATGCAAAGCTCCTACTATACCACTTATATCATATAGCACTATATCATAAGAAACACAATACTCAGAGTTACTAAAAATAAAGGTACTTTATTTTAGTGACAATATGCCAAAAGTATCTCAGAGGATATACTCCCTTAGGAGGTAAGTAAAATACACAAAATATACACACAAACCAAAAACAGGTAAGTAAACAATTAGAAAAGTAGTGCAAACACTGTAGAATACAATAGGATGCAATTGGAGACAATAGGCCTAGGGGCAACACAAACCATATACTCCAGAAGTGGAATGCGAACCACAAATGGACCCCAGGCCTAGTGTGGTGTGTGGAGGGTAGCTGGGACTGTAAGAAAACACTAACGGTGTCCAAAATACCCCTCCCCAAGACCCTGAAAAGTAGGAGTAAAGTTACCCCCAGAAAGACAGTAAAGTCAAGATAGGGGTTTCTGCAAAGGCAACAACTGACTGCAAAGCACTGAAGACGGATTCCTGGACCTGAGGACCTGTAAAGGAAGGGGAAACAAGTCCAAGAGTCACGCAAGTGTCCAGGGGGGGGCAGGAGCACACTAAACCCTGGATGAAGGTGCAAAATGGCTGACTCTGGGTGGAAGAAGCCAAAGATTCTGCAACAACAGAAGGTGCCAGGAACTTCTCCTTTAGTCAGAAGATGTCCCATGGCGTGCTGGAGGATGCAGAGTTGTTTCCACGCAGAAAAACCGCAAACAAGCCTTGCTAGCTACAAGAGTCGTGGTTGAAGAAAATGGGTGCTGCCCGGGCCCAGGAAGGACCAGGAGGTTGCCGCTTGGATGAGGAGACAGAGGGGGCACTGAGCAGCACAGAGAGCCCACACAGAAGCAGGCAGCACCCACAGAAGCACTTGAATAGGCATTCAAGAAATCTGAGCATGGCAATCGTCTCAACACTACAAAGGAAGGTCCCACGAAGTCGGTGGTCAACTCAGCGAGTTGAGCAATGCAGGACAGAGTGCTGGGGACCAGGGCTATGCTGTGCATGAAGGATTCCTTGCAAAAATGCACAGAAGCCCTAGCAACTGCAGATCACGCAGTACACGGGATTACTATCTGGCGTGGGGAGGCAAGGACTTACCTCCACCCAATTTGGACAGAAGGACCACTGGGCTGTCGGGGTCACTTGGATCCAGCTCATGTGTTCCAGGGACCAAGCTCGTCAAGATGAGAGGTGAACCAGAGGACCGGTGATGCAGAAGTTTGGTGCCTGAGTTAGCAGAGGGAAGATTCCGTCGGCCCACTGGAGATTTCTTCTTGGCTTCCAGTGCAGGGTGAAGGCAGACAGCCCTCAGAGCATGCACCACCAGGAAACAGTCGAGAAAGCCGGCAGGATTAGGCGCTACAATGTTGCTGGTAGTCGTCTTCCTACTTTGTACTGTTTTACAGGCGTCCTGGAGCAGTCAGCAGTCGATCCTTGGCAGAAGTCAAAGAGGGAGATGCAGAGGAACTCTGGTGAGCTCTTGCATTCGTTATCTGACGACAAACCCACAGGAGAGACCCTAAATAGCCCTCAGAGGAGGATTGGCCACCTAACCAGGTAAGCACTTATCAGGAGGGGTCTCTGACGTCACCTGCTGGCACTGGCCACTCAGAGGCCTCCATTGTGCCCTCACACCTCTGCATTCAAGATGGCAGAGGTCTGAGACACACTGGAGGAGCTCTGGGCACCACCCCTGGGGTGGTGATGGACAGGGGAGAGGTCACTCTCCTTTCCTTTATCCAGTTTCGCACTAGAGCAGGGGCTGGGGGTCCCTGAACCGGTGTAGACTGGCTAATGCAAGGAGGGCACCATCTGTGCCCTTCAAAGCATTTCTAGAGGCTGGGGGAGGCTACTCCTCCCCAGCCCTTAACACCTATTTCCAAAGGGAGAGGGTGTAACACCCTCTCTCAGAGGAAATCCTTTGTTCTGCCTTCCTGGGACTGGGCTGCCCAGACCCCAGGAGGGCAGAAACCTGTCTGAGGGTTGGCAGCAGCGGTAGCTGCAGAGAAAACCCCTGAGAGCTAGTTTCGCAGTACCCGGGGTCCGTGCTGGAGCCCGGAGGATGCATGAGATTGGCACCCCAATACCAGATTTGGCATGGGGGGACAATTCCATGATCTTAGACATGTTACATGGCCATATTCGGAGTTACCCTTATGAAGCTACACATCAGTATTGACCTATATGTAGTTCACACGTGTAATGGGGTCCCCGCACTCACAAAGTCCAGGGAAATTGCCCTGAAGAATGTGGGGGCACCTTGGCTACTGCCAGGGTGCCCTCACACTTAGTAACTTTGCACCTAACCTTTACTAAGTGAGGGTTAGACATATAGGTGACTTAGAAGTTACTTAAATGCAGTGTAAAATGGCTGTGAAATAACGTGGACGGTATTTCACTCAGGCTGCAGTGGCAGTCCTGTGTAAGAATTGCCTAAGTTCCCTATGGGTGGCAAAATAAATGCTGTAGCCCATAGGGATCTCCTGGAACCCCAATACCCTGGGTACCTAGGTACTATATGCTAGGGAATTATAATGGTGTTCCAGTGTGCCAATCAGAGTTGGTGAAAATAGTCACTAGCCTGCAGTGACTATTTCAAAAGCAGAGAGAGCATAAACACTGAGGTTCTGGTTAGCAGAGCCTCAGTGTTCTGGTTAGCAGAGCCTCAGTGATACAGTTTGGCACCACACAGGGAACACATACAGGCATTAACAACACAAAAGAATGATGGACGGAGTGCTGACAATGCAAACACTCTCCCCCAGTCACAGATCTGGGTTTAATCCATCGTTTTTTTGCTGCCCATGCCATTCCAGTTTGGACCCAGCCATATGCAAATCAGTCTTGACCCTGTTCCCCATGGGAACAGTCCAGCCCGAACTGCCAGGCCAAGTCTTCCCTGGACTGGAAACAAGCATCCTGGGACCGGTTTCGGGGTTTCACCCCTCATCAGCCAGGCTAGCTTGAATCCAGTGGCATGGGAAGCACGGGACCCACGTCTGGGCATACCCTTCCCACTTAGGGCGACATTAACAACACAAAAGAATGATGGACGGAGTGCTGACAATGCAAACACTCTCCCCCAGTCACAGATCTGGGTTTAATCCATCGTTTTTTTGCTGCCCATGCCATTCCAGTTTGGACCCAGCCATATGCAAATCAGTCACATACAGGCCACAAACCTATGAGCACTGGGGTCCTGGCTAGCAGGATCCCAGTGACACATATCAAACACACTGACAACATAGGGTTTCCACTATGAGCACTGGGGCCCTGGCTAGCAGGATCCCAGTGAGACAGTAAAAACACCCTGACATATACTCACAAACAGGCCAAAAGTGTGGGTAACAAGGTTAGAAAGAGGCTACCTTCCTACACCGGTCGTCAATGCAGAGGGGTGCCTGCTGAAGCAGGGAACTGACTCCTTCACTTCAAGGTGGATTCCTTCGTTCTTCTGGTGCAGGCTGAAGACTGGCTCTCCTGTAAGGATGCACGACCAGGAAACAGTTACAGTTGCTGGCAGGAGCTGAAGATACAATGTTGCAGAAGTAGTCTTTGCTTCTTTGTTGCAGTTGTAGAGTTCCTGCAGTGTCCAGATGCAGTTTCTTTGGTAAGAAGGTGAAGTAAGGGATGCAGAGGATTCCTGCTGGAGTCTTGCAATCCGAATCTGAAGAACCACCCAAGAGAGAGACCCTAAATTGTCCTAAAAGGGGGATCGGTCAGCTACACAGGTAAGCACCTATCAGGTGAGGGCTCTGACCTCACCTTCTGGCACTGGCAACTCCGATGCTCCAAGAGTTCCCTGCCACCTTGGAATCCAAGATGGCAAAACCCTGGGACCCTCTGGAGGAGCTCTGAGCACCACCCCGGGGGTTATGAGGGACAGGGGAGTGGTCCCCTGGAACCCCAATGCCCTGGGTACCTAGGTACCATATACTAGGGACTTATAAGGGGGCACCAGTATGCCAATTGTGGGAGGAATACTGGATTACCAGTATCCTATAACCATAATTTAAGGGAGACACAGTCAAACACACTGACAAACAGGCCAAACGTGGGTGTAACCATGCTAATAAGAGGCTACTTTCCTACAACTTGCCAGAGGGGGTTGCCCACCCCCACTTCCCACCCTCTCTGCCCCTCAGCAAAATGATGCCTCCCCTTCGGAGGTTGGCCTTCTCCTCTACCCAGTCCCAGACTGCTTCTCGCATGTCAAAAGATAAAGGGCCTAATTGAGATCTTGGTGGGCAAGTTACTCCACCACAACGGTGACAGATATTCCGTCCAGTGAAATATAAATCCCATTATATCCTATGGGAATTAATGGTCCTCGTGGCATCCCTGAGTAAGTCATCCACCAAGATCTCAATCAGGCCCAAAATCTTAGCCAGGCAAATAACCTTGAAACGGGCCAGGAGAAGGATCATATATTGAATATTCATGGCCGTGAGTTTTTGTTTCACATCTAGGAAGGATCTCTGCTGTTTTTGCATCTTCAGGGTGTAGTCCAGTGTAGGAAAGTACCATCTTGCCTGGCATGTTACCCCCATTTTTTACTTGTGTGTCAGTTTATTTTTGCCTGTGTCACTGGGATTCTGCTAGCCAGGACCCCAGTTCTCATAGTTTGTAGCCTATATGTGTTCCCTGTGTGGTGCCTAACTGTGTCACTGAGACTCTGCTAACCAGAATCTCAGTGCTTATGCTCTCTCTGCTTTTAAAATTGTCACTGCAGACTAGTGACCATTTTTACCAATTCTGATTGGCACACTGGAACACCCTTATAATTCACTAGTATTTGGTACCTAGGTACCCAGGTTATTGGGGTTCCAGGAGATCCCTATGGGCTGCAGCAATTATGTTGACATGCATAGGGAGCTCAGACAATTCTTACACAGGACTGCCACTGCAGCCTGAGTGAAATAACGTCCACGTTATTTCACAGCCATTATACACTACACTTAAGTAACTTATAAGTCACCTATATATCTGTCTAACCCTCACTTAGTGAAGGTTAGGTGCAAAGTTACTAAGTGTGAGGGCACCCTGGCAATAGCCAAGGTGCCCCCACATCGTTCAGGGCAAATTCCCCGGACTTTGTGAGTGCGGGGACACCCTTACACACGTGCACTACATATAGGTCAATACCTATATGTAGCTTCACAATGGTAACTCCGAACATGGCCATGTAACATGTCTAAGTTCATGGAATTGTCCCCCCATGCCAAATCTGGTATTGGGGTGCCAATCCCATGCATCCCCGGGGTTCCAGCACGGACCCCGAGTACTGCCAAACTAGCTCCCTGGGGTTGTTATTGCAGCCACTGCTGATGCCAACCCACAGACAGGCTTCTGCCCTCCTGGGCTCTGGGCAGCCCAGTCCCAGGAAGGCAGAACAAAGGATTTCCTCTGAGAGAGGGTGTTACACCCTCTCCCTTTGGAAATAGGTGTTAAGGGCCTGAGAGGAGTAGCCTCTCCTGGCCTCTGGGAATGTTTTGAAGGGCACAGATGGTGCCCTCCTTGCATAAACCAGTCTACACCGGTCAAGGGATCCTCCAGCCCCTGCTCTGGTATGAAACTGGACAAAGGAAAGGGGAGTGACCACTCCCCTGTCCATCACCACCCCAGGGGTGGTGCCCAGAGCTCATCCAGTGTGTCCCAGACCGCTGCCATCCTGAATGCAGAGGTGTGAGGGCACAATGGAGGCCTCTGAGTGGCCAGTGCCAGCAGGTGACGTCAGAGAAACCTCCTGATAGGTGCTTACCTGGTTAGGTGGCCAATCCTCCTCTGAAGGCTATGAAGGGTCTCTCCTGTGGGTTTCTCGTCAGATAAATAATGCAAGAGCTCACCAGAGTTACTCTGCATCTCCCTCTTCAACTTCTGCCAAGGATCGACCGCTGACTGCTCCAGGACGCCTGCAAAACCGCAACAAAGTAGCAAGATGACTACCAGCAACATTGTAGCACCTAATCCTGCCGGCTTTCTCGACTGTTTCCTGGTGGTGCATGATCTGAGGGCTGTCTACCTTCACTCTGCACTGGAAGCCAAGAAGAAATCTCCCGTGGGTCGACGGAATCTTCCCCCTGCTAATGCAGGCACCAAACTTCTGCATCACAGGTCCTCTGGGTCCCCTCTCATCTCGACGAGCATGGTCCCTGGAACACAGGAGCTGGATCCAAGTGACCCCGACCGTCCAGTGGTCCTTCTGTACAAATTTGGTGGAGGTAAGTCCTTGCCTCCCCACGCCAGACAGTAATCCTGTGTACTGCCTGAACTGCAGCTGCTAGGGCTTCTGTGCACTTTTGCAAGAAATCCTTTGTGCACAGCACAGCCAAGGTCCCCAGCACTCCGTCTTGCATTGCTGAACTTGCTGAGTTGACCACCAGCTTCGTGGGACCCTCCTTCGTAGTGTTGAGGCAACCATCATGCTCAGATTTCTTGAATGCCTGTTCAAGTGCTTCTGCGTGGGCTGCCTGCTTCTGCATGGGCTCTCTGTGTTGTTGAGCGCCCCCTCCTGCTCCTCCTCCAAGGGGCGACCTCCTGGTCCTTCCTGGGCCCGGGCAGCACCCATTTTCTTCAACTGTCACTCTTGCAGCTAGCAAGGATTGTTTGTGGTCTTTCTGCATGGCAAAAACTCTGCATCCTCCAGCACGCTGTGGGGCATCTTCTGTGCAAAGGAGAAGTTCCTGGCATCTTCCGTTGTTACAGAACCTTTGGCTTTTTCCACCCGGAGGCAGCCGTTATGCACCTTTATCCAGGGCTTAGTGGGCTCCTGCCCCCCTGGACACTTGAGTGACTCTTGGACTTGGTCCCCTTCCTTCACAGGTCCTCAGGTCCAGGAATCCATCTTCAGTGCTTTGCAGTCAGTTGCTGCCTTTGCAGAATCTCCTATCACGACTTCAGTGTGTTTCTGGGGAACTAGAGTAACTTTACTCCTACTTTTCAGGAGTGGGGTATCTTGGACACCGTTAGTGTTTTCTTACAGTCCCAGCTACCCTCCACACACCACACTAGGCCTGGGGTCCATTTGTGGTTCGCATTCCACTTTTAGAGTATATGGTTTGTGTTGCCCCTAGGCCTATTGCATCCCATTGTATTCTACAGTGTTTGCACTACTTTTCCAACTGTTTACTTACCTGATTTTGGTTTGTGTGTATATTTTGTGTATTTTACTTACCTCCTAAGGGAGTATATCCTCTGAGATATTTTTGGCACATTGTCACTAAAATAAAGTACCTTTATTTTTAGTAACTCTGGGTATTGTGATTCTTATGATATAAGTGGTATAGTAGGAGCTTTGCATGTCTCCTAGTTCAGCCTAAGCTGCTCTGTTATAGCTACTTCTATCAGCCTAAGCTGCTAGAACACTACTAATCTACTAATAAGGGATAACTGGACCTGGCACAAGGTGTAAGTACCATCTGGTACCCACTATAAGCCAGGCCAGCCTCCTACATCCGGGAAGATCATTACTGGGGAGGATTGGAACACCAGGTACCTTTCTGCACGTGCCAACCTGAGGAGGTTGCATTGGTCTGCGTAATTGGGGACTCAGGCCATGAAGGGGCGAGGCAGGGAGCCCACTCGGTGTTTTGCCATTAGAGGTTTGTGTGCCTTTTCGATAATGAAGCAAGCTGGCACCCCCATGGCCTGTACCCAGCTCTTAAGCCAGTCTGAGAGGAACAATTTTTGTGTGGACTTTTCGTCTCCCTCAGGGATGCCCACAATGAGCAAGTCGTTGAGTCGCAATCGCCCTTTGACGTCCTCCACCCAGGCCTCCAAGTGACTAACAAGACGTTGTAGGGAGGAGAACTGGAATTCATGCCATTTTACCATGTCCTCAGTTTCAGAGGCTCTACCCTCCACTTTCATGACCTTGTCTTCTGTGTTCTATAAGTCTTGCCGGCTCTGGGACAAGTCTACTTTCAGTTCCTCCATTTTCCCCTTCATGATTTCTTTGAGGTCCTGCATCACCAGCAAGATGTGGGACGTCTGCAGGCCCTCTGGGTTTGAGTCCCCTAAGTGTCACCCCAGCAGCCTCCACCAGCACTGCCTATTTGGTGTACTTATCTATTTTCTGTAGCACTGTAGAGATGGAGAGCTTGTCTCTTGCTATGGCGGGGCTGGCAGCCAGGAAAAAGGGGAGGTGATTAAGAGGGTGCCTCAAAGTCCACCGCCCATGGCCAGAAACAACTGTATGTGAGGCGCTTTGCCAGGACTGCCATATCACCAGCCAGGTCCAATGGGGGCTATCGAGATACCAGCGGGACTCCTCTGCTCCCAGTTAGTCACCTCGCTGGCCCTAGCTCACATGGGGATCTTCTCCACCACTAGGATTGACTCTGACCAAGCTGCATTGAAGCTTCTGTGCAGCTCACCCTCTGTCGGGTGTTAATGGCCGGGTGGTCATGAATTCCCCAACACCCAGTCGCCACCACCCTCCAAGTTGGACTTCATATGGTCAGGTCATTTATGCTTTGAGGCTCAATAATGTTGCCTAGCTTGCCCAGCCCCACTGAGGCAATTTGGCCCATACGAGTGCAGAAGGTAAGGGATAGCTGCTGTTTTAGAAGGGATGCCAGAGAGTGCCGCCAATGCACAGACCCATATCCAAGGCCTGTGCCAACACCATGAGAGGAGGGACTGAAAAGGGAGAACTCTGTGCCACCCTCTGCCCAGGCAACCAGGAGGCCCATTGCCCCTCTGAAGACTGCAACAGAGGACGAGGCAGGCAGCCAATGCTGGGCCCATACCCTCTCAAAAGGGGAGCATCCACACGTGGGGTAGACAGGAGCTCACTAGGTCCAGTCGTCCGCCCCCAGTAGTTGGGACCTTCACTCGGTGCCAAGAGGCACGCTTGCAGCTGTTAGGCTCGTACCCGTTTGTCTTTCTCTTCCCCCAGTCGCCGGGGCCCAGTTGTGGCACAAATGGCCTGGTGTCTAGAAAAGAGTTCTCAATCACAGTATCGGGCTCATGTTCCCCCTTCATTCTCAGGGCGGCGGCCCCCTCGGCCGGTGCACCACTGATTGACACTGGGACTCCAGCCAGCTAGATTCTGCATCTTGTGTGGCCTATCCGTCTTCTCTCCAGCATCTTCTGCAGGCTTCAATAGGCCATGGCAAGATGGGACCCACACCTTGCCGCTCCGGGCCGGACACAGCGTTGGGCGCTCTGCCCTCAACTCCGCTTCCAAGTGGGGGGCCACCTTGCCACAGTCAATGGGATCATCAGCAGGAGCACCGTAGCACAAGCCTGGCCTCCTAGTTCACAGCACTGTGTAATTGGTGGTCTCTGGCTGTGATCTTTTCAGGTCTCTGCAATGTGGGCTGGTGTAGTGGTAGTACTGCACTCAATCAATCAGTCATTTGTAAAGCGCACCACTATCACCCCTACGGTTATCTGGGTACTGAGGGTGCTGCTTCAGCATTGAAAAACCAGGTCTTGAGTTGCTTTTTGAAGACTATCAGGGAGGGTGCCATTCGGAGGTGGAGGGGGAGGTCATTCCAGGCCCTGGCAGCGATGAAGGAGAAAGCGCACCCCTGTTGCAGGTGCGATGGATGCATGGGACTTATGCGAGTGAAGAGGAGCACAGATGTCTCGAGGGAAGATTGGAAGTTTAGCCATTGGTTAATGTTGGACGGTCACAGTTTCTGGTGGGCTTTGTAGGCGTGAGAGTGTCTTGAACTGGCATCTTTTCTGGACAGGGAGCCAGTGGAGTTTCCTGAGGTGAGGAGTGATTTGGGTACGCTTGGGAAGGTCCAGGATGAGTCTGGCTGCTGCATTCTGTATTGTCTGGAGTCTTCTGAGGAGCTGGAAAGGGATACTGGTGTAGAGCGCTGTGCCGTAGGCGAGGCAGCTATTGACAAGGGCTTGTGTGATGAACTTTTGTGGTGTTGAGATCCATCTGAAGATCTTGTGGAGCATGCGTAGGGTGTGGAAACAGGAGGAGACGACTGCGTTGACTTGTTCCATGGTCAGGTGGCTGTCCAAGATTATGCTGAGGTTGCAAGCTCAGTTAGTCGATGTAGGAGTAGGTCACAGGGCTTCCGACCTCCAACTGTGGTCCCAGGCAGAGGGTGTTCTTTCCAAAGATCAGTACCTCAGTTTTGTTGGAGTTTGAGGCAGCTGACTCTCATCCAATCTGTTACGTCGGTCATGGCATTGCGGAAGTTGGTTTTGGCATTCGAGGGGTCATTGGTGTGCGAGAAGATGTGCTGAGTGTCGTCGGCATAGGAGATAATGCTGAGTCCCTGGGCTCTGATGATGTCCACGAGGGGAATCATGTAGATGTTGAACAGCATGGCTAAGCGATGATCCTTGGGGCATGCCACATATGATGTTCTTGGGAGCGGAGGCTAACGGAGGTAGGCAGGCACTCTGGGTGCGTCCTCAGAGGAAAAAGCTGATCCACTTGAGTGTGTGTTGTTAAATGCTGATATTGTGGAGTTGTGAGGATATGGTGGGCAACGGTGTTGAATGTTGCCAACAGGTCGAGGAGGATCAGAGCCTCTGTTTGTTCTTGGTCAAGGAGGGTTCTTTTGTCGTCTGTTGCGGCAGTGAACGTGGTCTCAGTGCCATGGTTGGCCTGGAAGCCTGATTGTGATGTGTCAAGTAGGTGGTTCCATTTTGGGTAGTCGGTGAGCTGTTGGTTGATAGCCTTCTCGAGTACTTTGGCTGGGTATGCAAACAGGGAGATTGGCTGGTAGTTCTTGAGGTAGCTGGGGTCTGCTGAGGGCTTCTTTAGGAGGAGGTTGATCTCTGAGTGCTTCCATTCATCTGGGAAGGATGCTATGGAGATGGAAGCATCGAGGACGTTGGTGAGTTCAGTGCTGATTATGTTGGATTCAAGGTTGAAGAGATGGTGGGGACAGGGCTCGGTGGGTGCCCCGAAGTGGATGGAGGACATCATGGTAGCGGTGATCTGGATGTCGAGTGGGGTTTGCCAGTTGGATGAGGTTGTTGGGTCTTCACGAAGTGGGTTGAGGGTTAATGTGGTTGTAGATGTTGGCAATCTTGTTCTATAGTTGTGGTAGTCAGATAGGGGCCTAACCTGTTTGGATGGCTCCAGGGATCTACAACCAGGTACAGATAACTGTTGTGGTGTGGCAGAGCTCTCTTTCAGAGCATCCACCATTGCAGGCAGTCAAGCCACACACCCCAAGAACTTGAATTTTAATGACTGCAGTTAATCACCTGGTGTGGAAATGTTCAATATTTAAGGATTTTGAACATTATTTTTAAACCAGAGGCTAAGCCAAATGTAAGTTCTGCTGATAGGATGGGGTTTGACCAAACTAGTCTGTAAGTATTATTGGGTCATTGTGTAGGAGGCTGGCCTCGCTTGTAGTGGGTACCAAAGGTACTTACACCTTGTGCCAGGTCTAGTTATCCCTTATTAGTAGAATAGAGGTATTTCTAGCAGCTTAGGCTGATAGAAGGTAGCTATGGCAAAGCAGCTTAGGCTGAACTAGGAGACATGCAAAGCTCCTACTATACCACTTATATCATATGCACAATATCATAAGAAAACACAATACACAGAGTTACTAAAAATAAAGGTACTTTATTTTTATGACAATATGCCTCAAGTATCTCAGTGAGTACCCTCAGTAAGAAGGTAAGTAAAATACACATGTTATATGTACACAAACCAAACTCAGGTAAGTAAGAGTCAGAAAAGTAATGCAAACAGTGTAGAATTACCATAGGTTGCAATAGGCAAGCATAGGTATAGGGGCAACACAAACCATATACTCCAAAAGTGGAATGCGAATCACGATTGGACCCCAGACCTATGGGAGCTTGTAAAGGGTCGCTCGGACTGTAAGAAAACAGTCAGGGTGTCCATGATATCCCACCCCAAGACCCTGAAAAGTAGGAGTAAAGTGCATCTACTACCCCCAGAGAGCACAATAGTCGTGATAGGAGGATTCTGCAAGAACAACAAACACCAGCAGTGCACTGACAACGGATTTCCGGACCTGAGGACCTGCAAGGCAAGGGGACCAAGTCCAATAGTCGCACCAGTGTCCAGGGTGGGCAGGAGCCCATGAAACCCCGAATGAAGGTGCAAGGAAGCTGCCTCCGGTTGGAAGAAGCTTGGAGTTCTGCAAGAACGAAGAGGACTAGGAACTTCTATTTGGAAGACAGATGTCCCACGTCGCGATGAAGCTTGCAGAGGTGTTCCCACGCAAAACAATACTGCAAACAAGCCTTGCTAGCTGCAAGGGTCACAGTAGAGGTTTTTGGGTGCTGCTGAGGACCAGGAAAGACCAGGATGTCGCCTTTTCGAGGAGGAGACAGAGGGGGCGCTCAGCAACACAGAGAGCCCTCACAGAAGCAGGCAGCACCCGCAGAAGTACCCCAACAGGCACTTAGAAGAATAGTGAACCGGAGTCCATGCGAAGTTACAAAAGAGGGTCCCACGATGGCGGCGGCCAACTCAGAGGGTTGTGCACTGCAGGAGGGAGTGCTGGGGACCCAGGCTAGGCTGTACACGAAGGAAATGCTGTAAGAGTGCACAGGAGCCGGAGCAGCTGCAAATCACGCAGTACACAGCTTTGCAGTCTAGCGTGGGGAGGCACGGACTTACCTCCACCAAACTTGGACTGAAGAGTCACTGGACTGTGGGAGTCACTTGGACAGAGTTGCTGTGTTCCAGGGACCACGCTCATCAGGATGAGAGGGGACCCAGAGGACCAGTGATGCAGTCTTTTGGTGCCTGCGTTAGCAGGGGGAAGATTCCGTCGACACACAGGAGATTTCTTCAGAGCTTCTGGTGCAGAGTGAAGGCAGGCTACCCCCAGAGCATGCACCACCTGGAAACTGTCGAGAAAGCCAGCAGGATTAGGCACTACAATGTTGCTGGTAGTCGTCTTGCTACTTTGTTGCGGTTTTGCAGGCGTCCTGGAGCAGTCAGCGGTCGATCCATGGTAGAAGGCGAAGAGGGAGATGCAGGGGAACTCTGGTGAGCTCTTGCATTCGTTATCTGAAGAATTCCCCAAAGCAGAGACCCTAAATAGCCAGAAAAGGAGGTTTGGCTACCAAGATAGGAGGATTGGCTACCAAGAGAGGTAAGAGCCTATCAGAAGGAGCCTCTGACGTCACCTGCTGGCACTGGCCACTCAGAGTAGTCCAGTGTGCACCCAACACCTCTGTTTCCAAGATGGCAGAGGTCTGGGACACACTGGAGGAGCTCTGGGCACCTCCCATGGGAGGTACTGGTCAGGGGAGTGGTCGCTCCCCTTTCCTTTGTCCAGTTTCACACCAGAGCAGGGCTAGGGGATCCCTGAACCGGTGTAGACTGGCTTATGCAGAGATGGGCACCATCTGTGCCCATCAAAGCATTTCCAGAGGCTGGGGGAGGCTACTCCTCCCCAGCTCTTCACACCTATTTCCAAAGGGAGAGGGTGTAACACCCTCTCTTAGAGGAAATCCTTTGTCTGCCTTCCTGGGCCAGGGCTGCCTGGACCCCAGGAGGGCAGAGACCTGTCTGAGGGGTTGGCAGCAGCAGCAGCTGCAGTGGAGACCCCGGAGAGGCAGTTTGTAGTACCCGGGTTCTGTGCTAGACACCCGAGGGATCATGGAATTGTCCCCCCAATACCAGAATGGTATTGGGGTGACAATTCCATGATCTTAGACATGTTACATGGCCATGTTCGGAGTTACCATTTTGACGCTATACATAGGTAGTGACCTATGTATAGTGCACGCGTGTAATGGTGTCCCTGCACTCACAAAGTCCGGGGAATTTGCCCTGAACGATGTGGGGGCACCTTGGCTAGTGCCAGGGTGCCCACACACTAAGTAACTTTGCACCTTACCTTCACCAGGTGAAGGTTAGACATATAGGTGACTTATAAGTTACTTATGTGCAGTGGTAAATGGCTGTGAAATAACGTGGACGTTATTTCACGCAGGCTGCAGTGGCAGGCCTGTGTAAGAATTGTCAGAGCTCCCTATGGGTGGCAAAAGAAATGCTGCAGCCCATAGGGATTTCCTGGAACCCCAATACTCTGGGTACCTCAGTACCATATACAAGGGAATTATATGGGTGTACCAGTATGCCAATGTGAATTGGTAAATTTAGTCACTAGCCTGTAGTGACAAATTTGGAAAGCAGAGAGTGCATAAACACTGAGGTTATGGTTAGCAGAGCCTCAGTTATACAGTTAGGAACCACATCAGTTTGAACAATGAATTTCTTGGAGTAACATGGGCTTTTTAGGACAGGTGCAGAGCACATGGCCTGTTTGAGCTCCTCAAAAGCTTTCTGACAGCTAGCTGTCCATAATACCTTTTTAGGCATTTTCTTACTTGTGAGATCATTAAGAGGGACTGCTATAGAGCCATAATTTTTAATGAATCTCCTGTAATACCCTTTGAGGCCTAAAAAGGCTCTCACCTGGGTCTGAGTTGTAGGAGGAACCCAATCCATGATTGTCTGGATTTTCCCCTGTAGTGGTGCAATCTGTTCTCCACCTACCAGGTGGCCCAGATAAACCAGTTTTCCCTCCCCTATCTGGCACTTTGAGGCCTTGATAGTGAGGCCTGCCTTTTGCAGGGCCTCCAAAACTTTCCAATGGTGGACCAGGTGCTCATCCCAGGTTGAGCTAAAGACAGCAATATCATCACGATATGCTGCACTGAAAGCCTCCAACCCTTGCAGGACTGTGTTCACCAACCTTTGAAAAGTGGCAGGTGCATTTTTCAAATCTAAGGGCATCACTGTAAATTGGTAGTGCCTCCTATAGTTGAAAATGCAGTCTTTGGTTTAGCATCTTCTGCCAATTTGATCTGCCAATACCCTGCAGTCAAATCAAAAGTGCTAAGATACTTGGCAGATGCCAGTGTATCAATGAGCTCATCTGCCCTGGGTATAGGGTGAGCATCAGTTTTTGTTACCTGATTGAGACCTCTGTAGTCTACACAAAACCTCATCTCACTCTTTCCATCTTTGGTGTGAGGCTTCGGTACAAGCACCACTGGGCTAGCCCATGGGCTTTCAAAAGGCTCAATCACTCAAACATCCAACATTTTCTGCACCTCTTGTTTAATGCAGTCTCTGACATGGTCAGGCTGCCTATAAATTTTACTTTTGACCGGCAGGCTGTCTCCAGTGTCAATTGTGTGTTCACACCAGGATGTTGTACCTGGCACAATTGAAAAGAGGTCAGAAAATTGTCCTAGGAGATTGATGCAGTTCTCTTTCTGTTCTGTAGTCAGACAATCTGCTAAAACTACTCCCTCCACTAAGGCATCTGCTTCAGTGGTGGAAAAGAGATCAGGGAGAGGGTCACTCTCTTCTTCCTGTCCCTCATCTGTTGCCATGAGCAGGGTGAGATCAGCCCTGTCATAGTAGGTTTTCAAGCGGTTGACATGAATCACCCTAAGGGGACTCCTGGCAGTGCCCAGGTCTACCAAATAGGTAACCTCACCCTTTTTCTCAACAATTAGATGGGGTCCACTCCATTTGTCCTGGAGTGTTCTTGGGGCCACAGGCTCCATACCCACACCTTCTGTCCTGGTTGGTACTGGATCAGAACCGCCTTCTGGTCATGCCATTGCTTTTGCAGCTCCTGGCTGGCCTGAAGGTTTTTACTGGCCTTTTTCATGTACTCAGCCATTCTGGATCTTAGGCCAAGTACATAATCCACTATGTCCTGTTTAGGAGCTTTTAAAAGTTGTTCCCAACCTTCCTTCACAAGAGTGAGTGGACCTCTTACAGGGTGTCCAAAGAGGAGTTCAAAGGGGCTGAAGCCCACTCCTTTCTGGGGTACCTCCCTGTAAGCAAAAAGGAGGCAAGGTAACAGGACATCCCATCTCCTCCTGAGTTTTTCAGGGAGTCCCATTATCATACCTTTGAGAGTTTTATTAAACCTCTCTACCAGTCCATTAGTCTGTGGATGTAAGGAGTGGTGAACTTGTAGGTAACACCACACTCCTTCCACATTGCTTTCAAGTATGCAGACATGAAGTTGCTACCCCTGTCTGATACTACCTCTTTAGGAAAACCCACCCTGGAAAAGATTCCCAGGAGGGCCTTTGCCGCTGCAGGAGCTGTAGTGGTCCTTAGAGGAATTGCTTCAGGATATCTTGTGGCATGGTCCACAACCACCAAGATAAACCTATTGCCTGAAGCAGTAGGAGGGTCAAGGGGGCCAACTATGTCAACCCCTACCCTTTCAAAGGGCACCCCAACCACTGGACGTGGGATTAGAGGGGCCTTTGGAGTGCCACCAGTCTTGCCACTGGCAAGACTTGCAAACATCTTTAGTGTCCTCTGACATCCTAGGCCAGTGAAACAAGGGGACAAGTCTTTCCCAAGTTTTTATCTGGTCCAAATGCCCAGCCAAAGGAATGTCATGTGCAAGAGTTAGGAGGAATTCTCTGTACTGCAGGGGAATGATCAATCTCCTGGCTGCTCCAGGTTTTGGGTCCCTTGCTTCTGTGTACAAGAGGTTATCCTCCCAGTAAACTCTATGGCTGTCACTGACATCCCCATTTTGCTGTTTGACAGCTTGCTGTCTGAGACCCTCTAATGTGGGACAGGTTTGCTGTGCCACACTCAGCTCTTCCCTGGCAGGCCCCCCTCCACCCAAACGCTCAGTAGTATCTGCTGTCAGCTCATCTGGTGAAGGTTCTGCACAGGGAGGAAATACCTCTTCCTCAGAAGGGGAATCATCTGTAGAGGGAGGGATAGTGGGTAGGGATTTACCCTTGCTGTCCCTAGCTTTAGGGAGCACTTGGTCTATTCTTCCAGGATCCAAGTTACCCTGTCCTTTTTGCTTTTTGGCCTGAACCCTTGTTAAAGCAAAAATATGCCCAGGAATGCCCAGCATTGCTGCATGAGACTCCAACTCCACTTCTGCCCAAGCTGATGTCTCTAAATCATTCCCTAGTAGAGAGTCTACAGGTAATTCTGAGGCAACCACAACTTTCTTTGGACCAGTAACCCCCCCCCAGTTGAGATTCACAACAGCCATGGGGTGGCTAAGAGTGTTGTTATGAGCGTCTGTCACTTGGTACTGCTGACCAAGTAGGTGTTGTTCAGGGTGGACCAGTTATTCTATCACCATAGTTACACTGGCTCATGTGTCCCTGTAGGCCTGGACCTCAACACCATTTATTAGGGGAAGTTGCTTTTACTTATCCATATTAAGGGGACAAGCAACCAAGGTGGCCAAATCAATGGCACCTTCAGAGACTAAAACAGCCTCTGTGGTCTCCCTAACAAGACCAACCCCAACTACATTGCCAATAGTGAGCCCAGCTACACCCTTGGATTGGCTATTAGTAGGTTTCCCACCACCACTGCTATTACTAGGGGCACTAGAAGGTGCAGCAGGGGTTGTGGTGGTGGGAGGTTTGGTGTTTTTCTTTGGATAACTGGAATCAGTTGCCCAATGGTCTTTGACTTTACACAAATAACACCAAGGCTTTTTAGGTTGATTATTGGAAGAGGATTTGGACCCACCACCCCCAGAGGATTTTTGTAGGCCTGATGAAGACTCAGTATGTTTACTTTTGTCCCCACCTTTGTCAGAAGACTTACCATCCTTCTTCTTGCCATCCTTGTCACCCCCTGTATGAACTTTTCTGTTCACCCTTGTTCTGACCCACTTGTCTGTCTTCTTTCCCCATTCTTGGGGAGAGGTCAGATCCGAGTCCACTAGGTATTGGTGCAACAAGTCAGACACACAGTTGTTCAGAATATGCTCTCTCAGAATAAGATTATACAGGCTTTCATAGTCAGATACCTTATTGCCATGTAACCACCCTTCCAAGGCCTTCACTGAACAGTCCACAAAATCTGTCCAGTCTTGAGAGGACTCTTTTCTGGTGTCTCTGAACTTAATCCTGCATAGTTCAGTGGTTAAGCCAAATCCATCCAAGAGTGCATCCTTCAATACTGTGTAGTTGTTAGCTTCACTTTCTCTAACAGTAAGGAGCCTATCCCTACCCTTTCCAGTGAAAGATAGCCACAAAATAGCAGCCCACTGCCTTTGAGGGACCAACTGTACCATACAGGCCCTCTCAAGTGCAGCAAACCACTTGTTGATGTCATCCCTCTCCTTGTAAGGGGGGACTATCTTGTGCAGATTCCTGGAATCATGCTCTCTAACAGGATTACTATCAGGAATACTGCTGCTGCCACCATGGGGTCCTAACCCCAACCTCTGTCTTTCCTTCTCAATGTCTAGGGATTCCCTATCTAAGGCCAGCTGTTGCTGTTTAAGCTTCAGTCTGGTCTCTTCAACCCTCAACTTTTTGAGTTCCCTTTCTAACAAGTTAGCCTCAGGGTGGGTGGGTTGGGAATGTTTTGACACAGATGACAAATTGGAAACTTCAGAGGGGGACCTGTCCCTAACTGTCTGGTAACCTGGCCTCTAGGAATAAAGGATGCCCTACTGTGATGGGAACCTCAATTACTACCAGCATTACTAGGTGCCCTGCTAGGGGGGTAGACCATTATCAGAACCCTCCCCAGCTTCCTCAAGGGGTTCCTCTGAATCAGACTGGGAAGCTTCTACTAACCTCTCATTGGATTGGCCAGACTGGTTCTGGTCATCCACTATAAGCATGTTAAACAGAAACTCTTTTGTAGGTTTCTTTCCTATAACTAAACCTCTATCTAAGCAGAGACTCCTTAAGCTCTTGTAGTTCAAAATGTCATAAGTAGCACTGACAGTTTTGGGGGCAGAATCTACCACAGACATGATAGTAAAAGGTTTAGAGATAGGGAGAAGAGAGAAAAAGTTTTAGAACTTTTGAAAGCACAGAGAAAAATACTTTTTCTAACTTTTAGAAAACTTTTAGAAGTTTTTAGAAACTTTTCAGAACTTTGTAAAAAGTTTTAGAAAAGAAAAGCACATTTTTGGTTTAAGTGTACATACACTGAACTGTTTGGTATACGATTCTCTTATGAAAAGTACAAAATGACAAAGTGGTAAAGCAGTTACAAGTACCTATCCCACCGCTGCACGACCAATGTAGGAGGCTGGCCTAGCTTGTAGTGGGTACCAAAGGTACTTACACCTTGTGCCAGGTCCAGTTATCCCTTATTAGTAGAATAGAGGAGTTTCTAGCAGCTTAGGCTGATAGAAGGTAGCTATGGCAAAGCAGCTTAGGCTGAACTAGGAGACATGCAAAGCTCCTACTATACCACTTATATCATATGCACAATATCAAAAGAAAACACAATACACAGAGTTACTAAAAATAAAGCTACTTTATTTTTATGACAATATGCCACAAGTATCTCAGTGAGTACCCTCAGTAAGAAGGTAAGTAATATACACAAGTTATATGTACCCAAACCAAAATCAGGTAAGTAAGAGTAAGAAAAGTAATGCAAACAATAGAATTACAATAGGTTGCAATAGGCAAGCATAGGTATAGGGGCAACACAAACCATATACTCCAAAAGTGGAATGCAAATCACGATTGGACCCAGACCTATGGGAGCTTGTAGAGAGTCGCTGGGACTGTAAGAAAACAGTCAGGGTGTCCAAGATACCCCACCCCATGACCTTGAAAAGTAGGAGTAAAGTGCACCTACTACCCCCAGAGAGCACAATAGTTGTGATAGGGGGATTCTGCAAGAACAACAAACACCAGCAGTGCACTGACAACGGATTTCCAGACCTGAGGACCTGCAAGGCAAGGGGACCAAGTCCAATAGTCGCGACAGTGTCCAGGGTGGCAGGAGCTTCCAGGAAACCCCAGATGAAGGTGCAAGGAAGCTGCCTCCGGTTGGAAGAAGCTTGGAGTTCTGCAAGAAAGAAGAGGGCTAGGAACTTCTCCTTTGAAAGACAGATGTCCCACGTCGCGATGAAGCTTGCAGAGGTGTTCCCAAGCAGAAATACCGCAAACAAGTCTTGCTAGCTGCAAGGGTCGCGGTAGAGGTTTTTAGGTGCTGCTGAGGACCAGGAAGGACCAGGATTTTGCCTTTCCGAGGAGGAGACAGAGGGGGCGCTCAGCAACTCAGAGAGCCCTCACAGAATCAGGCAGCACCCGCAAAAGTACCCCAACAGGCACTTAGAAGAATAGTGAACTGGAGTCCAGGTGAAGTTACAAAAGAGGGTCCCACGACGTCGGAGGCCAACTCAGAGGGTTGTGCACTGCAGGAGGGAGTGCTGGGGACCCAGGCTAGGCTGTGCACAAAGGAAATCCTGGAAGAGTGCACAGGAGCCGAAGCAGCTGCAAATCACGCAGTACACAGCTTTGCAGTCTAGCGTGAGGAGGCAAGGACTTACCTCCACCAAACTTGGACTGAAGAGTCACTGGACTGTGGGAGTCACTTGGACAGAGTTGCTGTGTTCCAGGGACCACGCTCGTCAGGATGAGAGGGGACCCAGAGGACCAGTGATGCAGTCTTTTGGTGCCTGCGTTAGCAGGGGGGAGATTCCGTCGACCCACGGGAGATTTCTTTGGAGCTTCTGGTGCAGGGTGAAGGCAGGCTACCACCAGAGCATGCACCACCTGGAAACAGTCGAGAAAGCCCACAGGATTAGGCGCTACAATGTTGCTGGTAGTCGTCTTGCTACTTTGTTGCAGTTTTGCAGGCGTCCTGGAGCAGTCAGCGGTCGATCCTTGGTAGAAGGCGAAGAGGGAGATGCAAAGAAACTCTGGTGAGCTCTTGCATTCGTTATCTGAAGAATTCCCCAAAGCAGAGACCCTAAATAGCCAGAAAAGGAGGTTTGGCTACCAAGATAGGAGGATTGGCTACCAAGAGAGGTAAGAGCCTATCAGAAGGAGCCTCTGACGTCACCTGCTGGCACTGGCCACTCAGAGGAGTCCAGTGTGCCCCCAACACCTCTGTTTCCAAGATGGCAGAGGTCTGGGACACACTGGAGGAGCTCTGGGCACCTCCCCTGGGAGGTACTGGTCAGGGGAGTGGTCATTCCCCTTTCCTTTGTCCAGTTTCGCGCCAGAGCAGGGCTGGGGGATCCCTGAACCGGTGTAGACTGGTTTATGCAGAGATGGGCACCATCTGTGCCCATCAAAGCATTTCCAGAGGCTGGGGGAGACTACTCCTCCCCAGCCCTTCACACCTATTTCCAAAGGGAGAGGGTGTAACACCCTCTCTCAGAGGAAATCCTTTGTTCTGCCTTCCTGGGCCAGGGCTGCCTGGACCCCAGGAGGGCAAGAACTTGTCTGAGGGGTTGGCAGCAGCAGCAGCTGCAGTGGAGACTCCAGAAAGGCAGTTTGGTAGTACCCGGGTTCTGTGCTAGAGACCCGGGGGATCATGGAATTGTCCCCCCCAATACCAGAATGGTATTGGGGTGACAATTCCATGAATTTAGACATGTTACATGGCCATGTTCGGAGTTACCATTCTGACGCTATACATAGGTAGTGACCTATGTATAGTGCACACATGTAACGGTGTCCCCGCACTCACAAAGTCCGGGGAATTTGCCCTGAATGATGTGGGGGACCTTGGCTAGTGCCAGGGTACCCAAACACTAAGTAACTTTGCTCCCAACCTTCACCAGGTGAAGGTTAGACATATAGGCAACTTATAAGTTACTTACGTGCAGTGGTAAATGGCTGTGAAATAACGTGGACGTTATTTCACGCAGGCTGCAGTGGCAGGCCTGTGTAAGAATTGTCAGAGCTCCCTATGGGTGCGAAAGAAATGCTACAGCCCATAGGGATTTCCTGAAACCCCAATACTCTGGGTACCTCAGTACCATATTCAAGGGAATTATATGGGTGTACCAGTATGCCAATGTGAATTGGTAAATTTAGTCACTAGCCTGTAGTGACAAATTTGGAAAGCAGAGAGAGCATAAACACTGAGGTACTGGTTAGCAGAGCCTCAGTGATACATTTAGGCACCACACAGGGAACACATACAGGGCACATACTATGAGCACTGTGGTCCTGCCTGGCAGGGTCCCAGTGACACATAGGGCCTGATTACAACTTTGGAGGAGGTGTTAATCTGTCCCAAAAGTGACGGTAAAGTGACGGATATACCACCAGCCGTATTACGAGTCCATTATATCCTATGGAACTCGTAATACGGCTGGTGGTATATCTGTCACATTTGGGACGGATTAACACCTCCTCCAAAGTTGTAATCAGGCCCATAGACTAAAACACCATATATACAGTGAAATATGGGGGTAACATGCCAAGCAAGATGGTACTTTCCTACACATTGTCTGCACAATCAGCAATTTACGACTGTTTCGATCAATCTCAACCCCTGTTTATATCTTCCTGGCATTACACTTCTTCCATAAGAGGCTACCTGTAGAGGATGAAAAGTAATCCTGTCTCATGCCTCTCCTTATATCAAAAGTCTTTGATGCTGTCCCATTTATTTTGACCCAGGCAATTGCTATCCCTTAATGACTAAGCCACCATGGTTTAAATTTTCTTTACTTTCAGTTTCTCCCCTTGAAACTGGAGCTGCATCGGATTTGTTGCCACCCCTGGCATCACAATCTTGATATATATGTACTCATCTCGTAGCTATGATGTGGGTATACTGTGGGTTTTAACATTTCACACATGTAAAGTTGTGCACTCGAGGTCAATATTAAAGTACATTCACTGTAGCGTTAGGAAAATTATGTACGATGTGCATTATATTTATTAAATAAGAAATAATAATTGAGTATAATTTTATAATCAATCTATCAATCAATCAACAAGATTTGTACAGCGTACTTATCACCTGTGAGAGTATCCAGGCCCTAAGGATGCTTCCAGGGTCCTCATTCAAACAGGAGGCCTCTCCTCTCATTGAGGCCTCTTCTGGATTCTTGGATGAAGGGAGAAGTTCTTAGGTGGACAGGGAGCCTTTTCCAGGTTTGAGCTGCGAGGTAGATGGCGTGCTCTCCGCAGGTGCTGTATCGGATGTGTAGGGTGTAGGAAAGTACCATCTTGCCTGGCATGTTACCCCCATTTTTACTTGTGTATCAGTTTGTTTTTGCCTGTGCCACTGGGATCCTGCTAGCCAGGACCCCAGTGCTCATAGTTTGTGGCCTGAATGTGTTCCCTGTGTGGTGCCTAACTGTGTCACTGAGACTCTGCTATCCAGAATCTCAGTGCTTATGCTCTCTCTGCTTTTAAAATTGTCACTGCAGGCTAGTGACCATTTTTACCAATTCTGATTGGCACAGTGGAACACACTTATAATTCCCTAGTATATGGTACCTAGGTACCAAGGGTATTGGGGTTCCAGGAGATCCCTATGGGCTGCAGCATTTCTTTTGCCACCCATAGGGAGCTCAGACCAATAGTACACAGAATTGCCACTGCAGCCTGAGTGAAATAATGTCCACGTTGTTTCACAGCCATTTTACACTGCACTTAAGTAACTTATAAGTCACCTATATGTCTCACCCTCACCTAGTGAAGGTTAGCTGCAAATTTACTAAGTTTGAGGGCACCCTGGCACTAGCCAAGGTGCCCCCACATTGTTCAGGGCAATTTCCCCAAACTTTGTGAGTGCGGGGACACCATTACACATGTGCACTACATATAGGTCAATACCTATATGTAGCTTCACAATGATAACTCCTAATATGGCCATGTAACATGTCTAAGATCATGGAATTGTCCCACCCATGCCAAATCGGGTATTGTGGTGCCAATCCCATACATTCCCGGGGCTCCAGCATGGACCCCGGGTACTGCCAAACTAGCTCTCTGGGGTTTTCACTGCAGCTACCGCTGCTGCCAACCCACAGACAGGTTTCTGCCCTCCTGGGGTCTGGGCAGCCCAGTCCCAGGAAGGCAGACCAAAAAGAATTTCCTCTGAGAGAGGGTGTTACACCCTCTCCCTTTGGAAATAGGTGTTAAGAGCTGGGGAGGAGTGGCCTCCCTAGCCTCTGGAAATGCTTTGAAGGGCACAGATGGTGCCCTCCTTGCATAAGCCAGTCTACTCCGGTTCAGGGATCCCCCAGCCGCTGCTCTGGTGTGAAACTGGACAAAGGAAAGGGGAGTGACAACTCCCCTGTCCATCACCACCCCAGGGGTGGTGCCCAGAGCTCCTCCAGTGTGTCCCAGACCTCTGCCATCTTGAATGCAGAGGTGTGAGGGCACAATGAAGGCCTCTGAGTGGCCAGTGCCAGCAGGTGAAGTCAGAGACCCCTCCTGATAGGTGCTTACCTGGTTAGAAGACCAATCCTCCTCTGAGGGCTAATTAGGGTCTCTCCTGTGGGTTTCTCTTCAGATAATGAATGCAAGAGCTCACCAGAGTTCCTCTGCATCTCTCTCTTCAACTTCTGCCAAGGATCGACCGCTGACTGCTCCAGGATGCCTGCAAAACCGCAACAAAGTAGCAAGATGACTACCAGCAACATTGTAGCGCCTAATCCTGCCGGCTTTCTCGACTGTTTCCTGGTGGTGCATGCTCTGAGGGCTGTCTTCCTTCACCCTGCACTGGAAGCCAAGAAGAAATCTCCCCTGACTTGACGGAATCTTCCCCCTTCTAACGCAGGCACCACACTTCTGAATCACCGGTCTTCTGGGTCCCTTCTCATCTTGATGAGGGTGGTCCCTGGAACACAGGAGCTGGATCCAAACGACCCCCAACCATCCAGTGGTCCTTCTGTCCAAATTTGGTGGTGGTAAGACCTTGCCTCCCCACGCCAGACAGTAATCCTGTGTACTGCGTGATCTTCAGCTGCTAGGGCTTCTGTGCACTTTTGCAAGGAATCCTTTGTGCACAGCATAGCCCAGGTCCCCAGCACTCCGTCCTGCATTGCTCAACTCCCTGAGTTGACCACCGGCTTCGTGGGACCCTCTTTTGTAGTGTTGGGTGCAGGAAAGTACCATCTTGCCTGGCATGTTACCCCCATTTTTTACTTGTATGTATTTTTGTTTTTGCCTGTGTCGCTGGGATCCTGCTAGCCAGGACCCCAGTGCTCATAAGTTGTGCCCCGTGTGTGTTCCGTGCGTGGTGCCTAACTGTATCACTGAGGCTCTGCTAACCAGAACCTCAGTGTTTATGCTCTCTCTGCTTTTAAAATTGTCACTGCAGGCTAGTGACTAATTTTAACAATTGTGATTGGCACACTGGAACACCCTTATAATTCCCTAGTATATGGTACCTAGGTACCCAGGGTATTGGGGTTCCAGTAGATCCCTATGGGCTGCAGCATTTCTTTTTCCACCCATAGGGAGCTCAGACAATTCTTACACAGGACTGCCACTGCAGCCTGAGTGAAATAACATCCACGTTATTTCACAGCCATTTTACACAGTGCTTAAGTAACTTATAAGTCACCTATATGTCTAACCCTCACTTAGTGAAGGTTAGGTGCAAAGTTACTAAGTGTGAGGGCACCCCGGCACTAGCCAAGGAGCCCCACCAATGTTCAGGGCAATTTCCCCAAACTTTGTGAGTGTGGGGACACCATTACACGTGTGAACTACATATAGGTCAATACCTATGTGTAGCTTCACAACGGTAACTCCGAACATGGCCATGTAACATGTCTAAGATCATGGAATTGACCCCCCAAGCCAAATCTGGTATTGGGATGCCAATCCCATGCATCCCCGGGGCTCCAGCATGGACCCCGGGTACTGCCAAACTAGCTCTCTGGGTTTTTCTCTGCAGCTACCGCTGCTGCCAACCCTCAGAAAGGTTTCTGCCCCCCGAGGGCCTGGGCAGGCCAGTCCCAGGAAGGCAGAACAAAGGATTTCCTCTGAGAAGAGGGTGTTACACCCTCTCCCTTTGGAAATAGGTGATAAGGGCCTGAGAGGAGTAGCCTCTCCTGGCCTCTGGACATGCTTTGAAGGGCACAGATGGTGCCCTCCTTGCATAAACCAGTCTACACCAGTTCAGGAATCACCCAGCCCCTGCTCTGGCGCGAATCTGGACAAAGGAAAGGGGAGTGACCACTCCCCTGTCTATCACCACCCCAGGGGTGGTGCCCAGAGCTCGTCCAGTGTGTCCGAGACCTCTGCCACCTTGAATGAGGAGGTGTGAGGGCACAATGGAGATCTCTGAGTGGCCAGTGCCAGCAGGTGACGTCAGAGACCCCTCCTGATATGCTCTTACCTGGTTAGGTAGCCAATCCTCCTCTGAGGGCTTTTTAGGGTCTCTCCTGTGGGTTTGTCTTCAGATAACGAATGCAAGAGCTCACCAGAGTTCCTCTGCACTTCCCTCTTCGACTTCTGCCAAGGATCAACCGCTGACTGCTCCAGCCCGCCTGCAAAACCGCAACAAAGTAGCAAGATGACTACCAGCAACATTGTAGCGCCTAATCCTGCCGGCTTTCTCAACTGTTTCCTGGTGGTGCATGCTCAGAGGGCTGTCTGCCTTCACCCTGCACTGGAAGCCAAGAAGAAATCTCCTGTGGGTCGACGGAATCTTCCCCCTGCCAACGCAGGCACCAAACATCTGCATTACTGGTCCTCTGGGTCCCCTCTCATCCTGACGAGCATGGTCCCTGGAACACAGGAGCTAGATCCAAGTTACTCTGACAGTCCAGTGGTCCTTCTTTCCAAATTTGGTGGAGGTAATTCCTTGCCTCCCCACGCCAGAGAGTAATCCTGTGTACTGCGTGATCTGCAGCTGCTAGGGCCTTTGTGCACTTTTGCAAGACTTCCTTCATGCACAGCACAGCCCAAGTCCCCAGCACTCCGTCCTGCATTGCCCAACTCGCTGAGTTGACCTCCGACTTTTTGGGACCCTCTTTTGTTGTGCTGAGATGACTGCTGTTCTCAGATTTCTTGAACGCCTGTTCAGGTACTTCTGCGGGTTCTGCCTGCTTTTGTATGGGCTCTCTGTGTGGCTGAGTGCCCCCTCTGTCTCCTCCTCCAAGGGGCGACCTCTGGGTTCTTCCTGAGCCCTGGCAGCACCTAAAACCTTCAACTGTGACTCTTGCAGCTAGCAAGGCTTGTTGTGATCTTTCTGCGTGGAAACAGCTCTGCATCCTCCAGCACGCTGTGGGACATCTTCTGACCAAAGGAGAAGTTCCTGGCGTCTTCTGTTGTTGCAGAATCTTTGGCTTCTTCCACCCAGAGGGAGCCCTTTTGCACCTTCATCCGGGGTATAGTTGGATCCTGCCCCCCGGATACTTGTGTGACTCTTGTACTTGGTCCCCTTCCTTTGCAGGTCCTCAGGTCCAGGAATCGTCTTCAGTACTTTGCAGTCAGTTGTTGTCTTTGCAGAATCCCCTATCTCAACTTTACTGTCTTTCTGGGGTAGTAGGGTATCTTTACTCCTACTTTTCAGGGTCTTGGGGTGGGGTATCTTGGACACCCTTAGTGTTTTCTTACACTCCCAGTGACCCTCTACACACAACACTAGGCCTGGGGTCCATTCGTGGTTCACATTCCACTTTTGGAGTATATGGTTTGTGTTGCCCCTAGGCCTATTTTCTCCTATTGCATTCTATTGTGTTCTACAGTGTTTGTACTACTTTTCTAAGTGTTTTACTTACCTGATTTTGGTTTGTGTGCATATTTTGTGTATTTTACTTACCTCCTCAGGGAGTATATACTCTGAGATACTTTTGGCATATTATCACTCAAATAAAGTACCTTTATTTTTAGTAACTCTGAGTATTATGTTTCTTATGATATAGTGCTATATGATATAAGTGGTATAGTAGGAGCTTTGCATGTCTCCTAGTTCAGCCTAAGCTGATCTGCTATAGCTACCTCTATCAGCGTAAGCTGCTAGAACACTACTAATCTACTAATAAGGGATAACTGGACCTGGCACAAGGTGTAAGTACCACAAGGTACCCACTATAAACCAGGCCAGCCTCCTACATTGAGAAGACCACCATGCTCAGATTTCTTGAATGCCTGTTCAAGTGCTTCTTCTGGTGATGCCTGCTTCTGCGTGGGCTCTTTGTTTTGCTGAGCGCCCCCTCTGTCTCCTCCTCCAAGGGGCGACCTCCTGGTCCTTCCTGGGCCCGGGCACCACCCATTTTCTTCAACCGCGACTTTTGCAGCTAGCAAGGCTTGTTTGTGGTCTTTCTGCGTGGAAACAATTCTGAATCCGCCAGCACGCCGTGGGACATCTTCTGTGCAAAGGAGAAGTTCGTGGTATCTTTCATTGTTGCCAAATCTTCAGCTTCTTCCACCCGAGGCAGCCATTTTGCACCTTCATCCGGGGTTTAGTGGGCTCCTGCCTCCCCGGACACTTTCGTGACTCTTGGAGTTGGTCCCCTTCCTTTGCAGATCCTCAGGTCCAGGAATCTGTCTTCAGTGCTTGGCAGTCAGTTGTTGTCTTTGCAGAATCTCCTATCACGACTTTAGTGTGTTTCTGGAGAAGTAGGGTAACTTTACTCCTACCTTTCAGCGTCTTGGGGTGGGGTATCTTGGACACCGTTAGTGTTTTCTTACACTCCCAGCGACCCTCTACACACTACACTAGGCCTGGGGTCCCTAAGTGGTTCACATTCCACTTTCTTAGTATATGGTTTGTGTTGCCCCTAGGCCTATTGCATCCTATTGTATTCTACAGTGCTTGCACTACTTTTCTAACTGTTTACTTACCTGATTTTGGTTTGTGTGTATATTTTGTGTATTTTACTTACCTCCTAAGGGAGTATATCCTCTGAGATATTTTTGGCTCACTGTCACTAAAATAAAGTACCTTTATTTTTAGTAACTCTGAGTATTGTGATTCTTCTGATATAGTGCTATATGATATGAGTGGTATAGTAGGAGCTTTGCATGTCTCCTAGTTCAGCCTAAGCTGCTCTGCTATAGCTACCTCTATCAGCCTAAGCTGCTAGAACACTACTAATCTACTAATAAGAGATAACTGGACCTGGGACAAGGTGTAACTACCATCAGGTACCCACTATAATCCAGGCCAGCCTCCTACAGAGAGTGTGTGCAATGGAGAGAGAGGCAGAGTGCAAGACTCTGGAGAGGATGTGGAAATTCAAGCAGTGATTCAGGCAAGCGGGTCCTTGATTGTGTAAGGCTGTGTAGGTTTATGTCATCAGCTTGAATTGGTATTGTTTGTGTTCAGGGAGCCAGTGGAGGTTCCTCAGGAGGGGGGAGGTGTGGGTCCACCTTGGGAGGTCCAGGATGAGTTTGGCTGTTGTCTTCTAGATGATTTGAAGTCTTTTTGTGAGATGCGTAGTGAGTCTGGCATATAGGGCATTGAAGATCTTGTAGAGCATGCAGAGGGTGATGATGCAGGCAAATGAGGCTGTGTTGATCAGCTTCATTATGTTGAGTTCATTGTCGAAGATGATCCCAAAGTTTCTGTTGTGGCTTGTTGGGGTTAAGGGGGTCCGAGGTTGGCAGACCACCAGGAGTCATTCCAGGGAGAGGAGGTGTTTCTGAACAGCAGGACTTCTGTTCTCTTGGTGTTAAGCTTGAGGCAGTTTGCCCTCATCCAGTTGGCGATGCTGTTCATGCAGATGTGGAATTTGGCCTTCACAGTGGAGGGGTTTTAGGATAACAATAGGATCAGCTGAGTGCCGTCTGCATAGGAGATTATCTTTAGTCTGTGGTTCTTGACGATGTTGGCTAAAGTGGTCATGTAGGTGTTTATAAGGGTGGGGCTGAGGGACGAGCCCTGGGAAATGCTGCAGATGATGTCTTTTAGCTTTGAGTTGGAGGGCGAGAGAAGGACTCTCTGCATTCTGCTGCATAGAAAGGAGCCTATCCATTTTCAGTTGTTTCCTCTGATGTCACTCTGGTGGAGTCTTTTGAGCAGGGTGTGATGGGAGACTCTTTGGAAGACTGCTGAGAGGTCGAGGACAATTAGGGCAGCTGAATCTCCTTGATCAAGGAGGTATCTGATATTGTTTGTGGCTGCACTCAGGGCTGATTCGATGCTGTGATTGAAGCAGAAACTGGACTGGGATGAGTCCAGGAGTTCATGATCCTCCAGGTAGGATGTGAGCTGTTGGTTTATGGCTTTTTCCATGACCCTTGCTCGAAAGGGGAGCATGGAAATTGGACAGTAGTTTTTTAGTTTGTTGGGGTCAAAGGAGGGTTTCTTGAGGAGGGGGTTTGATCCTGGTATGTGTAGGAGGCTGGCCTGGTTTGTAGTGGGTACCTTGGGTACTTACACCTTACACCAGGTCCAGTTATCCATTATTAGTGAAATGTAGTAGTGTTCTAGCAGCTTAGGCCGATAGAGGTAGCTATAGCAGAGCAGCTTAGGCTGAACTAGGAGACATGCAAAGCTCCTGCAATACCACTTAAAGTTACACAGTACTTATGCACAAGTAAAGACAATACTCAGTGTTACCAAAAATAAAGGTAGTTTATTTGGGTGACACAAGGCCAAAAATATTTTAGAGGCAATACTCCTTCTGGAGGTAAGTATTATACACAATATATACAATAGACACCAAAATAAGGTAAGTAATTAGACATAGGATAGTGCAAACAGTAGGAAATGCGTTTGAATGCAATGGGAGAAAATATGTCTAGGGGCAACACAAACCATATACCAAGAAAGTGGAATGCGAATCACGAATTCCCCCCTAGATAAGTGTAGTGTGTAAAGAATCGCTGGGTGAGTAAGAATACAGCAAAGGTAAGTAAAATACCCCACCCCAGAGCCCAGAAAAGCAAGATGAAAGTACTGCACGTTTCCTTAGGACACACTACAAGTCGTAATTAGAGTTATTGCAAGAACCAAGCAAGACTAGAAACAAAAAATGGTAGATTCCTGGACCTGAAGACCTGCAAAGGAAGGAGACCAAGTCCAGAAGTCGAAAGAAGTTCCAGGAAGGACAGGAGCCCCTGCTAACCCAGAAGAGGGTGAAAAAGAAGAGTCCCCGGTTGGACAAATACTTCAGAAATGCACCCTAGGAAGATGTCAGCGGGTTCCTGCATGATGCACTGGATGACCCACGAAGAGAAGTTGGATGCTGGTGAGTTTTGGCACTGCATTCCTCCAACAAGCCATGGTTTCGGCAAAGTCACGTTTTGCGTTAAGTTGGTGCTATCTGGACCCAGGAGGGACCTGGGGGGCTCAACTCTATGTGAGGAGGATGAGGGGGATCTCAGCACTTTAGAGAGCCCTCAGAACACCAGATAGCACCCATGGGAATCCCAGGACATGGGGACAAAGGAGGTGCAAAATGTGGTTGGTGCAGCACTACAAAGGAAGATCCCACACCCCCGGAGATCAACTCAGCCAGTTGAGCATTGTAGGACAGAGTGCTGGGGACCTGGGCCAGGCTGTGCACAAAGGAATTTTGCAAATAGTGCACAGAGGCATCAGGAGGTGAAGGAGACATGGTGCACAGGGGTACTGTCGTTCTCAGGGAAGGCAAGGTTGTACCTCCTCCAAATTGGGACAGCAGGACCTCAGGACAGTCTGTTGTCGATGGGGTCCACCCTCTGTGTTCCAAGGAGCACGCTCGTCGCCAGGAGAGGAGTCCAAGAGAACCGGTTGTCGACTTAGAAGGTGCCTGCTTGAGCAGGGGAGTGACTCCATCACTTCACAGGAGAGTTCTTTGGTCTTTCTGGTGCAGGGTGAAGACAGGGTGTCCCCAAAATGTGCACACTGTGTAAACTGTTGCAGTTGCTGGCTGGAGCTAAAGTTGCAGAGGAAAAGTAGGCCTTCTGGATACTTTGTTGCTGTTACAGCGGTTCCTGGAGCAGTCTGCGGTTGATCTGAGGTCAGAGGATGAAGTAGTTGTTGCAAAGGATTCCTGCTGGAACCTTGCAAGTAGAATCTAAAGAGAACCCATAGGAGAGACCTTAAATAGCCTCGAGAGTGGGATTGGCTACCTTATCAGGTATGGACCTATCGGGAGGGGTCTCTGATGTCACCTGCTGGCACTGGCCACTCAGAGGCCTCCAGAGTGTCCCCACACCTTGCAAAGCAAGAGGGCTGAAGTCTGGGACACACTGGAGGAGCTCTGGGCACCACCCCTTTCCTTTATCCAGTTTTGCACCAGAGCAGGGACAAGGGGTCCCTGAACTGGTGTAGATTGGCTAATGCATGGAGGGCACCATCTGTGCCCTTCAAAGCATTTCCAGAGGCTGGAGGAGGCTACCCCTCCTCAGCCTGTAACACCTATTTCCAAAGGGAGAGAGTGTAACACCCTCCTCCCAAATGAAATGCTTTGTTCTGCCTTCCTGGGACTGAGCTGCTCAGACCCCAGGAGGGCAGAACCCTGTCTGTGAGGTTGCAGCAGCTGTAGCTGCATTGCAAGCCTCATAGAGCTGGTTTGGCAGTACAGGGGGTCCATGGTGGAGCCCCCAGGGTGCATGGAATTGGCTCCCCAATACCAGATTTGGAATGGGGGGACTATTCCATGATCTTAGACACCTTACATGGCCATATTCGGAGTTACCATTATGAAGCTACATACAGGTATTGACCTATATGTAGTGCACGCGTGTAATGGCATCCCCGCACTCACAAAGTTCTGGGAATTGGCCCTGAACTCTGTGGGGGCACCTTTGCTAGTGCGAGGGTGCCCTCACATTTAGTAACTTTGCACCTAGCCTTCATTAAATGAAGGTTAGAAATATAGGTGACTTATAATTATTTAAGTGCAGTGAAAATGGCTGTGAAATAATGTGTGCACTATTTCACGCAGGCTGCAGTGGCAGTCCTGTGAAAGAGTTTGTCTGAGCTCCTTATGGGTGGCAAAAGAAATGCTGCAGCCCATAAGGATCTCCTAGAAGCCCAATGCCCTGGGTACCTAGGTACCATATATTAGGGACTTTTAAGGGGGGGTCCGGTGTGCCAATTGAAATTGGTAAATGAAGTCACTAGCCTATAGTGACACATTTAAAAGCAGAGAGAGCATAAGCACTGAGGTTCTGATTAGCAGAGCCTCAGTGACACAGTTAAGCACTATGGGGGTTATTACAACTTTGGAGGAGGTGTTAATCCATCCCAAAAGTGACGGTAAAGTGACGGATATACCACCAGTCGTATTACGAGTTCCATAGGATATAATGGACTCGTAATACGGCTGGTGGTATATCCGTCACTTTACCGTCACTTTTGGGATGGATTAACACCTCCTCCAAAGTTGTAATAACCCCCTATATACACACACACATTAGGCCATAAACTATGAGCACTGGGGTCCTGACCAGCAGGATCCCAGTGAGACAGGCAAAAACATAATGATATACAGGTAAAAATGGGGGGTAACATGGCAAGAAAAATTTTACTTTCCTATAGCATGTTCCTAGTCTTCTGAGTAAGTGGGTGAGGTAATTAAGGGTTGGGGTCTTTGGTGGTGCCCTATTGCCTCTCAAGCAGTTTGCACTTCCGTTTAGTGGTTCTGAGTTCTGGTGTATCCCAGCTGGCATGATTTGCGTGACTGTTAGGTTTGGCTGGTTTGCTGGGTGCTACTTCATCTGTGTAGTCTGAGATCCGGGAGGAGAAGTTTTTGACAACTTTTTCAATGTCCGTTGTGCTGTCTGGGGGGTGGCACTTAACAGCTTTGGACCACTGGATCTCTGATGCCTTGCTCCAGCTACGATGGGAGGGGTGCATAGATCTGGTGGTACGGCTGGGGGTCGTGGTGTTGGTGAAATGGACGACAGAGTGGTCTGACTAGGTGAGTTCATTTGTATGACTGTATTTTACCCTGTTGCTGGTTGTAAAGATGGCATCCAGCGTGTGTACTGGAGAGTGAGTGAGGTCTGTCACTATTTGATTTAGGCCAGTGATGTTCATGCTGTCTAGGAGATTGGGGGTGTTTGCTTCGTTGGGGTAATCTAAGTGGAAATTGAGTTCTCCTAGGAAGATGTAGTCTTCGTTGTCAATGGCTTGGGCGGCGATAAGTACTGGAATGGTGTTGCAGAAATTCAGTCATGGTCCTGGGAGCTTGTGGGTGAGGGTGCCGTTAATGTAGATTCTGTTGTCGATGCTGAACTTGAAGTTGAGATGTTCCATGGTTTGTGAATCAAAGACAAAAATGGAGGGTATCTTTGTGTATGATTGCAATTCTGTCTCCAGGTTTGTTGGATCGGTCAAGGTGGATGATCTTGTATCCATGTGGAATGGATGCAGCTATGTCAAGTGCAGAGGTGGCGTTGAGCCAGGTCTCAATGAGAAAGACATTGTTGGGTTTGAGGGTGATGATGATGTTCTATACTTTGGTCACGTGTTTGCAGAGGGAGCAGACGTTGAATAGGATGCATTGCAGTTGTCAGGGTGGGGGTGGTTCTGGGTGTAACGGTGATGGATCCCTGTTGCAGCCACATCAGCAGTGGTAGCAGGCGAAAGGGCTGGATGTGAAGCACAGAGAGTTGTGGCAGCAGTCACCGATGGGTGGTCAGGTGTTGAGTGAACTGATTTCTGATGTGGAGTAGCAGAAGAAGGCTGGAGAACCAGGCTTCCTGACACTGGGCGCAGTCCAGGAATGGACAGGCACAGGCTAGCTTAACTTTAGGGTACCTGCTGCACACATGCTGCACGGCCACACAGCAGCCTGCATAAGTAGTCCTGGGAGGTAGGAGGGACTGTCAGGGAGGTCGGAAGACTGAGCGTAGGAAAGCAGTGGGAGTGGGACTGTAGGACGGTGGCCTGGTTTGTAGTGGGTACCTAAAGTAATTACACCTTATACCAGGTCCAGTTATCCCTTATTAGTGAAATGTAGTCAGTGTCTAGAAGCCATGCTCTCTAGGGGTACTGTGGATGAGCAGCCAAGGCCTAACTAGGACACATGCAAATCTCATGCAATACCACTGTAGTCACACAGTACTCACACATGAAAGAAAACACTCAGGGCCTGATTACAACTTTGAAGGAGGTGTTAATCCGTCCCAAATGTGACGGATATACCACCAGCCGTATTACGAGTTCCATAGGATATAATGGACTCGTAATACGGCTGGTGGTATATCCGTCACTTTACCGTCACTTTTGGGACGGATTAACACCTCCTCCAAAGTTGTAATCAGGCCCTTAGTGTTACAAAAATAAAGGCCCTTTATTTTGGTGACACAAATGCCAAAAATACCTTAGAGACTATACCCCCTTAAGAGGTAAGTAATATACACAGTATATACACTAGAATGCAGTAATAGCTGTAAAAACAGAAAACAGTGGCAATAGTGAAAATCACAATAGTTAGAAATGGGCCTAGGGGAACACAAACCATATACTAAAATAGTGGAATGCAAAAGTCGGTTTCCCACTGTGGCAGGTTGAACAGTATAAAGACAACGGAGAGTGACTGTAGTGTTCAGGTAAGTGATTTATTTTTGTGCAAAGGGGTTATTCTCTTTTCCTTTAGAGTTCTCTGGGTTGTAAGGTCTCAAGTCTTTGGCTTCTCTTTTATCTAATGGGGTTTTCTTCTTCTTTTCTTCGTGCTCTCTTTAGGTTGGTGTTCCCTCGGTCTCTCAGCGGGTTCCAGCGGTGGGGTACCGGGAAAAAGGAAAAACGCTACGGTAAGTGGGGAATTACGTATATCTGATGATGATTTTAAATAAAGGGGAAGAGGTAAAAGGGTGGGATTGTGCTGGTGGTGACTTTGGGACAAATAGTGAAAAAACTCCTTACAGTGCAGTTTTTACGTGGTTTACTAGTGTCTACCCTCTGTGTCCTCCAAGTTCCCTCCCAGTCCTTCCCTCACTCCTTCTCTACCCCCTTCCCCAGTGCCCTCTTATCCGTGGTATTCCCTCTGGAATCCCACAACGACCGCACCTTAGCAAGCCACGACCCTCCTGGGTCGTGGCTGGCGCTTGGGTGTTCCCTCGGTGGGTGATTTTCGGCAACGCCCTCTTGCTCCAACACCTCGTCGTTGTTCTGTGTTGGGACCGTTCTTCCTGGGTCTCCTGATTCGGCTCCTCTGTTCTC